>NW_026585691.1:3721562-3833881 GCF_907164565.1 Psammomys obesus | reverse complement strand
TGTGTGTGTGTGTGTGTGTGTGTGTGTGTGTGTGTGTGTGTGTGTGTAAATCAAAAAGAAAGGGTAAGCAAGGATCCCCAACCCACGTACACAAAATAGACATAACGAGTTGCTTAAAAACAGCTATTACCAGTGGAGAGTTGTTTAAAAGTTATAACTGCTTACTTCCAAAGTCACTTTGTGTGCCTGTGTGCATATGGTCCTGGGATTAAACCTGGGGCCTCAGGTAGGCTAGATAAATAGCCTTTCAAAAGCCCTTTGTGTGTGTTATTTTGTTTTGAGATGGCCTCACTGTTGCCCAGGCTGGTTGTGAACTTCAGATATCCCTACTCAGCCCCTGAGGGAACAACATGCCTGATTAGATTTGTCTGTTTGTTTGTTTGTTTGTTTGTTTGTTTGTTTGTTTGTTTTTGAGACATTTTTCACTCTATAACCCAGGCTAGTCTCAAACTCCTGGCAATCCTCCCCTGCTTCAGTTTCCCAAGTGCATAAATTAAAAATATGTGCTATCATACCTATCCAATGCCAAATTATGTGTTGGTATGTGCTAACCTTTATTTACATGGTTCATACTTCTGTTTCACCATTAAGTGTTGTAAAGTTTTCAGTGCTGGGGATTGAGCATGGGCCTTATGGGTTCAAGGCAAGCATCTACCACCGAATACACACCTAATGGGTTGTTAGTCAGCATAGTTAAAGAAACCAAGATCTCCAGGCTGGCTCAGGCAGAGCTACAGGCAGCACCTTGTTGGAGTCTGTTAGATCCCTGAGTTCAGTCCCCATCTTCAAGATTGCAAATCCATCTGCAGAGCTCTCTGTGGTTAGCTGAGTTCTGGGAATCCAGGCCCTGGCACAGGCTCTTAAGAGACTGATAAACAGGAAGCTCTGCTGATTCCTTTACTAAAAGGAACACGCCCGGCAGTCCTGGGGCAGGACACTCCCTGTCCCTGGGCACCCGGGGAGCAGAGAGGAAGAACACTGGGTGCTCAGTGCTCTTCAGCCACCTCTTTCTCAGAAAACTACGACTCTGCCTTTCATTGGCCCAAAACAATTTTATTATGGAATAAAATTCAGTGCCTCAGAATAGAATGTAAATGAAGAGCATTAAAAAGTAATGAATCATGTGCATTGGATCATGGGTATTGGTTTTGTTTTTTTTTTTTTTTTTTCCAAAGTCCAATTAGCCTAAAAGCTGATAGGAAAAACAAGTCAGAGCCACCAACCACTTTCAATTCTCTCTCTCTCTCTCTCTCTCTCTCTCTCTCTCTCTCTCCCTCTCTCCCTCTCTCCCTCCCTCCCTCCTACCACCCCCTTTCTGGTTAGAAAACAAATTCTTAAAGTCCTTAATAAGATTCTCAAATTCCACGGCTGCTCTGATAAAAACATAAACACTGTATATACTGAATTCAGTTATTTTAATCATGACCCAGATTACAAAAACCACTCCTCTACTTCTATTTCTCTTTCTTGTAAAACTCTTTTAATCCTATTTTTATTTTTAGACAGAGTCCCATTTATCTCAGAATAGTCCCAAACCACATACATAGCCAAGGCTGATCTTGAACTCCGAAATCCTCCTATCTCCAGCTTTCAAGTGCTGGAACTGTAGATGTCAGCACCACACCCAGCTTTTAGTTTGTTGTTATTGTGGGTTTTTAAACACTATTTCTTGTTGCAGTAGCAACATTTAGGACATTTTCTGAACATCAGGTTCAGTGGGACATTTGCACTGTTGTACCCCAGGCCTCACCTTCATACTTTTTCAGCACCTCAACTAAAATTCTCCTCCTTAACTGTTAACACCTCATTTGTTCTCCTCCAGCCCCGATAATCACTTTTCTACTTTCTTTCTCTAAGAGTTTGATATTTCTAGATGCTTCTTGTAAATGGATTCATACAACATTTGTCCATCTGCCTCTGGGTTATTTTCTTTGCATAAGGTTTGCAAAGATTATCTTTGTTGCAGCCTATACTGAGATTTCATTCCTTTATTTCATTATATAAAGAGAGCATTGCATATATCCATTTAGCCAGGGCTGGACACAGAAACTGTTTCCACCTTTTGGACCTGTGAATGGCACTGTATGAACATGGATGTGCAGGTGTCTGTTTGAGCCCCTGCTTCCAATTTCTTTGGGGATATATCTAGAAATGGATTGCTGGCTTATATGGTAATTCTATATTTAAGTTTTGAAAGATCTATTGTGTTTTTCTTGTGTGTGTATGTGTGTGTAATGTTTTTTTTTTTTTTTTTTTGGTTTTTTGTTTTGTTTTTTTTTCAAGAAAGGATTTCTCTGTGCAGCCCTGGTGGCCCTGGAACTTGTTCTGTAGACCAGTCTAGCCTCTGCCTCCCTAGTGCTGGGATTAAAGGCATGTTCCAGCACCGCCTGGCATTTTGTTGTTTTGTTTTTTCTAATATTAATGATAAGGCAGGTGTTCGAGCAACTGTTTCCATAAATGAGCTAGAACTCTTTGTAGTTTGGTTAAGCTTTGTTGGAGCTGGGAACAAAGATTTGAACCCGGGTCATCTACCTCTAAGCAAAACTTCTTTCTCTCTGTCACCGACTCCCTTACTGCATTGGCCTTTTTAGCCTATAGCACCTGACTAGGGCTGTCAAAGAGATGCTCATTTTCCTCCAGAGCGTGTAGAAGACCACTGATACAGGCCTCGGATGTTTGTTTGCCTCCACCTTTGGTATTTGCCATCGGCACATGACTGATCTGTGACAGTTCTCAAATCAGAGCTCATATCACTTCCATTTAACTAACTTCATGACATAATATGGTAGTCTCATTGGCTAGACTTTTTTCCATCTCTCTTCCTCAGGCTTCCTCCTACAAGACCAGTCACCTTCTACCAAGTCCCTACATTTTTTATTATTATTAAAAAACATTTTGTGAATATGTGTGCACTACAAGAATGCAGGAGGCCTGAAGAAGGCATCATATCCCCTAGAGCTAGAGTTTTAAACAGGTGAGTCACCATGTGGGTGCTAGGAACAAAATCCTAGTCCTCTCCAACAATGCTATTAACCTGTGAGCCATCTCTGCAGCACCTGGTTCCTAGATTGTTTTGATGATTGATTTGGGTTTTTGGTTTTTGAGACAGGGTACTTCTGTAACCTAGGTGTCCTGGAACTTGCCATCTTGCCGAGTATGATCTTGAAGCCTGATCCTCCTACCTGCATCCCCCAAGTGCTGGGAACACAGGCGTAGGCTACCACACCTCGTTTACGTGGTGTTGGGAGTTGAACCCATGTTTTTGTTCATGACAGGCAAGTACTCTGTCAAAGGAACTACACTCTAAACCTCCAGACTCTAGATATTTATACTTAAACAAGTTCCTTCTTCAGTTTAGGGATGGGGAGGGATTGGATTCCCATAGATCTTGATATAAAAGGTGACCATGATCTCTATGTCTCTGGGCTAAAATCAATCAAATATACCTCCCTGTTTAGCCAGTTTTCAGCATTTTATGTTGAACTAATGAATGAAAATTAGCTGAACATAGATATTCCACCTGGACAGATGAATCCCATCTACCAAAACAATACTGCAATGTTCTGTGCTTAAAAACAGTGGGAATAAATCTGACATGGTGGCCCATGCCTGAGGTTCTGACATCCAGGAGACAGAGGCAAAAGGATCATAGCAACTTTAAGGCCTATTTCATTTGCATAGTGAGTTTCAGGTCAGCAAGGGACACACAGTGAGAACCTGTCTCAAACAAGCAAGCAAACAAACAAACAAAAGCAGATCCAGAAACAAAAGCTAGCAATGAGAACATCATCAGACTGTGGGACAGCTGGAGAGGTGACAGTAATCTTATCTGATATGATTAGAAATTTAATGGTACCCAGTAATTCTAGCTACCTAGGAGGCTGACTCAGGAGGAAAGAAAGAAAGAAAGAAAGAAAGAAAGAAAGAAAGAAAGAAAGAAAGAAAGAAAGAAAGAAAGAGAAAGAAAGAGAGAAAGGAAGGAAGGAAGGAAGGAAAGAAGGAAAGAGAAGTTTGAGGCACCAAATAGAAATCCCAGTTTAGTCGCTTTCTGTGAGGCCTTGGGACACCTAACCTCCAAGAGTCATGTAACTGCTAGCTATGCCATCTGCACCCCAGTTCCCAAAATAATGACTCTGAGACTTCATTATGTATGAATAAATGCCTAGTCCATAAGCTTCGGAGCTCATATCTTATATTATCCATTTATTCTATTCTATGTCTGTCACATGGCTACTTATCTCTCCTCAGCTTCAGGCAGCCATCTTCCTCAGTCAGAGGCAAATCTCTCACCTCTTAATTCCTGCTTCAGATAATGAGCCATCCGCTTCTTATTGGCAGGTGATGCTTCATACAGTACACAAGAGATCCTCTCTACAGAGTCACATTTTTCTCATGTGACTATAATTCTTGCCTTATTGGGGGATAATTTGGGGATTTCATGGTAGGAAAGTCCACAAATAGGGTCTAGTTCACAGGAGACACTAAGACACCTGATGGATGAGCAAGTGTACTAACAACCCAGCAAGAAGTGTGCAACTTAGAATATGTTTAAAGAAATAAAATCGTAATGTGTTCATGCATTTTGTGTTCTTTTACAGCTATAAGTGGTACCAGGAAAAAAAAATGAAGTACGTCAATGAACAAGCATGACTCACAGTGAAAATGTCTAAGAATCAATTACTGGTTCCAACATCAAAGACAGTGAAAGATGTAAAAATATCCCATAGCCTAGGATGTGCCAAAATTGCTGTGTGGGATAAAATGCTTAACTGATAATAAGATTCTGAACATTCACAGCAGAAAACAAAACAATGCAATACAAAAATTTCCCACAGGATCGACTGAAGCCAGGCATGACAACAGACATTTGGAATCCCAGAATTCAGGAGGTGGAGGCGGGAAGCTCAGGAATCTAAGGTCATCCTTGGCTACATGGTAAGTTTGAGGCCCGCTTTGGCTACACAAGACCCTGTATCGATACAAAGAACAAAAACGAATAACAAATAACAAGTAAAGCATCAAGTGAGAAGCCTGGATTCGGTATGCTCTAAAGGATTCTGGGATCGTGGCCCTAAAAGCTGGAGGCTGACCCCAGAAGCTGCAGTCTCTTAGCTCTTGCGCTAAGATCCTAGAGCCTGGCCAGATGCCTCCCTCACCCTGAAGTTTGGAGCTCCTCGCTGCTGCTGAGGCCCACCTCTTCCGTCAGGAAAGATGCTTGCCTCTCTCACACCCTCGAGCCCACCAGCCTGCTGGTAGTTTGCTGGCGCTGCTTAGGGCGCTGTCCAGATGCTGAGAGTCGGCTTTCGGCCTCTAGAACCAGAGGGGGAGCTGTCCAGCTTGAGAAGCCAGCAACAGGAGCGGAGCATGGAGGTCTTTGAAGCTCAGCTGACGCTTATAGAGTCTAGGATTCAGAGCCTCTGACCCAAGCCAGCTTAGCCAGGAGGGCCCTTGGAGGCCAGACCCTATTGTACAAAGGAAACAGCTGAGGCCCAGATAGGACAAGGATTGGCTCAGAACATGTCTGATATATGGTTTTCCCTATGTCTGTGTACTGTGAGCTTTTAGCACAGAGAATGAACACTCATTAACCAGTATTTATTGGAGTATGGGATGCCATAAATCATGATGTTGTTTATGTAGTCCTTTCGAGGTACTTTTTTAAAAAAATCACGATTTTGCCTAATTTTTATCACTACACAGTGATTAGCTATTGTAGCACTATTATCAGTGTCTACTCTCTTTTTTTTTTTTTCCAAATACAAGAGGCAGGCACAGAGACACAGGAAATGACCAGCCTGAGGGACTGGAATGAGTAATGAGAGCAGTGTACTAGAGAAGGGTATCCAGGGAAGGGAACCGTGATGGACAGGGAGAAGGCATTCACCCGGAGGGAGAGTAGGGAGACACACTAGAGAGAGGGGAGCCAGAGGAACAAGCATGGCAGGTCCATGTGGGCCATAACTGGTGGCAAAAGGCTAGATGGAAGCAGAGAGTAAGGTAGGGAGGTTAGAGAGCGTTGATGGGAGAGAGGACATGTCATCCTACACAGAACTCGGGATGGGGCCTGACAAGGAGGTAAAGAGAGTTTATTCATCAGCTTGCTGGGTATTTCACTTCGCTCCAAATACTTCACATGTGCTATTGTTTGGTTTTTGAGACAGAGTCTCAAAGCAGTCATCCCGTCTCAGATTCCCAAGGGCTGGGAGGACAGGTGTGAGTTTCCACACTCGACACCACATGTGCTATCTTATTCAATCCTCCTGACAACCTTCACTTGTGGAAACTGAGGCTCGGAGAAATGAGATAACCTGCCATTCTTACACAGGCTGTTCCCAGGGGGATACTAAAGCAGCCCGGAAGTCAGGGCACACCTCTGCTTAGAAGCTTCTCTTCCACCGATGGCCTTGCCCACCTTTCTTAGGGGAGCATGAGAAACTACTGTCTAACCTTCCTTCCTTTCATCTCTTATGTGGGGCAGACCTACAAGGAGGTCTGAGTTCTCCCCAGCTCCTCCCCCCACAACTCTCTCTTGCTTCCAAGCATTTGCCTAATGACCTTCTGCTCACCTCATCCTGTTTAAGTGTCTGTTTCTTGGAAGACCTGGGCTGACACAGCAGCACAGCAAGCAGTGGCTGGCTGGACACAGACCACAAGCCGTGCATTGCTCTGCATGGCATGCCATCCTCCATGGCACAGCTGGCATCTGGAGCTCATCATGGAGTGCCTGCCTGGCTTTCCTTCCGCTCTCCCATGACAGAGTCCTTAGCCTTCTCTTCTTCAGCAGCTCATGCCTCCCTCCAGAAGGAGTAGCTGGCTCTGGAATGGCAGAGAACGCCATGTACCTATCACTTCTTGCTTTGCCCTGGACTCCAGACTGAGGAAGTCGATCTGTGTGGGTTTATGTCCCCCTTGGAATGAGACTTCACGCCTGTTTTACATCTGTCTCGCAGTTTCGTTTTTTATTGTGCCTCAGAGCTGAACAAGTCCCTCTACCGTGATAATGTTCAAAATCTCCTGAACTCCCACATTCCTTATAACCCGAAAACAAATGAAACGGGAAGTAATCCTACAGATGGTGTAGGCACCCACAGATGGGGAGGGGAGCACTGTTCCTAAAAGGCTGCATAAACAGACTCTTTCTGCAAACTGAATCAAGCTTAATAAATACAACCCTGAATCTACAGCTTCAGTCTCCTTTTGTTCCCTAGACTGGGAAACAGGGTGGTACCAGGCAAATATTTTCAGTGTGAAGAAAATTATTATCTTTAATGGAATCATTTTCTAAGTTCAGAGTTCCTCATTATTGATTTCTGGAAAGCCAACTATATTATTAGGTATCAAATTGGAAAAAATAAAAGATGATTTCATTCCCTTCAGTTTCAGAAGTCTATAAAGGAACCACTGAGTTCATACCTTGAAAATAATGACTTCCAAATAGCCATGGCTGTTCCAGGCAGAGGGGATGACTGTGACTGTTTTTAGATTCATGAGTTGGAAGATGGGAACACACCCGAATGAAGTATGTGCTGTTCAGCACTGGTGAACAGCTGTGTTAGTAGAATGCTTGCTGTGCAGGTGTGAAGGCCTGCTTTTGGACCCCTAGTACCCACATAAAGATATAGGTGCAGTAGCACACGATTGTAACCTCGGTGCTGCGTAGGGTGGAGATGGGCAGATCCCGGAGTTCACTGTCCAACCAGTCCAGCCAAGCATGGGCTCGAGGATCAGTAAGAGACCCTGCCTGAAAGAACTAAGGAGGAAAATGGCCGAGAAAGGCACATAGCATTGATCTCTGTCATTCAAATACACATGAATCAGCATATACATGTACACACACATGAATACATACATACACATACATGTACACACATGCTGCTTTCATACATCCTGACACCAACTGCCACAGCTTATATGCTCTGGTCCATCCGGTGATTACAAGTGCCTTTCCACAGACCTGTCCATGCTGACCTTAGCCAGTGTCAGACCTAGATCAGCAAATTATAAGCTGCCAAGGAATCCAGCTGTAGCTCAGAAGAAAGGGGGGTCATGGAGCAACTGGTTGCAATAAGAATGACCAGAAAGAAAGGGTCCTAGAGGCACAGAAGTGGGAGAGAGCAAGGTTCTTGAAAAGCTGCATAAACAGACACCACACATTGAATCCTTTATAATAAGAACCCCACATCTATGATATATCCCCAACTTTTGTTCCCTAGACCCAGATCATATACACTGTGCCCTGGGTAAATGTTTTTGGTGTAAAAGACTGACTAATGGAGTCATGGTATAAGCTCAGATTTTTGTATGACTGATTTCTGAGAAGCAGAAAATACTATGGAAATAGCCTAAAAAGTACATATCTATGACAACAGCCTGGGGTTCCATCACAAACACCCCAGGTCCAGGCCATGCTCACTCTTCCCAAATGTTCTTTTTGCTTGTTTTTCTTGACCCAAGTCAACTAGCAAGTTTCCCCTTATTACTGTTCTCTTAAGTGTTTGTAGTTCTGTTGACAGTGAACAGTAAAAGCCCCTCTATAATCCAACTACTGTCACACCCAAGAAAGCAGTCACAGACTCTAACAGCAACCATCTTCGTCCCTGGAACCTCCCTCCTCCCTTAGTCAAGGCAGCCAACCCCAGGTACGACCAAACCTGTATACACGTTTGAACCTCAGGAAGTCAGTTCTTTCCTTCTATCAGGTGGGTCTTGATGAAGAACTCTGGTCATTGGAGCTCGGTGGCAAGCACTTTTACACACTGAGCCATCTCAGACTCCTACTAGTCTTAAAAGCATATCAAAGAAGGGCTGGAGAGGTGGCTCAGTGGTTAAGGTCACTAGCTGCTCTTCTAGAGGGCCCAGTTTAATTCCCAGATTACTAACTCACACATGGTGGCTCATAACCATCTGTGGCTCCATTTCTAAGGGATTCTGTGCCCTCTTCCAGCCTGTTTAGGTCCCAGGCACACATGTGGCACACCCATACACATAAAATAAATCATTTTTAATAGCATATCAAGGCCGAGTGAGGTTTATAAGTTGGTAAAGTGCTTGCTGTGCAGGAATGAGTACTGGAATTTAATTCTCAGAATCCAAGTCAAAATCCTTATGTAATCCCGAGAACAGAATACATGCCTTCTGAAACCAGAAACCACAGCAAGTAACTGTAGAAGATGAGCACATGACTGGAAAGATGAGCACATATCGGAAACCAGGCAAGTCTCATCGATGCTCAGCTCACCCCAGGATGCAGACACCAGCCAGGGTGCTGGTTCTATAGTTAATCTTGTTAAGAACATCATGCAGAACACAGACCTCCGTAAGATCAAGTTTCCTTACTGCATTTTTAAATAGTAGAAAGTCTATACAACATATCATGTATGAACAGGACCGAGATATACATGAAGTCTGCCTGACCTAGCAAAGTCATGGCTTTTAGTATTTCGGTCATCTGGCAACAATTTGTAAATCAGCAAGTTTGAATGAGATGGAGTTCTAAGTCTCATCCTTCTGCCTAAGATGGTGGAAACTTACTGTACTTACAGCCTTGTCTACATGGAGCTTTTTAAAGAACAGACACAAAAACATCATTGGGATAACATACTTGTCATAAGACCTTGTAAGGTATTTAAGCAAAGGATGGATACTAGCAACTAATGATTGGTCACTGAAGACCCAAACAATCAAAGAATGAAAGTCAATGCTTGACCAAGAGCCACATGGGTAAAATACACTGCCTTGAATCTCATGATGGATCTGTAGTCAACCAGTATTAAACTGACTGAACAACCACCCTCCATGGCAGATTAATAAATGATCCTGAGACAACGTCTCCAGGTCATTAGGAGTTCTGTCTTCCGGTATAATGTAACCAACAGAACCTATATGTGTTTGCTGAATCACCATGTTAACAGCGAGCCATTGGTGACAGAGAGTGGCTCAGCTGATTATATGGAATCTAGTCTTTGATTATCTTGGTGGGTCAATTACTTCCCCAGCAAAACCCAACCACTGGGTCTTAAGGGACTGTCAGTAAACGCCTGCTGGAAACGAATGACATTGTCTCTGTATTTTTTGAGTGTAATCTTCAGCGATCGCTTGTAAACCTTTTCCCTGTAGTGATCAGGTTATAGAACCTAGCCAATTTTTGGATTGCCTTGTCAACCTGGGAAGGTGGCTGAGGAGGAAGTGTACCTCTTTCGATACAGGGTCTGGCTGATGAAGTGTCACAGGATAAAAAGTCTGAAGAAGTGTTACCAGATAAGCATCATTATTCTTCCTAAACAAATACCCTCAGGGCCAGAGTGTCTCCAACCATGCCAGCTTGCCTGGATTTCATAAGTCATGCTATTCAGCCTCTCGAAAGAGTGAAAAGCCTCCCATCAATCAAGGTGTTAACCAGTGTGGAATCACTCTTGCTAAGTCTAGTACAAACTGTTTACCAAAGAGTTTTGGGTGAGCAGCCCTATATTCAACAGCCCAAATTCACTTATCTTTGTGTGGTGGTTGTTGTGGTTTAAATGAGAAATTTCCTCCACAGGCTCATATATTTGATCACTTGGTCCCCAGATACTGGTGGCATTGTTTGGGGAGATTGTTTCTAAAGAAACTTTAGAAAGTAGAGCCTTGCTGGAAGATGTATGTCACAGGATGTAGTGGAAGTTTTGGTTTCTTTACAAATTCAATTATGTTATGTAAATATGTTTTAATCCCAAGTGTGGGATATGGAACTGACTTAGTTTATCCACAGCTGATAACTTCATTTGGATGAGAGAGGGGCGTGGTCTTTGCCAGCTGCAGATAGTTTGATTCTGAAAACTCTGGAAAGGGAATAAATGCCAGAGCCCAGAGAAAGAAAGGGGCCTCCAAGAAGTCAGAGATGTCCTGAAACAAAGCTCGGACTTGCCCAAGGAGCCCAACAGCCCTAACAGCAGGAAGTAGTCCTAAGACACCTATGCCCCTCCTCCCCACTAAGCTTCTCTCTTTCCTTCCTGGTGTTGGAGAGTTGGAAAGAATTAGGGTGGGGAAGGGAGGTAGAGGCACAAGAATTTCTAATAAAATAGATATAAAAAGTATGGCACCAACAAGGGGGGGCTTTGAGGGTTTGTAACTTTGCCCCACGTCCTGCTTACTCCTTCCTGTTATCTCTCTCCCCGACTCCCTGTGTGCTAACAAAACGTTATCAGCCAGCTTCTTGTCCCTGCTGCCAGGCCCTCCCTGCCACTGCAGACTCCAGCCTTCTGGAAGCATAAGGCAAAATAAGCTGTTTCCTCTTTGAGTTGCTTCTGGTTGTGGTACTTTATCACACAACAGAAAAGTAACTAATACAGCTGTCTACTCAGAAAAGACATTGTCGAAGTCAGACTCCATGCCTAACTCAAGTATCTTCCCTCCAGGCACATGTCACTGAGATCATCATATGAAAAGCCCACAGGCTGAGCCCAACATTTAAGGACATGCATGTTAACTGAGTCACCCAACCAGATTTGATGATGACCGCTGGCCGTTCTCCAGATTCTGCTGGGTATCCCTCAATGAATTCAAATTGGACTAAGAAGACACTAAGGAGTCTCTTCCCATAAGTTTCAAGTGCTGGTAGTGACTGAGCATCAACCTGCATCTTGTGAGATGCCTCTGTCCCTCTGACTCTAGCCTCTACTTGGGAGAAGCACCATGACTTATGTGCCACAATCGGTTCCAGTGTAGGGTGCCTCACTGGCCTGGAAAGTCACCAAATAAGCCAACCGAGGTGACCAGCAAGCTTCCAGAATCCAGCTGTCTCCACCTCCTGACTCACCGTTGCTGGAATTTTAATTGCATTACCACACCTGGCCTTCTATGTAGGTTCTGGAGATTGTAAGGCAGGCACTTTGTCAACTGAGCCATGTTTGGTTTTGTTTTGTTTTGTTTTGGGGGGGGGGTTTCTTGTTGGTTTGGTTTGGGTTTTTTTGGTGGTTGTTTTTGTTTTGATACGGGGTCTAGGCTGGTTTCAAAACCACAATCCGCTTGTTTCAGTCTCTCTAATGTTTGTTCCACTAATGCCTACCTCTGCTGTGTCATTGCTGGTGTGTGTGTGTGTGTGTGTGTGTGTGTGTGTGTGTGTGTGTGTTGTATTCATACGTAGATGTGTTAGCCTATTCACGCCCACAGTAGAGGCTAAAGGAGGGCCTTGTTCCATCCCTTTCAACCTTGCTTTTATTCCCATAGTCTCTTGCTAAATTAGAGCTCACAGTTATAGAGACAGGTCAGGACCTCTAGATCCCACTGTGTTTCAATGCGTGTGCTGCCATTCCCAGCTTTTATGACGGTGCCGGGGATCTGAACTTGGGTCCTCAGGCTTGCACTGTACTCACTGAACCATTTCCCCAGGGGCTCTACTGAGCTTTTGAGCTGGTTGGCTACACAGCAACATAGGTTAATAGCTAGTAAACACATGACGCACACTCAACAGTGGACAGAAATAGAGACTACAGGTGTCCAAAAGAAAATAAATAAAACAAATGCTCACTCATCACCCAGAGTACTGTTAGCACTATTGTGTGTGACTCCTGGCTGTTTCTACATCCCATGGTAAAGGGGTCTAGTTCACATACCTTTTAGAATTTTATTTTCATACCAACACTCTGTACAAGTATCTTCTTAGCCTTCCTGACAACACCACAGAGTAGGTTCAGAGAGGCCACCTGATGAGATCAAGGTTACACCTCTAGGGAGCCAGAGTCCTGTGAGACTCCAAGCTTAGTGCTCTTTCCACCTGGCCAGTTCTCTCCAGGGCCTTATTAGCATTTTTGTCATCTGCCAAAGTCTGCTCCTCTTCAACAAGAACAAAGCAAAACCTTCATTTTCTCTGAAGGAGAGCACCAGGGGTCAATTCCCTCTGCTCACTTGAGCCTGAGCAGTGCCCCAGTTCAGGGCCCTGCGCCAGCTTGCAGTGGTGGGGAGGCCTGGCTTCTGCCTGGAGTGGAGGGAGGCAAGGGATTAAACAGCCCTCCAACTCTGTCTCTCTGTCTCTCTCTCTCTGTGTGTGTGTGCGCACGTGTTTTCACTCCTCTTCTTTGTCTCTACCTCTCCTCTCTGCCTTCTCTCTCACATCTCCCCTTCTCTCTGCTTTCTCTGTATGAGTGTTTCTCTTCCCCCTCAGTCTTCCCCTAAGTCTATGTATCTTTTTCTTTTCTCTGTGTCTCTCTCCCCTTCTCCTCCTCCTCTCACCCCTTCCCTCCTGCTGCAGACTGCTAGCTAGACAATCATTCCGCCACTATACCCTGTACCCCATTTCTGATGTCCAGATGTGTCCAGGGCTATCAGCAGCATTCTTGTGAGCAGGAATGAAGCACAGAGTAGTTTCCATTCCTGCAGAAAAACTAGCCTAGGAGCTTTTGGCAGTAATCTGAGAAGCCCATGGAGCCAGGCTGCATTCCCAGCTGCAAACAGTCACTGCAAAAGGACTCCATGGAGGCTGGAGAAAGGAGGGCACCCAGATGACCAGATTAGCAACTGTGATTATTTACCTGAGCAAAGGGCCGGGACTCAGCGACAAATAACCTCTGCCTTCTGGTAGTCAGAACACTGGTTTTCTCATCTGTAGGATGGGGAGCCCAGTGAACCCTCACTTTTGACACAACAACATAGGGCTGTTGTGAGAATGGTGATAAACAGGAAAGGTCTGCAGATACATAAGGACAGGAGACTCCCAGAATCCTGGCAAGCTGTATCTCCTTGGGCAGGCCGAGGAGCCAGGACCTGTCAGTCCTCATTTGACAAGCCATAAGGTAGCAATGAGAAGTAGCCTGGCTGAGGAGAGCACCAGATGGGGAAAGCCTGGCTCTGAGAACCCCTGGAATCCCCAGAGAACAGCTCCAGTCTCAGCAGTGGTGTCCGGAGGCTCTGGAGGCCATTCAAGGTCACACAACTGGATCAGTCCAGGCTTCTTTGGCTTTGAAGCAGGCGCCCTCTCTGCCTTCCACAGCCTCTATTTCTGGATTTCCCTGCTCTTCCTCTTCCTGTAGAGAAGCTGGACGTGATATAAAATGTGGGGACGGGAGAGATAGCGCAGCATGAGGACTGAGTTCAATACCCAGAATGCACATAAAAAAGCCAGGTGTGGTAGTGCCCACTTCTCATTCCAGCACTGGGGAGGCAGAGGTTGATGTGTCCTTCAGTTTGCTAGCCATTGAGACTAGTCAAACCAGTGAGCTTCAAGTCCACGAAGTGGCCCTGTCTCCTAAGACAAGATGATGGCACCGGAGGACATCTGAGGTTGACTTCTGATCTCTGCACCCACATGCACGAATGAACACACGCACGAACTCACACAAAGTGAAGATTTTGCGAAGCGTCTGACAAGCGGTAGGGAATAAGCATTCCCAAGCTGGCCAGAGAGTTAGTGAACCAGTTCTCCAGCCTCCACGCCCAGCCTCACACCTCTGATTTTCTCTTCAGCACTATGGAGCATGTGGTGACTTAACTAACTCTTGTCTCAGGGCACACCTACAGGTTCGGTCCACGGGGAACTCTCAGGCACAGCCTCCTTCCCTGAAGGTTCCAGTTGCCAAGGCTGCTTCCCATTGAGACCAGAAGAGGGTAGGTCTGCTCTTCTCCTGGGCTGGAAGCAGTGATCCACAGACAGGGATGAGCCTAGGGGCTAACATTTCCACCAGGAACATAGGAAAGCTATGGGGAAGACTCCAGTGGAAGCCTGGGCTAGAAGCCGCTCCCCACTCTAGCGACCTAGAGCTCCACAGTTCTGCTCCTGGAGTCAGCAGAGAAAAGGGGTCTTCAGAGAGCTTCCCAGAAGGGCTGAGCCCTCCACAGCAGGACCAGCCGAATTTGAGAGGATACTGGGGGACACAAGTGTGTGAGGATCTCCCTGGCTTGGAAACCTCATCTTAGCTTTTAGCCACCTGCATATAAAGCCTTTATATGCAAATACCATGCACAGAGCTATGTATGTTTGCCACATCATCTCCCATCTCCCAGAAATCGTAATTTCTTCAACACAATCACCAGCACCTGGAAGAGAGACAGCTGCAAGGCATTTAGTTAAATGGGCTTTGAGTTTGAGGAAAGAAACTCAGCTGTATTCTTTGGGTGTTCTCAAAGATAGTTGAGAGCTCAGCGTCAGAACCTGTTGCTGTCACAAACACGGGATCACCATAATGTAAAAGGAGCAAAGGCTCGTCTCGGCCCACGCTTTCCGGGGTTCCCCTCTCATGGTCTGCTTATCTCATGCCTTCAGTGCAGTGGTAAACAGAGTATATGAAGCTGAGAAATGTCTCACCTGTGCCAGCTCAGAAGCAGAGAGGGGAAAACAGGAAGGGACCAAGGCAAGATATAGAAGGTCATGACCCCAGGGACCTGCTTCCTCTAATTAGACCCCACTTTCTACCTTTCACCATCACCAAATCGTGCTGCCACATTAAAACTGCAGCAGGAGTTAATCCATTGATTAGGATAGAATCCCCAGGATCAAGTCACTACCCAAAGTCGCTGCTTACAAGTTGTAAGAGTTCGAGAAGCAGAGGCTTGGCAGCAGGAACAGCTAAGAACTCAAGTCCTGATCCACAAGTGAGAGGCGGAAAGGAGACGGAGAACGGCTCTGAGTCTTTTGAAACCTCAAAGCCCACCCCTGGTAACACACCTCCAACACAGCCATGCCTCCGAATCCTTCCCAAATAGTTCCATCAGTGACAGATCAAGTATTCAAACATATGTGTCTGTGGGAGCCATGCTCATTCAAACCACCACAGCCTCTTGTCTTGAATCTAGGTTCTAGTAAGTAAACCTGTGAGAGACATTTTATATTGAAATGATAACAAGTGAACAGGAGTAAAATGAGCAAGGAAAAGTTGGGAGACATTTGAACTGCTTATCCTGTGATAAACACCTGCCAATAAAATAATACAGGTTTCTAGTTCTCACCAATTTGCCTGCAAATTTCATGATTTCCTTGTTTTTAATTGCCGAGTAGTATTCCATTGTGTAAATGTACCACAATTTCTGTATCCATTCCTCAATTGAGGGACATCTGGGTTATTTCCAGATCTGGCTATTACAAATAAAGCTGATACATGGTTGAGCAAATGCCCTTGTGTATATTTTAGCATGTTTTGGATATATGCCTAGGAGTGGTATAGCTGGATCTTAAGGAAGCACTATTCTTAATTGTCTGAGAAAATGCCAGATTGATTTTCAAAGTGTTGTACAAGTTTACATTCCCACCAGCAATGGAGGAGGGTTTCCCTTTCTCCACATCCTCTCCAGAATGTGTGTCACTTGAGTTTTTGATCTTAGTCATTCTGGTGTATATAAGGTGAAATCTCATGATCGTTTTGATTTGCATTTCCTGATAGCTAAGGATGTTTCTTTAACTGTTTCTCTGCCATTCAATATTCCTCTGTTGAGAATTCTCTGTTTAGCTCTGTACCCCAATTTTTAATTGGATTACTTGATTTGTTGCTGTTTAACTTCTTGAGTTCTTTATATATTCTGGATATTAGCCCTCCGTCAGATAGAGGGTTGGTGAAGATCCTTTCCCAGTCTGTAGTCTGTCATTTTGTTCTGATGACAATGTCCTTTGCTTTATGAATCTTTTCAGTTTCATGAGGTCCCATTTATTGATTGTTGATCTTAGAGCCTGTTCTGTTGGTGTTCTGTTCAGGAAGTTGTCTCCTGTGCCAATGAGTTCAAGGTTCTTCCCCACTTTTTCTTCTAACAGGTTTAGTGTGTCTGGTTTTATGTTGATCATCCTGAGTGAGGTATACCAAAAGCAAAAAGACATACATGGTATATACTCACTTATAAGTGGATATTAGACATATAATATAGGATAAACGAACTAAAATCTGGACACCTAAAGAAGCTAAGCAAGAAGGAGGACCCTGGGTAAGATAATTAATCCTCGTTCAGAAAGGCAAAAGGGATGGACATCGGAAGAGGAAGGGAACAGGACTTGGGGAAGGTCATGGGAGGAGAAGAGAGAGGTAGGATGGGATTGGGAGGGGACGACGGAGGGGGCTACAGATGGGAGACAAAGTGAATAAATTGTAATAAATAAATTAATTAATTCAATTTAAAAAGAATTTAAGGACAAATTCAAAAAGAGAAAGGAAAAAGAAACTGGCAACACAGCCCAGCATGCCTGAGGCCCTGGGTTCCATTCCCAGCCCCATATAAACAGGGCATTGTGGTGCGCAAGGCTTAGTCGTTTTTACTGGCTGAGCGTCTCACTTGCTAGGCCTCCAGTAACATGGATGATGTGTCTTCTGTTGGGTCACAACCCACGGCACTGATAGTATTTCAGTCCGCAGACCTGCAACCATTTGCAACCTATAGAGCAATATGTAGGCTAACTTTACATAGGATCTACAAATCATATATGAATATCAACTATGTATGCTACATATCCATGTCTTTCTCTACATACATTTGTGCACGCACAACACTCGGTGTCCTGCCATGGGCTGTGCGCTCAGTCAGAAGCCAGTTATCTGTTAGCCGTCTTGGCATTTTTTAGTAGCATACCTCTACTTGGCAATTGGAATGCAAGTCCCTTTGGGATGCAAACCTCAGACCCTGGGAGGCAGATAGGTTTGTGGTTTGGATCAGAGGTCAGGAGTGACATGTGAGGTGGGTTAACTCCCAGAAGTGGGAGAAAGGGCATTCCTAGCTACATAGCATCTACTCTGCACGGGGCCAGAGGTGGTTCACAGGTCGTGTGTGTGTGTGTGTGTGCACGGTATGTGTCGTGTGTGTTCACTGAGTGAATTCCCCTCTTCTCAGCCCAAACTCTTGGCAATGAACTTTCTGCACACACTGTTCTCTGGGAAGATGCTGACAGCTCTTGAAGTTGCCGCCTGCTAGGCTCGTTCACTACTCATGACAGTCCAGTTTTAAGCTTATGCTCCCATTTTACCACTTAGAAGTCAGGACTCAAAGAGATGAAGTGATGCCTCTCAAAGCACCCCACGGTAGAGCCAGGATTCCTTTCTGGTCAATCAGAATCCAGAGCCTGAAGCTCCTTAAGCCTGAGATTGTGAGAGAGATGATTCCATTACAACAGTCCCGGGAAGCCCTCCAGCACTTTGTATTTATTTTGTTGAGATGAAGCTTCATGTAGTCCATGCTGGCTGGCTCCCAAACTCAACATGTAGCAGGTGCCCTTGAATTTCTGATGGCGCTATCTTTCCCTCTAGGGTGCTGAGAGTATGGGTGTGTGTTATGTTTACGTGGCGCTGGAAGTGCAGCCCAGAGCCTCACCCATACTAGATAAGCACTGTATGAGTTAGGCATGGGAGGGCGGACATCCAAGCCCAGTGTTGGCCTGTCCTGCTGTTGACCTCTAGTCTGGCCTACAGCCAACCAGGAAGGGGCATTGGGAAGTAGGCTCCTGGGAATTTTCCAGGGAGATTTAAAGGAAAAAGCCTACATTTTAGAAGAAATTTCAAAAAAAAAAAATCCAGTTAAAATTATTTCTATCGTTTGGGCCATCTCAAGACATCTGGGGCCATCCTGGAACATCTGGGGCTATCTCAGACTGTGTGTAAAACAGGAATAAGTCAGACTTGGACCCATATCTTGGAGAATTGAACTCTAGTGTGAAAGACTTACCCTGTGCATTTTTAAAAAGGTTTTTAAAAAGTCACTTTATTTATGTGTATGGGAGCTTTGCCTGCATGCTTGCACTTGCCAGCCTGGTGCCTGTGGAGGCCACAGGAGGACATTGGGTGCCCTGGGACTGGAGTTACAGATAGTTATGAGCCACCTGTAAGTGTGCTATTATTCGTGTGCTATGAATCCAACCTTAGTTCCCTGGAAGAGCAGCTGGTACACTTGACCTCTGAGACATCTCTCTGGCTCCACCCTGGCATTTTTTCAGAAGCTAAGGTGGGACATTAAAGCTCAGAGACCTTAGGCCAACAAGTAGGTGCCAATCTGGGAGGCTGAGCAGCACTTAGATTCAAGCCCAGGTTTTCTTACAAGTCATCTGAGTAACGTAATTCTCCGGGTCTTAGTTTCATTACTCCCAAGGTGGGGAATAAGAAGTTCAGATCGGTAAGATGATGGGTGGAGACACTGGTATGTAGCGAATGCTTAGTCACTGACCAAGGGGGGTCGCAGCAGGTACCACCTCTACACCAGGACAGAAAAGCACCCCGATAGCAGGATGTCCAGTGAATTTACTGCAAGTTTCATGTGACGTTGGAACCATCTTAAATGAAGACCCAAGACCTGGGAGAACTCTCTATTTTTTTTCCCCTTAGGCTCAACGGAGAATAGACTAGCATGAAGACATGGTATTGGGCAGACACGCCAGGTCTTAATGGTAACAAGAATATATCCAGCAAAGCTTGTTCAGATTCTCAGTTTCTGTCTGCATTGTTCCCTCCCATTCATATAGGTCAGACACTTCTCATCTGAGGGACTTTGGAGAAGGAAGGTAAGAGTGGCCTTTCTAGGGTTTTCTCTTTCCCTCTTTCTTCTTTCTTTTCTTTCTTTCTCTCTCTCTCTCTCTTTCTTTCTCTCTCTCTCTCTCTCTTCTTTTCTTTTCTTTTTCCCCTTGGTTTTTCAAGACAGGACAGGGTTTCTCTGTGTAGCCCTGGCCATCCTAGAACTCACCCTGTAGACCAGGCTGGCCCCAACTCACAGAGATCTGCTTGCCTCCACCTCCCCAAGTGCTGGGATTAAAGGCATATTCCACCACCACCCGTGGCCTTTCTAGGTTTTGTGCTTATCTATTTCTATGATTTCCTGAGGCGAAATGAAGAAAAGAAAAAGAAAGGTAGGGGATGCTTCCAATATCCCTCCCTACAGGTACTTAGCATGCCAAAGCTGAACACTGGGGGTGTCATTCCAATGCCCACACTTCACTTGCCCTCCCCCACCATGGTGGTCTGCTGTCTAGGGACATCTATCGCTACCAATGGAGACTTGTGTAAGATTGGACATTCATTTTCTGTCACTGGAAGGGTGTATCACAGGCCTAGACTTTTCCCAAGGATTATGGACAGTGAACAGTTTCTGGGGGGAGGGTTATTTTTCTTCAATGGTACAGTTGCCATGCTCTGACAAGGAAGCCCAACTAAACTCACTGGCTCACCGAGCTACACAGGAACAGAATCCGTGTCTTGTTTCTGTCATCGGTACCCTTATCTGGATTGAGTAGATGCTTGGTCACTTATATAGATGAAGACTTTGGCCTTCCGTTTTTTTTCTGTGAGGGAATGACAATGAGCTGATCTTGAGAGTCTCTTTGGAGATGCCACAGTAAAAGTTCGTAAGGCCAACCTGGTCTACAGAGAGAGTTCTACGACAGCCAGGGCTACACAGAGAAACCCTGTCTCGGAAAAAGAAAGAAAGAAAGTGGTGTAAAAACTGTCTGCATGGCATTTGTGTCCTGTGAGGTATTGAAAGTGATCTGGAGCTGATGGCAGCGGAAGGTTGGGCAGAAGTTATATGCAAATTGTTGCTCCAGGTTTTGAAAATGAGAGCCTTTTGGAGCCGAGAGGCTCAGAAAGCCCTTTCTGTTTCTTGTGTCCCTTCCCAACTCCCTTACCGCTGGGTGCATGATCTTCCCTGTATGTCCCCTGTGACATACAGGCTTGTTTTGGGAATGGACCCTCCTAAACGTATTCCTACCTTACTTCCTGTAACTGAGACAACTTGTTTTAATGTTTAAGGAAAGGTCAAAGGGGATAATTTCTAACTCAGAGTACAGACGTCAATCAAACAGGACCAGGGCTGTTTGAAGTCTTGAAGACTTTCCCATAGTGGTTAGCCCTGTGGCAAGGCAAGGCAAGAGGACCTGAGCAGAAGAGTAAATCACGAGCTGTGAGATTCGGCATGGAAAGGACAAGCCAGGCAGACCTAAACAGATTGGCCTTACACTGACTTGGATTGGCACAGCCTTGGATCCAGGATCAAACAGGATTTCCCCAGCTTGTCCTCCTTCTGAAAAGTCACTCATCTCTGTGGCTACTTTCTGCAGATCCTTGAGAGTGGGAAAAGGACAGTAGTGACCAGAGCCTCTTGGCCTTCAAAAGGCAAGTCAGACATGCAAAAAAAGTCCCCCATCAGAACCAGGAGGGTTGGCAGGGCCATCAAGATAACTGCTGCCCTCTACTGAGCACGTGTGTGTGCCAGGCTTGCTCAGCATCTTCCTAGCCGCTGGTCCCCATGGACAGATGCTCTGCCAAGTTGCAGGAGACAACTCTCCTGAGCGTACTTCTCTCAATCCTCAGGGCTGCCCTGGAGCAGTGGGGCAGCAGAGTTAGAGGGGAGCAGGGACTGTTGTCTGGGGGACAGGGTTTAATTTTGCTTACCTTCACTTTATTCAAACAAGACAGGGAAAGGGATGTGGCTCAGTTGGCAGTAGGTTTGCTGTCCTAGTTCCCTTTCCTTTGCTCTGATAGACGCTATGACCAAAAAAGTAAGTCAGGGAAGAAGGGTTCATTTCAGTTTGCAGGTTATAGTCTATCATCAAGGGATGTCAGGACAGCAACTCAAGGCAGGAACCTAGAGGCAGGAACTGAAGCAGACCAAGGAGGAACACTGCCTGCTAGCTTGGTCTCTACGATTTGTTCCGTGTACTTCCTGCCCAGACTTGGCATAGGCCAATCTGATGGAAGCAATTCCTCACGGAGGTTCCTTCTTCCCAGGACTACAGCATCAAGCTAACAAAAACTAACCAGCATATTTGCCCAGCAAGCAAGGCTTGGTTTGATTCTACGCACTGCATAAACCAGGCATATTGGTGCTAGCCTGTAATCCTAGCAGCTGGCTAGGTGGAAGCAAGGGGGCAAAAATTCAAGGTGATGGCCAGTTACGTAGTTGAGTTTGAGGCTACATGAGATGCTATCTCAAAAACAACACACACACACACACACACACACACACACACATAATTTGGCTCTGAACAAACAGTGCCACCATGCCAACTGTGAACCAGCTGTTAAAGTTTGAAGCCTAGAAAAGCTTTGGCCATCACTGTAGAGACAGACGGACAACCCACGGGGTGACAGGACGGCCTCGCCTTCCTGAACCCACACTTAGGCACTGTCTCCCTCTCCCGTTATAGTTTGTTCTGGAACACAGATGTTGTGGCCTGAGGGTGTCTGATGGTAGTTAAGAAGGGCCCTGCATGACTTCTGGCCCCACTTCACAGTTCGCAAGTCTCCTAACCACATTCCCTACTCAGGACCAACCACCTCAACCTTGGCAGAACAGACATCTATTGTCTGGGCTTCTCTATTTTAATTAATCGATTATGCTGTTGTCATCGTCGAGGCAGGGGCTCACGTGGCCCAGGCTGGCTTTGAACTATATAACTGAACATAGCAGTCGAGGGTAACCAGACTGCGGGCATGGACCAGCACACCTGGCTTATGTAGTGCTGGGGACCCCGTGCAGGCTAAGTAATTCCTCTACCGCCAACCTACAACCTCAGTTCCAATTTCCTCTGTCTTCAAACAGGCTTTTTTTTTTTCTTTTAAAATAGAAATTAACCTCTTCACTGAAAAGAAGATAGTCGCTTCTGCAGTGAAGCAGCCACAGAGGCCTGCTTCTTCAGTGGACAATTTCATGCGGTTGGCTAACGCCAAGCTTGGCGCTCCCTCACCCGCTGGAATATAAACTTCTCAAGGGCCAGAGTGAGGCCTGCTTGGCTCCCAGCAGCTGCGCAGGAATGTTTGTTGAAGTGAAGTAGAAATAGCCGTGAAGCTCTGGAAGGGCACTGTGGGACCCCCATGGTCTCTACAGAAGGAAAGAATTTTAAGTTCAATTGAGGATAGATGTATAGTTACGTCAGAGTGCCAGCGAATGCTCACTTCGTTGAGAGAACAACTGGCAATACCTAGCAAGCTGAAGACACTCCCACTCACGAGCCTAGAAACTCTACTTCTGGAGGAACTTTCGCACTTGGGCAGGGTGGTGACACTTACAGCAAACAGTGTCTATCGGCAGGGGAAAGGCCAAACGGTAGCTCAGTTAACAGAACACTGCCACATAGCCACAAAAAGACTATAATATTATGTGGAAAATTGTGTTATCAGGAAGCATGAACAAAGCTTAGGAACGTTCAAAGTGATACCATATCCTATGGATATAGAAATATGTAAGCAAAGGTGTAAAACGCTCTGTGACAAACACTAAAGCCACAGTGTTGGCTCCTGTTAGGAGAGCGGGAGAGCAAGGAATGGATTGTGGAGCCATAAGAGGCCTTCACTGCATCTGTACTTTTCCTTTTGTTGTCCGTTTGTTTATTAAGATTAATTTTTTCTCTTATTTTATGTATATGGCATTTTTTTGCTTACACGTATGTATGTGTACCGTGTGCATGCCTGGTACCTGACGAGGCCAGAAAAGGGTATCAGATCCTCTGGACCTGGAGTTACAGGTGGCCTTGGACTGCCATATGAGTGTGGGGAATTGAACCTGGGTCTTCTAGAAGAGCAGCGAGTACTCTTAACCACTGAGCCATCTCTCCAGCCCCTGATCTTTTTAAATAATGTAATTCTGTGTGTGTGTGTGTGTGTGTGTGTGTGTGTATGGCTGTACGCCTAAGCACGTGAGCACGGGTGCCTGCTGACGTCACAGACCTTGACTTCCCTGGAGTAGGAGCTACAGTTGTGAGACACTCGGCATGGGCTCTGGGAACTGAATTAGGGGCCTCTATAGAAGCAGTACTCATCCCTCTAGGAATCTGAAGAAAGTATGACATCCAGGGCTGGGGAGATGGCTCGGTATGAGAACGAGGACTTGAGTTGAGGTTCCCGCCCCCTCTTAAAAGACCAGTACAGAAGCGTACTTGTGTAAGTGTGCTTATACTCCTGGTGGTGGAAAAGCTGAGACAGTAGGATATTTGGGACTTGCTCGCTATCCTGTCCGGCCAAATTGTTTAGCTTCAGAATCAGTGAGCTACCGTGTCTCAAAACGATATGATGAAGGACAATAGATGAAGTCACTTGGCACTGACCTCTGTGTGTACATGCACACACATACACACACACAACATAGAGTTAGGTGTGAAGTTACACACCTATAATTCCAGAACTCTAGAGGCTGAGGCAAGGGGATTTTGGGCTCCAGGCCAACCTAGGAAAGACCCTGTCCCAAAACAAAACAAAAAACCAACAAAACAATAAAACTTAAAACATTATATCCCAATAATAGAACAATATATGGTTATAATGAAGAATGAGGTTGAACTCGTGGGTCTTGGAGAAGAACCTACAACTACTGCTTTGCTGACCCAGCATAATTCCTAACCACATTCTGAATATTTGTCCCTCTACTCACAGTGTTCTCAACTCTCATTAAGGAAACGTCTCTTTACAACAGGCAGAGACCACCACAGAAAACCACAACTAGCCACACCGCAGAGTTGTGAAGCTCAGCCCCAGCCCAGCTCCTACACCTCCAGCTAAGAGATCATGCGGAAGAGAGGGCAGAAAGACTGTAAGGGCAAGAGGAAGAGGGAGTTTGCCATGAGACTGTCTCTCCTAGAACTGTCAGAAGTGACACCCATGAAGTGTCCTCAACATGAACCAAACAAGGATGACACCGAGTCATGCCAAGGTGGACAGGGAAAGTTTACATGGTCTCAGCCCTAGACAAAGAATTTCAGACAACTAAGGAATTCGGAGAACAGGAGGGATAGTCTTTCCCAAGGAGGAGCACAGCAGTTTGTCAGTCAATACCAAATGGTCAGCCCTAAAAATATGTACACACAAGTAACCTTATATGAACTGGGCAGGTTGTATTTTTGTATTTAGAAATATTTACACACACACACAGAGCACCACCACCACCAACAACAACAATAATAACAACAATTAAAGAGATGCCATAAATTTAAAAGAGAGAGAGGGAGTGTGTGTGTGTGTGTGTGTGTGTGTGTGTGTGTGTGTGTGTGTGTTGGAGAAAGAAAAAAATGAAAATGAAGGGGGAAATAATATAATTGTGTTATAATCTCAAACATTAAAAAAGAATGAGGAGCTTTTTATAAATGGAAAAAATCTCTATATTGTTCAGTGAAAAAGCAAGGTGTGAGCCAGTGTCTATACTGTGTGACATCATTATGCCATTGTGCACGCTGGGTAAGCACTCTGCCAAATGAGCTTCATTCCCAGCTTGCTTGATTTATAATTATTGTTATTATCGTTATCATTATCATTAGTAGTAGTGTGTGTGTGCCTTGAATGTAGGGTGGGGGACAGTGAGTGTACTACAATATAAGGTCAAAGGACACCGTTTGAGAGTTAGTTCTCTCTTCCCATTTCTGGCTCAGTGGCACATAGGCCTCTGAGATCTGGAGTTAGGCCCTGCAGGTCACTGTGGCTGGGGAGGAATGGCTGTCACGACAGCATCCCCGAGGAATCAGAAAACGTGCAGCCACAGTTAGGCAGCCTCAAATAACCGGAGGCTATGGGCTTCATTCCCAAAGTCCACCAAAGGCCAAAGTACTGAGAGACATCTGGAAAGAATCCACAGTAATTATCAGAAACATCGTGCAACTGTGGTTTCTAGCAAGTCACGTGAGCAGCACCATTGAAGGCTGACTGGGGACGGCGTAATGGCTGAAGGGTTCTGGACATCCTGTGCAAATGAGACTCAAGGATGCTATCTGAGCTTACCATCGACACTGGCAGATATCAAGCTCAGAGACCCAGTGATACAGACTATAAAACATTTCCAAAACCACAATCTGAGATCAACCATTCAAAATCAATCAAGGGCTGGCCAGCCGGCTCAGCAGATTCACACACTTGCCGTGCAAGCCTCATGGCCGGGGTTCAGTTCCTAGAACCAGCAGTGAGGACAGAACTGACCCCCAAGAGATGTTCTTTAAGCTTCCATTGTAGCACACCCATGCCCACTACCCTACATTCCATGTACATACATACACAAAAATAATAATAATTACATTTTTTTGAGACAGGATTTCTCTGTGTAGCCTTGGCTGTCCTGGACTCACATTGTAGACCAAGGCTGGCCTGGAACTCACAGAGATCTGCCTACCTCTGCCTCCCTGAGTGCTGGGATTAAAGGGCTGTACCACCACACCAGGCTAATAATTACAGTTTTTAAATCAAGCAAGCTGGACATTAAGCTCAGCTGGTAGAATGCTGGTCTAACGTCTAGAGTCCTGGATTTGACCCCCAGAACCTCGTAAACCGGATGCAGTGGCACACACTTCTAATCTCAATGCTTGAGAGCTGGAGGCAAGAAGATCAAAAGTTCAAGGTCAGCCTTGGCTACAAGATCAGCTTTGGTTAGTTCAAAGCCATATAAGATCCTATCTCAAAAAACAAAAACAAAAACAAATCAATTGAATTTTAAAGGATTGTGGCAGTGATACAGTTCTATATAAAATCAATATTTATCTCTTGTTAACTTTTTTCTCTTTCTACCTTTAGTTTGTTGGAAAACAAAAATGTATACAATGTTTGTATTTTGTTACTTTAAAATGCGTTCATTTTGCATCTTTTTAAATGCATACATTTCTCATCCTATTCATAAATTAACCAATAAAGTATGGCCAAGGTCACTAACTTTCCTTCTTTAAATGGCATCGGGGGGTGGGGTGGGGTGGTGGTGTCTTCTTGAATGGAAGACGCCAGTGAATCTTTTTCTCCTCGGAAGGAAGCACCTACACACATGCCTGTGGGATGCAGCCTGTGTGGAGGTCAGAGGTCAACTTGCTGAACTGGGCTGTCTTCTTCCTCCATTTTGGTTTGTTGTTGTTGAGACAGGGTCTCACTGTGCCTGGCCTGTAACTCACTCTCCTGAGTGCTAGACTTAGAGGCATGCACCACCATGCCTGGCTTCCTTGCGTTTGGAACCTGGAGATGGAACCTGGGCCATCAGAGGAAGCAATTAAGTCTTTTTCCTATGAGACATCTTAACAGTCCCCACAAGCAGGTGTTGTTTTTTTTTTAAGCAATCATATGTTTAAAAAGAACTTATATGTCCACATTGCTATGTAAAAATATATATTCATATGTAATCTTACACAGAGATTATATACTGTGTTCACATGGATAATATTTAGAAGAATTCACAAGTAATTAATAGCAGTGCATATTTATAGGAGCAGACTTTTTCTACACACTTTTTACATGGTGTGTGTGTGCTGGAGACTGAGCCCAGATACCCTATCACTGCTCTACACCCCAAGGTCCTGTTTTATATTGAACCAGATAAATGACATTTTGTTGACTCTGAAAATTTAAAAATTTAAAACAATCTTAGCAGATTCCCACAAAGCCTATCCAAAACACTAAAGCAGACTCTCAGGGGTTTGGCCTGTGGTTGGTTTGTTTGTTTGTTGCCTAGAACTCTTCTTTTGGGAACCCTGTGTATCCTAGATGTCGGAGCTGCTGGTTTTCAGATCTAGGCGTAAAGGCCCCAGCCCTTGCAGTGCCACCTGGCGGCCGTGGCCTGGTAAGGTGCTAAGCGTTTCTCTGAATTTTTGGGAGTGCCTGTGACCTTGACAGTGGGCAACACGGTGTCTTGCCCAAAACTGACTGAGGCTGGCCCCAGCTTACACATGATGGTCGACCAGGACTGTCTTGTGTGGACAGAATGCCACACAAATCCTGGAGTTTCATGACCTCTGACCCCAAGGTGGCCCTCAAAGGCAGCCGACAGTAACAGCACAGGGACTGCAGAGTCGAGAGCCAACCCTTGCTCACCATCTACTAGCCCTGTCTTGTGCAGCGTAACCTCTTTTCGTTGTTGTTTGTTTTTTTTTTCAAGACAGCCTTTCGCTGTGTAGCGTTGGCTGTCCTAGCGTTGTAGACCAGGCTGACTTGAAACTCACAGAGATCACCCACCTGCCCCTGCCTTCCCAAGTGCTGGGATCACAGGTGTACACCCCCTCCTCTGGCGGCAGCATAACCTCTGAGCCCTCTGTTTCCTATCTGCAAGGTGGTCGGTACAGGTCAGGAAAACTACACCCAGGAGATTAGAACAGCGCCTTTACACAACAGGCTCTGGATAAACGCGAGTTCTCCCGCACTATCCACCGATAACTTAGCTCTCCCCTGGTACCCAAAGGGCAGCTGGGTTCCCAGGCAGGTCCAAGCCCTGGAAGTACTGAGGAAGAAATTTATGTACTTCTGATGTTTATAAGTCCTTGCCTTCCTTCTCCTACCTTCTTGGGGTTTTTAATTAATTACTTATTAATTAATTAATATTGTGTGTATGTGTGTGCATGGGCACACGCATATTACAGATGTGTGAAGGTCAGAGGACAGTTTGCAAGTTATTTCTCTCCTTCCACCATTGGGATCGTGGGGATGAAACAAAGATGTCAAGCTTGGTAGCGGTCACCTCTACCCATGAGCCATCTCACTGCCCACACGCCCATTTCTCCTTTAGCTGCCAAGGATACCTCTGAGGCCTGGCTATGGGAAGGGGAAGCTCCAAGGGAGCTGCAACCCCGCAGGAAGGGTCAGACAGCCCTACAGCTGCCCAGGGGCTCTGTAGAAGGGCGATCCCTGTCCCCAGGGAACCCGCTGCTGAAGATACCAAACAGATAAATCACGAGGAAAATGCCAGAAGTTGGGGACACAAAGAAAAAGCAATGATGAAGTTGGTCGTCTGTTCTTGAAAAAGTATAACTATGAGCCTGTAAGTCTCCCATCCATAGAGTCAGAGTAGCCTTTTAACGTCCCTCTTAACTCTTCCCCTAGATGCAGAACCCGGGTTAGAAAGAAGGCTCGGTGGTTCAGAGAACGGACTGCTCTTCCACAGAACAAGCTCCCCTTGTGATGCACCACTCTCTGTAACGCCAGGTGACCTGATGCCCTCTTCTGACCTCTGTTGGAACTGCATGCACATGGCACAGGCAAAACACTCATACACATTTAAAAAAAAAATACAGAACTCTACGAAGCTGTGTTAGTTTGTTTTGTTTTAAAACAGGGTCTAATATAGCTCAGGAGGCTGGCCTTGAACTCACTATGTACAAACTATAACCTTGAATTCCTGGTCCTCTTGCTTCTGCCTCCAGAGTGCCAGGACTGCAGGCATGCACCAGCATATACAGTTCAGGCAGGGCTGGGGCCTTCTAAAATCCTCAGACTACCAGTAGCTCTCCATTGCTGTGAGAGAATACCTGAGACCATCAACATAAAAGGAAGGAAGGCTTGTTCGGGCTCATGGTTCGGGACGTTTAGGTCCATAATTGCTTGCCTCTGATGCATTGGGTGAGACAGCACATCATGGCAGAAGCTGCTTGCTACGTGACTTCTGGAAACAGAACGACAGGAAGCGTGGGGCACAGTACACACCTGTGATCCCAGCCCAGGGGACCGGGATGCTGAGGCAGGAGGGTTGCAAGTTCAAGGCCAACCTGAGCTACATGGTAAAACCTTGTCTCAGAAAAACAAACCAAACGCCATTCCCCTTCAAGCCTCAGCTTCCTGGCCCATAAGACAGAGACCAGAGCTTCCTTAGGATTGGCATGAGGGCTGAAGGTGATAAAGATCAGGTGTGTGGCAGGTGTTTCCCTCGGGAGGGCAGCAGCAGCTGCTCTCTGGCAAGGCCCCTTTGCATTTGGCGGTGGGCAACTGAAAGGGCCAGGCAGGCACTCTGCAGCAGGGCAGTGAGGTTTCTTGAGCAACCACAGCTCTGAGTGTGTGCAGGATGTGGGGCCGCCCCCGGCAGTAGTGAGGGAAGGTGGAGGACGAGAAG
Organism: Psammomys obesus; assembly: GCF_907164565.1. Classification (NCBI taxonomy): domain Eukaryota; kingdom Metazoa; phylum Chordata; class Mammalia; order Rodentia; family Muridae; genus Psammomys; species Psammomys obesus. Next base: position 3,804,190 of record NW_026585691.1, on the reverse strand, counting down.
CAAGAGGCTCCTCGCGTCAAGGGCCTTGCTCACCGCATCTGCAGTCAGCACGGTGGCTGGCAGAGGCAGCAGCACTATGGGAACCCCATGCCCGGCTTACCCCTTGCGAATTTGCATTTCACTGTTGTCTACAAAGCACGCAGCTGTGACAGAAGCCGCTTTCTGGGCGCGATACACTAAGTGCCCACGTGCATTAGCTAATCCAATAGTCACAGAAGCCCTGCGGGGAAGACAATTTCATGTCCCTTTTGCAAGTGGGAAAACTGTGGCCTTGATGCCCAGCCAAGAAGATGCTAGAATGTCATCCAAACTCTTGAGCCTGACTCCCAAGCCAGGGTTTCCAGATCAGTACCCCGGGCCCAGACCAGAACACATTTTCTTATTTTTGTGAAACCAGGCCTCTCTATGTAGCCCCAGCCAGAACTACAGAGATCAGTCTGGTCTTGAACTCACAAAGCTCCACCTGCCTCTGCCTCGTAAGTACTGACATTACAGACTCCTGCCAGCACATGCTGCTGGAAGAGGCTCTCTGAGGAACAGAGTTAAGGATTGCAGGCTTTGCAGGAGCAGGAAAGCCCACCCCCAGGGCCAGCATCAGGGGGGAACGGGGTAAGAGTCATGGCCCACCATCACGGAGCAGGGAGTACAGAGGGAGGTGTCACCCCTATCAAAGCTTCTTCCCTCAGCAAAGACTTCAGCTGCCGCCTAGCAGCTTTGATGGAAACTAGTTGGGCCCTGGATTCTAAGGCACTAGGCCTTGAGTCTAAACAAATCAATATTCATCCTGGTCTCTCCACTCTTGGTCTAGAGATGAGCATGGAGACCAAGAGAGGCTTTGCTGTGGTTTCGGAATGTCTGCTCATTTCCTGCAAAGGCACACACAAATTACTCTTTTTCTTTTCTTTTTCCTTTCTTTTTTTTCCCCCCAGACAGGGTTTCTTTGTGTACAGCCTTGGCTCTCCTGGACTCGCTTTGTAGACTAGGCTGACCTCGAACTCACAGAGATCTGCCTGCCTACCGCCTCCTGGAGTGCTGCCACTGCGCCCTGCCAAATTACTTCTCTTGTTGATATGACCTAACACCTGACCAGAAGCAACTTAAAGCCGCGCGTGGTGGCGCACGCCTTTGATGACAGCGCTTGGGTGGCAGAGGCAGGCAGATCTCTGTGAGTTTGTGAATTCTAAACCTGCCTGCCAGGGCTACCTAGTAAAAGCCTGTCTCAAAGGAAAAAAAAAAAAAAAAAAAAAAAAAAAAGAAGAAAAGAAAAAGATAAAAAAAAGAAGACGTGTTGGTTTTGACTTACAGTTTGAAGGGGTACAGTCCGTCATGGCAGAGGTATACAGACAGGAGTGTGACATGGCTGGTCACATTTGTATGTACAGTGTGGAAGCAGAGACAGACAAAGCCTGGGGTTCAACTAGATTTCTCCTTGTTATACCATCTAGCCCAGCCCCAGTATCAGCCACAGCTATGGTGGGGTTTTCCCTCTCAGTTAACCTAAACTAAAATCTCCTCACTGACACACCCAGAGATGTCTCTGCGAAGCGATTCCGGATCCTGCCAACTTGGCAATTTTAACTATCAAAGTATCCTTGGGTAACCTTTCTGTCTGACACTGTCAGTCCAGTAAATGTGGTAAAATCACTCTGCCTGCCCCCTGCTCATGTACTGGGATACAGAAGAAAAACCCTGGTCTGTACAAAATACTCAGCCTGTTGGAAAAGTGAGAGGCGTGGGCCCTGCCCTTCCCCCACAGAGGCCGGTCTGAAGCATCCAGAGCCCTTCAGAGACATCACAGCTACTCTGTGATTCCTGGCTCACAGGAGCCACCCAGGTGTCAGGCCGGGGCCCTGGGCATCTTCAGCTTCCAGCAGCGTCAGCAAGGTCTGAGACAGGAGCCTTACTGTATTTCAGATGACCCAGGCACCCGGCCAGACACAGCCTGGGGGTGCCACTTTATGTCCTTGTCTGGGCCTTTTCTCTCTGCTGCTGATCGGCAGAGCCAGGCCTCAGGGAAGGTTGTGGAAAGAGCATCTATTAAACTCCACAGGCACTAGAAACGATTGGCAAGAGAGACAGGCAACGGCAGATGCCACCAAAATGCTTGAGAATAAACTTGGGACCCTTCAACAACTCCATCCTTCATCCGGTCCCTCCATAAACACCCTAACAAATGCTTCTTTCTGAACACATGGGGTAGAGTGACCAACTTCAGGCCTCATCTAATGAGGGTAGGATGGCATACAACTGACTGGGAGGGATGGCCGATATCTCAGCTGAGGGTCCAAAGAGCCTATCTATCCTCCCTCTATGGAGGGACCTGACCTTAGGGGTGTGGGGGAGGGGCATGTCTTCCCACAGGAGCAGCTGATGCAAAGATGTTGAATGTTGTTATGATTGGAGGACCGGCTTCTACAGTAGCTCTGCCCCCGGCACCTGCCAGACTCAGGCAAGCTTGGACAGTTGGGTGCGCTGCTGGTGGTGTCTCCCACTTGTCCTTACAGCCATCCTCCAGCCATCATTCCTTTTTGGAGACTGGCAACTGCAGCCCGTCTGGACATCTTGCCCATGTCTGGGTAGCTAATAGATGAAGAGGTGGACACAGGAATCCGTCTGGCTGCTCCTAGATCAGGTCCTCGCCTATCTCATTAAAATTATCCTAAGAGCCCGAATTGTCCCCTCCACAGGCTGTCCCATCCAATCCAGTATGTGCAGGCACATGGGGGGTACCAGAGGTTGACATTGGGTGTCATTCCTCAGGAGTTCCCCCCCCCCCCTTTTTGGGGACAGGGCCTCTCACTGGAACCTGAGACTCACCGATTAGGCTAAGCTGTCTGGCCAGCGAGCCCCAGGGATCCTCGTGGTTCTGCCTCCCTAGCGCTGGGATTCTGGGATCAACACATAGATGCTGCCTCACCTGTCTTTTTTGCGTGGTCTCTAGAAATTGAACATGGGTGCTCACGCTTGTGCGGGAAGGACCTTACGCACGGAGCTGTCTCCTCTCAGGATGGTTTTTCGGATGTATCATAGCAGAATCTCCCAAGCGACTTGTTGAAGGACCCCAGAGCTTCTAAGGCAGGGAAGGCAGGGTGGGCTAGAGAATTCGAACCTCTAATGAGTTTCCGCTTGCTGGCCAGAGACCACATCGGGAAATGCTGAGCTAAACCGTAGCTCCAAAGAAGAGTCACCTCCCCACCACCCCGGAGGCTCGAGCCTGCATTCACAGCCTCTTTTCTGTCCAGCTCCATCAGCTCCACGGTGTTCTCTGCCTGAGCCTCACCCTACCATGTCACCCCACAGCCTCAGGCAGTGTAAGCTCTTTCCCACCTTGGGGTCTCTGCTCAGGCTGGTCCTGGCTTAGACTCTGCAGACCCTGTGGAAACACAAGCCCTCTTGTCCTTCAGGCACATCTCAAAAGCTCACCAGAGCGAAGGCTCCTTCCTCAGCTCCTGGCTTGTTCCTGTTCCAGCCTGTCACTACACTGTGGCTTCCTGGAGGACTGTCATATTCCCATTTTTGCCTACACATCCGTTAAGTGCGTAAACTGCCTAAGACAGAACGGGGGTGGTGGGTGGATCTTTGGGGAAATAGATTTGGGCCCAAACAGAGAAAGAACCTGTCAAATGTGAAGAATTTGGTACCAGCTTCCCCTCCCCCCCCCAAGACAGGGTTTCTCTGTGTAAGAGCCCTGGCCGTGCTGGAACTCTCTTTGTAGACCAGGCTGGCCTTGAACTTCCAGAGATCCACCTGCTTCTGCCTCCCTAGTGCTAGGATTAAAGGTGTGTGCCTCCATAGCCGGCTTGGTGCTGGCTTTCAGGGTCCTGCCATTCCCGGGACATTCCTTCAGTGGCAGTGCAGAAGTCATCTACCAAAGCCTTTGCTTAGGTCATATTCCGCCCATCTCAGGCTCCCTCTCTGGTGCCTGTATCCGCTGGAGAAGCTGACCCCTGACTAAACCCATTACCCTGCATTTCAGAGCAACAAGGCTCAATAGGCTAGCTGGATCTCCCTAGGCAAGCACGGTCTTCATCAGCGGCCCTCACTGACTGAAGCCCGGGAACGACCAGAGGAGACATCGCCCTGTTCAAGGCAGCCTCTCTGCTCACCGCCTCCTCGGAAGAACAAGTTCCACCTCTTCCCACCTTCCCACACCTGCCTCATGAGGCTGGGGTGAGCGGCTTGTCTACCGTGAAACCAGGGTTCTGCAGCCGCGCCCCAGCCGGGGCTCCTGGGAAAGCAACCATCACTTCACAGCAGGGGTGTCCAATCTCTGACATTATGACATGGCATTGTGACCCACAGACGTGTTGGACCACAAATATAGCTTTCCTGGGACATGTGCAGCCCATGGGCTTCAGGTCAGACATGCTACAGCAGTGTGTGTGTGTGTGTGTGTGTGTGTGTGTGTGTGTGTGTATAAGCATATAAAAGCTCACTAGGGTTTTATCTGTAAGAAAGAAGGCTTCTTCCACAGCTCCTGGCTTAGTTCCTATTTCATTCTATCTATCTATCTATCTATCTATCTATCTATCTATCTATCTATCTATCTATCTATCTATCATCTATCTATGCATATATATAGATATATGTGCAGTTAGGGATGCATTATAACAATTTTTATTACATTTATTTATTTAAGTGTGTGTGTGTATGTGTGTGCTACATGCGTGTGTGTTACTATGCATGCATGGAGGTCAGAGGTTACTTCCTTCATCCCATCATGTGGGTCCCAGGGAGCAAACTCATGTCATTAGGCTTCATGGCGAACCCCCTCATCTGCTGAGCCCTCTCCACGGCCTTACCTCCTGCACACTGCTGGAAACGGTTCATCCACGGCACCTTCCTAGCTGCACATAAGCATGGCAACTGTCTCTGGTCCTTTCCCATCTACAGCTGGGAAGGAACCAGTAAGAGCCATTCCAACTTTGAATGGGGCTTTCTGCCCCTCCCCCCCACCAGGGATAAATTTTACTGTTTAGGTCAGACAAACCTGCAAGACTCAGTTGATTACATTGTGGCTAAGCAGATCATGTGCAGTGTTATTTGTTGCCCTGACTGAAGAGAGGAGGGAGAAGTTTCCAGACTGTGATCTCTTACAGCTTGGTGGGGCTTTCCAGGGTTAGCACTGAGTGAAAGAGTTTGATGAGGTCTGCAGTTTATGCCATCCGGGAAAGCCTGCCCTGCTTCCTCCCCCACCAGGAAATGCACCCCCAGTTCCAAAGTTCAAACCCGCTTATGGAAAAGGTCTGAGAAAGCCATGACCCAGGCCCCAGCTGGGGAGCACCAAGGTCTCGGACTGACGACCTCTGTCAGCCTGGAGCTCTCGGGAGTTTTCCTGTTTCCGCTCCCTCCCTGGGTTAGCTAAGGTTACAACCTTCTGGAAGAATGCAGGGTCAGCCAGCCGTCTGCAATTTCCTCTCCCTGTGTGTGAAAGGAGATACGTCCAACTGTGACTACACGGAGCCACACAACCTCGTGACTCAGCAGATTCGAGTATCCTCCGTCCCCGGAATGTCAGGCGGACAACTTCGAAGGTCTGATATGGTCGTCACAGACGCTGACGAGCCTGGAGTCAAAGGTGTCTCCCTGAGTCTTTCAGGCTAGTATTGAAGCTGGTCATACCTACACCTGTCTATACCAGCACTGGGAACTGAACCCTGGGTTTTGCTCATTTGAGGAGAGCCGTTGGCCACTGATCTATGCCCTCGCCTGTGTTTAAGGTATTTTTGTGGACCGCATTGTGTTTACCTTCTCCTAAGCTCACATATGGAACTCTTAATCACCTGTACTTCAGAAAGTGACAATATTTAAAGATAGGGCCTCCGTAGGGATGAAGAGATAAGACAGATACATGATGGGCATTGATCCAGCATGAGAGGTGACCTTGTTTTGTTTTTTTAAAGGACACAGGCATTTACAGAGACAAACTAAGGAGAGACACCTCAACGAAGCCAGCGCTGCCAGCATCTTGCAGTCTCTAAAGCTGAGAAAGTAAGTTTCTACAGCACCAATCACCCAGACTCCGGGTGTTTTGTCATGACACTTTTCACTAATGCAATACAACCAACAAAAACAAGGAAACAGAGGAGGGGAAATAGATGTAGTCCTAGCAACAGGGCTAGGGCTGTGGTTCAGTGGTTGACGGCTTGTCTAGCACATTCAGAAGCTTGGACTTAACTCTTCAGTTCTGTGGAAACGAAAGCAAAAAAGCAGAACCCTGAGCAACAGCTGGGATCCACCTTGTCCTCCCCCACAGCAGTGGTCCTGAGGTGAGCTTACCCTGGATTTGTACTGAAGTCATCTCTGCTTCCAAAACACAGTGTTATTACATATAGATTTTGCACTTAAAGAAAAAAGTACCTATGTGGTTCTCCAAGATATTTTTTTTTCATTTACCACTTCCCCCTGCACCTCCCAACCCCCTCAGGAAGAGGAGAAGAGAATGTGAATGCGGGGTAGGCAAATCTGGGCTGGAATCCAGATCCCAAGTGCTCCAGCTGGGAGAAGGCAGGCACAGTTCTTAACTTTGCTGAGGCTCCTTCATCATCCTTTTAAATGGAGCTTATTTCCCTTACAAGGTCATGAGCAGGGCTTCAGCAGAATGCCCCACAGACCCACAGGTCCCTCAAAATCATCAGCTCCCTTGGCCTTTGTTGTTTGTTTTTTTTCTTTAACTGGGGATTGAATGGAAGTTCTTGCAATATCATCTTGTCCCTAGATAATATAATCAACTGCTTTCTAGATTAAGAGCTAGAGCTTTCAATCTACTCAGTATGAGTAGGAAAATCTGTGTTCAGCTATCCATTATGAATTGCTGCTATTGGAGGGCATCAGTGGGAGGGAGGGAAATCAGGAAGAGAAAAACTTGAAGGAAGCTCACCAACTGTGCCCGTGGCTTTGAAATACCAATTAAGCACTGTTCGAAGCTTCTCTACTGTTCCAATCCCTTCGCCTGTGAAGGTTTGCTGAGAGTGGGACCTTCTCAACAGATGCCAAGCACGATATTTTGGGGGCTGCAGCAACCGTGAATAGAACAGTATGGGGCTGACATCAAACTGAGGGCGGACAGGGAGGGGCTGATGGAAATAAAAGTCTCCAGGCCTGTGACGGCTGCTGTCCCTTTCAACAGCGCAGTTTCCACAAGTACTTGTTTTGATTGCCCACGGAGCACAGGGATTGAATTTGTCTTGTTGGCAAATAAATGTATGACAAGCAGAATCTTAGCTCTGGGGTCAGGGAAGAAAGTGAGATCGACCATAAAGCATAGTGCATGCTAAAATATTTATTTGTGTGTTTTAGGATATTATTGAGGCATCCAGAAGGCGCACAGGCAGCTGCTCTAGGGCAGACACCTCGGAGCTCTTCAAAGAACTTCTCTCACAGAATGTGGTTTTCATCTCCAGTCATCTTCCACTTTCCACAGAGAACACTGTGGCCTCTCTCAGCCCATTAACGCCTCCCCCCACCTCAGAGCCAGCAGAACACATCTGTCTCCTCTGGGCTTGTTAGCCCACTCATGCATCCATCGCTACTAGAGGGAGGCCACAGTGTGTGGGACTAGTGTGGCCTCCATTTACCTTTCTGTCCTTGGGGGCCATTTTGCTTAGGATCATCCATATATGAAGGAAGCTTGGCTGACTCTCACACAGCGTGAGTGAAACTGATTTATTGGTGATCTCGAGTAATGATGGCATTCAGGAGACAGAGGTGGGAAGGCCAAGAGTTCAAGGACAGCCTGGGCTAAATGTGTTCCTGTTCAAAACAAAACAAAACAAGGGCTGGCTAGAGAGTCCGGCACACGAGGCTGCTTGCTGAAAAGCCTGACAACTTGAGACCACCCGAAATCGACAGTCAGGACTCACACGGAGAAGAGAATCGATTCTTGCAAGTTGTCCTCTGAGCTCCGTATGCATGCCACAGAATATGTGCACCCCGAATACACAATCATCACTCACTCAGTCAATGTAAAAATATACAAATAACAAGAAAATTCCCCCCTGTTAAAGGAATGAATGCCATACTCTCCCCGGGCTCTTTCCTTTCTAACACACACATACACACACACACACCCTGTACTTCCTGGATTATTTCCTGAGCTCAACTCTTTTACTCACCTTCCAGACTTCCTTCTTTTCTTTTCCCCTTAGACTTCCAAGGGTCTTCTCAGGAATTCTGGCCAACAAAGCCATTCTTACAACCAGAAAAGCATGGTGTGGGTTTATATGCAGTAGAAATCTCCTTACTAACTGCATCTACCTTTTTTTCATTTTTCTCTTCTCACTTTTCCCTTTACCATCCTCTGTCTAGACTGTTACAAATCCCCCTGCCTCTCTTGTCTGTGACTGGTAGGTATGTGGTTTGCTAGCACTGTCAAAAAAAAAAAAAAAAAAAAAAAGTGCCAGAGACTAGATAGCTTAAACAACAGAAATTTATTTTCTCACACTGGAGGCCATATATCTGAGATTCAGTATGGGTTGATTAATGGCCCTCACTCCCACACTTTGGCTTTTTGAGACAGGGTCTTGCTATGTAGCCCTGGCTGGCCTGGAACTCAGTGTGTGGACCAGGGTGGCCTCAAATTCGCAGCATGTCCCTCCCCTCCTGTCTCTGCCTCCCAACCGTTGGGATCACAGGCATACGGCACTGCATCCAGCAGCTGGCTTTTTTGGAGTCCTGTCTCCTTAGCTTGCAGATGCCATTTCCAGACCCCTATGTCCTTTCTTTTGGATTTCAATCTCTTCCTCCTCTTCCTCCTGCTCTTCCTTGTTGCCCAGGCTGTTTCTAACTCCTGGGCTCAAGTAATCCTTCTGCCTCAGTGTCCCACATAGTTAAAACTTACAGGTACAAAGCACCACTTACAGTAAACCTCCTCCATGTCCCATTCCGGACTGGGACTCATGGCAATCACCCTGCCTTAACTTTCTAAGTGCTAGGATTACAGACACGAGAGACCATGCTCAGAGGAAATCTCCTCTTATTGTTATTTTAAAAAAATTTTATGTGTATGTATGAGTGCCTGCATGTATGTGCAAGCACTATCTGCCTGGTTCCCGTGGAGACCAGAAGGCATTGGATCCCCTGAAACTGTAGTCACAGGTGGTTGTGAGCTGCCCCTTGTGGGTGCTGGCACTGGAAACCGGAAATTTCTCTTAACCAGTGGGCCATCTCTCCAGCCCCAATTCTCCCATATTTGTAAGGGTATTCATTAGTCATATCATATTGAGTTTACCTTGATGGCTTCACTCTAATGAGCCATTTTATCACTTTGTCTCCGTTGACAGTGATGGTCTGTGACACTGAGGGCTAGAACTTCAACTTATGAAGTTAAGAGTCAGCCCCTAACAGGAGGACTAACAGCAGTGGTGGTGGTCGGGTCACAGCCTTCTGTGACGGGGGTGGGGGCACTTTCAGGGGCAGATGCAGAATGCAGAAGGCCCGCACCTCATTGGCAAAAGAAGACTGCTGAGAATCAATTCTTGAGGTTCTGTCCATTTAGCAGCCAATCAGTGTTCCCCAAGCCAGAGGGCCTTAGGCTTTAGGGAACCAGATGGAGAGAGCCCCTAAACAACCAAGCAGTAGATAAACAAGAAGTTTAATAATAAAAATGAGAAAAAATTATAACACAATGGTCTGGCAAGAGCCTGGCAGACAAAGTCTGACGCTGGCCATCCTGACTCCTGTGGATTCTGGGAAGTCACAGGATTGGTCCCTCGCTCTAGAGAGCCTCTTCTCTCGCATGTCCTGATAAGGTAGGTCTCTCTCTTCCTGGTATGATTGCTGCCCTGATTATTTCTGAACTCTGTCACCTTGTGAAAAAGCTGCTTAAATCTGACCTTTAACCTGTGGTAAAAATGATACTCCTTTAGATCCAGTTCCTCAGTCTATATCCCGTCCTAGCTTCTGAGATTTGCAGACAGATGAAAGCCAGTTTTCTGGAGAACTAGGAGCTTGGGGGATGCTGGCAGATCCCCATCAGGAGAAGGCCAGGGCTCCCAGGGTCTCCGGAAAGTTCTGAGTCCTGCAGACTCCAATCTCTCTTCCAAAGTACTCAGGAACACAGAATGTCTGGATCCTGGTGATGAGCAGTGTCCAAGAGATGGCACAAAAGGGACACAGGGACATGGACCTCCCTGGAGCCACTGCAAGCCGGGCCAATTAAGAAGTACTGCTCCTCCTCCGGGGGTGAAGGGCTTTCCTTCTGGCGATGTCCTCCTCTGTGTCACTCTCGCAGTTCCTCTAGGAAAAAGAGGCCCCAGAGAAGGGCATCATGGGATGACATGAACGAAGCAACACTGAGCAGCCTAAATTCATACACTCAAGAAAGAGGCCTACAGGCTGGGGAAAGCGAGGTGATAAAAAGGAAGCCCTTAGCTTCATTCAGAGACCTCTGCCATACAGGAATAGGAGGGGGACTTGAAATAAGGGCAAACAAACTGCCTTGAGGCCTCTTTCTCGGGGCATCCATGGGAAAAGAGATGCCAGAGGAGCCCAAGTATAACAGTGAAAAATGTCATCTGGTGCTATTTGTGCCTGCCAATTATCAAGGCCACTTGCAAAGGTAGTTTGTGGGGGCACTTGTCTCCTGAGCTCAGTCTGTGGGGAAGTGGCTAATTTTTCCATAAGGCCCACTGGCCGTCACGCCAGGCCCTCAGCCTCAGATGGTTTCCACCATGCCTTCAGCAAGCACCACTGCAACCCCTGCAATGCCAGCACTCGGGAGGCAGAGGCAGGCGGATCTCTGTGAGTTCGAGGCCAGCCTGGTCCACACAGCAAGTTCAGGACAGCCAAGGCTACACAGAGAAACCCTGTCTCGAGAAAACAATGAATAGAGATGAGGTCTTACTTTATCTTGTGTGTGTACCTGAGTGAATGTGTATGTATGATGTACATGCAGATGCCCATGGAGGTCAGAAGAGGGAGTTGGATCCCTGGAATTGGAAATGCAGGTGGTTGTGAGTCATCATGTGGGTGCTGGGAACCAAACCTGGGCCCGCAAGAGCAGGCGGCACTCCACCACCCAGCCATCTCTCCAGCTCCAATTAACAAATGAATCAAATTTAAATGAGTCTTAAAATGTTTAACTTCTATCCTTCCTAAACATAAGTTTCTGTCATTATCTTTCTGAAAAAGTTTTAAGGAAGGCCCAATAGGAAAAGCCATACAACGTGTGTGTGGAACCTAGTCCTTCGCCTCCTATAGGATAAGTCATTGAGCAGGCAGGCTGTTAGAATGTCTGAGTTAAAATATATATATATATATATAACATTTTGCACCAGGAAAAAAATTAAATTTCTTTACATAAAGGCAAAAGGTCCAGGACTTAGTGTGAAGAGCACACCTGTCATATGTCCCTCCAGGGAAGCCTGAGCCAGTGGGAAATCTGAGGTCAAAAGCAACTTTAGCCAAACACATCCTGGACCAACCCTGACTAAGACAACAAAAATAACTCAAGCTTTGCTGACCAGCAACTTTTTACTATGAGTCAGAGCCAAACAATGAAAGAGTAAGCTGGGTAACAGACAGAGGTTCTCAGAGGTGGCGAAGCTGGTGCCCTTCATAGTCCATGAGGCTGGTGGTCAGAAGAGGGACTTGATGATGAAAAGCTACGCAGGCCTCTACAGCTACCAAGTCTCATGTCCTGCCAAGAGCAGGAGTAAGCAAGAGCGTAGCCTGAAGAAAGAGGACCACTGAGGACATGTTGGGGCTCTGGGGAGTGCCCAGGGTGTGCTGGGAGCAGGGTGTCGGCCTAGTGCTAAGCATCTTCGGTTTACACATGGCGACTGCCAGGCGGCTGCTTTCCAGTCCCTTACTGAGCAAGGAGTCACCTTCTCTCCTAATTTATGCCTTCCCGACACTCCTGCTCTTTCCACTCAATGAGGAGGAAGAGGGTATCCCAGGGAACCCCTTACCAACTGAAATGTTAACACTGATGCCCACTTCAACCACAGGAGGATTTTAAGCAGCAATGACTGCTAACACTCACTGTGCACTTACCCACCAGGCAGTAAGGACAGGCCATCATTTAAGCCTAATCACTATCCAACAACAGAGGAACTCTTATTGCCCCCATTTTACAAATGATATTTTGAAACATAGAAGTTAAGGCCACACAGCAGGTAAGTGGCAGAGCTGAATTCCAGAAGACTGGCTCTAGAGACCTCCCCTTGATGAGCGTATTCCATTATAAGCCTCTTGTTTTAAACATATACAACAGGGCCAGGGACGTAACTCAATAGCATAGCACTTGCCCAGCATATTAAAGGAGCATATCATCAACCATTATTGACACAGGCCGTCTAAAACAAAATAAAAAGGGGAAATTTCAGAGGGTGTAATAAAGCGCCTATTCCCGACAGAACATCCCGACAGAACCGGGACTGTCGGAAGTGAACTTTCTGAGACAGGGTGGTTTGAAATAAGGTCTCAAGTCACCTCTGCTTGCCTCTACCCTCCTGCCTTCATCTCCCAAGTGCTGGGATTATAGGTGTGCACTATCATACTTAGCCAGAATAATGTTGGGATGGTCTATGGCACCCATTTCCACCATCCCCTGAGGGCTACTGGTCCTTAGGCAGGGGCTGGAGGAGCGGGGTGGGGTGGTAGGAGCAGTCCCTTAGAGGGCGCAGGGAAAAGGATCCGTGGTGGCTCCTCAGCCATTCCCCTCTGCCAGTCACACTGCAGCCCTCAGGGCAGAAGAGGACAGGGCCTGCAGAACAGGCTAGAAATAGTTAATACCCTCTTCTCCTATAATCTAGGCGTTGTGCCCAAGCAAAGGGCTCTGCATGTACTCACCAGGTCCTCGTTTGTCCTCAGGTGTACCTTCTTCATCAGGGAGCGAGTGAGGTGGTTGCACAAGCTGACGATGCTGAAGGAGAGCTGAGGAAAGAGCGAGAACCGACAGGTGAAATGTGCACAGAGGTCTGGAGAGAAGCGGGGGGCCCTCTGCTCTGAGCCCTGGGCCCTGAGCCCTGAGCCCTGAGCCCTGAGCCCTGAGTCCTGAGCCCTGAGCCCTGAGCCCTGAGTCCTGAGTCCTGAGCCCTGAGTCCTGAGTCCTGAGCCCTGAGCCCTGAGCCCTGAGCCCTGACGTACCTTCCACCGCCTGCGGACATACTGCTTCTTAAAGTTCTCCAGGTTGACCACGGACTCCCTGCGCACCATGGCTTGCTGGTTGTCCACCGGCTGGGAGATAAAACCGCGTGATGGTGTCAGCTGGGTTTCAAATGGCAGCTTCCTCCCTCCCCACAGAATCCGGGGCTACACACCATCCTCAGCCTGCCCCCGGTACCTCCTTCTCCAGCAAGGCATGCAGTGGGAATGTCGCATGTCACCGTAAGGGTGATGTTACAAATGTCTCACTGCCCAGGAGGCATCGTGCATGCCCCGGGGCTATTATTACCACAGTGTAGTGCAAGCATATACAGGGAGACTGGTATGACTGCCCTCTTGAAGTGAGAAAAGCTGGAAGCGAGGGCCAACAGTACCACTTTGGCGAGAGGGTAATTTCACGGCACAGAACACTGGGCTGGCGCTGGCTTTGGTGAACCGCATGCCCATTGATAGGCGTGGTGCTCGCACTCCTCTAGTATTAGAAGTGGAAGGAAGTAGGGGCCTTGATGGGGAGGGGGTGGTCAAATGAGGACAGATACACAGCTGTCACCCACTGCCTGGCAGTCAGGACACAGTGTCCGTCTTTGGCTGCAGGAAGCCCTACCACGACCTCTCTGGGCCTCAGCTATCTCATCTATGATGTCACGATTATAGGACAGGGCTGGAGAGCCTGACTGGACCCATGGATGGGAGCATGCCTAACCTGGGACCACTTAGCAAACATCGATCAACTAACTGTTGCTAGCCTTCTGTCTTCCTTTTAAATGCCCCCCTTTTGCAAAATAGTAAAATAAGGGTTTCCTAGATGAAGAGAGAGGTTTCGGGGATTCTGTGGGCATCCTGAGATGGTTTGTACTTTTTGAGTGTAACCTGTATATGAATGGTCAGAGTCACCCCGTTTTTTTTTTTTTTGGTTGTTGTTGTTGTTGTTTGTTTGTTTGTTTAACGGCATTTACTTGTTCATCAGTGGGAGGAGAGCAGATGTGTATGGAGGTCAGAGAGTGACGTGAGGACCCGGTTCTCTCCTTCCACCATGTGGATCTCAGGAAGTGACTTCAGGTGGTCAGGCTTGGCAGCAAAGACCTTTCCTCACTGAGCTAGCTCTCCAGCTCCAGCACCATCCCTGAGTTTGTTTGGAGGTTCTAGCAGAAGAGCAGAACTACTCATTTATCCTTGACAGGGGACAGTCCTCCCTTCAGGGAAAGCCATCTTTGACCAAATAGCCAGCTTTGAGAGACATGCACACACACAATACTGAGGGAGGAAAGGGACACCCATCTAGTCAGCTAGACCAAAGCTCAATGGAGTGACAGACATCACGGCCAGGGCGACATTATTAAGATCCAGGAAAGTGGAAACAACCCAAAAACATATCAGCTGATGTACAGATAAACAAAATATGGCACAGTTTGATATATTAATTATGGAAGTAAAATTGTGTGTGTGTCCAGGCAAGCAACTGTTCCAAGTACAGCTGATAGCTTCTCAAAGCCCCTGAAACACAACTGCCCGGGAGGATCCCACAGGCCTCCTGTTGCCTTTCTGTTCTGACAGCCTATGATGCTGTAGTTAAGAGCTAAGGGAGGCAACTCATAGGCTACTCCGAGCTGGTCCTACCTAACGGCACTCAGAGCACAGCTCCACCCTGGCCTTCCCTCGGGGCACCAGAAAGCAGCGAGTGTACACAGCGTTGGACTGGCACCTGGCAGGAGGCACATGCCAGGTGCACCTCACCCCATACTCCCAAATATTTCAAACATCTTCCAAGAGATATTGCTGACTCTGGTGTCTGGACTGTTTTACTGTGTGTGGAACCTGTTGATGCGGGTTGGCAGTGGGGGCCTCCCACACCTGGAGAGCAACCCGAGGACACTGGGGTGTGCTTTGTGTCCGTGTCTACACCACCAGGCCCTGCTTCCCTCCTCCCCGTGTCAACAATGCTCCTGCTTACTAGTCGTACGGTTGAACTGATTCCCTGAGCTATTGACAAGACAAACTGAAATGAAATCTCAGGACCTGGGACAACAAGATGGCTCAGGGGTAAAGGTGTTTGGTGCCAAGCCTGATGACCGGAGTTCAATCCTAGGTTTCACATTACAAACCTTGTCCTCTATCTCCACACGAGCCAAGGGGCACTCACATGCATGTGTATGTACACACACACACACACACACACACACACACACACACACACATACACACACACCAAACTGGACCTGCTCACACCCACCTGTAAGAAGCCCAAGGCACTTTGATCACCTATCACAATACCATTTGGAAGTGTAATTCACTCAACAGCCATAAATGACCTTTGAGCCTAATCGTGAGAGGGTGCGTTTGTTTTCTAGAAGGAAATCTGAGCCAGTAGATCAGCACACTCAGGGAGAGAAAGGACTTATTCTTCTGTATTGGCTGATGGGTTTCCTCACACAAAAGAGAAATGGCTGATTCCCACCCCTACCCCACCTCCCATAATTGGAGAGAAAACACAAAGGCTAAGGGAATCTAAGGAAAGCCCCACTTCCTGCTGGCTCAACAGGATCATTCTTGGAACAGAAATGCCAAGATAAAATGTCAAGTGGAGCTCCTCCCAGGGCCATCGACAGGCAGTGACAGAATTATTTCTGGGTCCACTCTATAAGCCACACATACACACACACACACACACACATACACGAGTTCCAAGGAAGAGGTCACCTAAGCTATGAATCTGTCAGGCTGGCCTTTCCTCATCAATGGGCTTCTTGGTTGCTAAGAGTCTCTCAAAAGGCTGACACTCAGCATGGAAAGTCAGAGAGACATAAATTCTGCAGTGAGATCTGTTCCCAGAAGGAATGTGGCATTGTTTTTATTAAACGGGGGCTGTCTGCTTCCTGCTCCTCCCTCTTCAAATAGAGAGTGAGTACCCATCTTCTGGTCTTACAGTCTGTCACTGATAGCAGGAAGCCTGGGCAATCCTGACCAGGCTCCTAGGAATGTTTGGTGTCTTGAAAAAAAAAAAAAAGTCAGAAAGGGAGGCAAGAAAACAGAGTGGCTAGAGTCAGATTTTGTTTACACAGATGTCAACGTCTTTGAAATAGCCCAGGGGTGTATCCTAGGGTCTGAAATGGCAGCCGCAGAGCAGGGAGAGGAAGCTGCAGCAGCAGCCACCTCCAAGATGTGAGAAAGGAACCATGGATTTCTAGAAGAGGCACTTCCTCCAGTGACTTTCCTAAGAGCTACAAATAGACTGAAGCTTTGAAGCTTCCATCTGTGCCATGCCAACGGCCTCATACTCCACAGAATGCCAGGAACACCCACTTCTCTCTCCTGTCATTGTGGGCCTCATAGAAGCCCCTTCTCTCAGTTAAATCTCCCTTCAAGGGGCACTCCTCCCCTTCTCTTTGCTGGCTCCTTTGCAGGCTGGGGCTTGGCTCCTGCTGGCAAACACCGATTTTCCCAGGAAGATGCAGGTGAAATTTCTGTGGGTGTCTCTGCCTCCTCCTGCCTGGGTAGGGTGAGCAGACAGGCTGGGTGCTCGGGAGCTGACCCTGCAGCAATCAAACAATGGGAGGAAACACTCCTCTCCCCGCTTGGCCTAGCCTCCCTCATTTTTCTCTTAGGTTTCAGCATGGCTACATGGACATTGTTTTAATCCTCTTTACCGGGCCTTTCTGTTTTCTGAGCATTTTTTTTTTTTAAATCTTGAAGAAAAACATTCCAAAATTCTCCCTCCTGTACCCTTGAGAGATTTAAAGGCTTCAACTAAAGTCATGTGTGGCCTTCACTCGGGTCCTGATAGGAATAAACTGACTGAATGCAACAGTCACCCTTGCCATGTAAGATGGATGGGGTTTACGGAGGAGACGGGAATCGCTGATTTTGTCAGGTATGATGATGACAAGCTGCTTTTACAAGCTGGTAAGACAAGCATGAGGATTTGGGTTTAAGACCCAAGAGCACACATACAACTCTGGGCACAGTGGCGTGCCCTTGTAACTCTAGTAACAGAAACGTGGGAGGAGGAGACAGATGGACCCAGGAAGCTCAGCAGCCGACTAGCCCGTCTTCCTGGTGAGGTTCCAGGAGAAAGAGAGAGAATGTCAGGAAGGCAGCTAAGGAAGGTCCTGCCAGGCTTGGTGGCACACACCCATAAGTCACAGCATTTGGGAGGCTTCGGTAGGAGAACTGTGGATTTAAGGCCCCAGGCTGGACTATATAGCTGTCTCAAAAAGGTGGGGGTGGGGGGGATGAGTTGAATAAATTTAAAGTTCGTATTTTAAATAATTCAGAAGCTAGAGCAGGGGGTGGAAGGACCACCCTGGACTTGGTTCTCGCTGAAGCAGGGTGTGACACACAGCATTCGACAGAACATTCCTCCCTGCTTTTACAGAAGTTTTGACAATTTTCCCTTAAAGAGTTATAAAAACTCTTTTTCAAAAATCTCTGTAACCTCCTTCTTTACCTTTCACTCAACAGTTCCAAGCTCCTGGCCCAACCTGGACTCAGTCCTTTAGATTCTACCCAGTACCTTCTTCCCAAGGGCACAGGAGGAGGCAAGTGTCTCCCAGATGAGGCAGCTGCCCAAGACCTCTGCAGGATTTGCTGCCCTTCCTGCCTCAACCAGAACGTAGCTCTACTGTGTCACAGCCCGCTAACTCAGCGGTTCTCAGCCTGTGGGTCATGACCCTTTCCCAGGGGTCACCTGAGACCATCAGAAAACACAGATATTTACATTATTATGATTCCTAACAGTAGCAAAAATACAGTTTTGACATAGCAACAAAAATAATTTCATGATTGGGGGGTCACCACAACATGAGGAACTGGATTAAACGGTCACAGCATTAGGACCTTGAGAACTACTGCTCTAACTGACTGCTGACCAAGTCTTTCCCATCTCCCAGTTGATTGGCTCCTATCAGCCTGATGCTGATTTTTTTTCCACTTTGAGGTAATTTTTAAAATGTTTTTATTAGCACATATTATATTTGGTTTAATTATGACATTTTCATACATGTACATAATGTATTTCAATCATATTCATACACAGACACATACACCCCATTAATCTTTTTCATCACTTCTCCACTAATTCCCTTTCTCTTTCTAACTGTGCCTCTCATGTGTGTGTTTGGGTGTGTGTGTCCCGATGAGATTCATGAGGGTTGTTTACAGGAACCTCGATGGGTTTAGTGGTTACATCACTAAAGAAAATCTCTCTCCCTATCAACCATGAGCTAAGTTTACTGCACCTCTTATTCAAGGGTGGCCAAGTCCTTATCTATCACCTCCCACTAGAATCAGAGCACAATGGGTGTTTGTTCAACTGAACTGACCTCTCCCGTATGCCCACTGATAGTTCTCTCTCCAGGGCCAAGAACCTTCCCCACAAGCAAGAATTTCACAAAGGAGAAAAGCCATTTATTTCACAGACATTTCTAGAAGGTGGTGCTACCTGGGAAGAGCCACCTCTACGTGGGCTGTGAGGAGGGAAGCTACCGTTGTCGTTGTGACCTGCAGAAGGAGAAGCTGAGGAGGTTGTCTCTGGTTCTTCCTGCCACGATCACTCTGCCCTGCTCTGCTCCAACCCTTTCTTATCAGCCTTCAGAGTCTGCAAAACCATCCACTACCAAGTATGGCTGCCCTTCCTGACATACCCAGGCAGACATAGCTGTATCTGCCACAGGATAGGATAAGCCGCCTGCCTGAGGACCCACCTCCCAGCCTCCTTGGCATGCTTTTGGGGCATATGTTACTCACTCTCCCTGACCTCGTGACAACCTAGATGGTGTCTGAACTGAGCATGAAGCCAAGCTTTAATTTATAATCTGGTAAATTAAATATCCTCCATGAGGATTGGGGAGATGCCCTGTTTAGCAAAGCGCTTATTGCACAAGCTAGAGGACCTGAGTCTGTGTACTTGTATTCCTGGTGCTTTGGAGGCCAAAAGAAACTGATCCCTGGGGCTCAGTGGCCAGCCAGCCTGTTCTAAGAGGTCCCAATGAGAGACCCTGTCTCAAAAAACAAGGTGAAGGAGCTGGGCATGGTGGCACACACCTTTAATCCCAGCACTCTGGACGCAGAGGCAGGTAGATCTCTAAATTAGAGGTCATCCTGATCTACAGAGTGAGTTCTAGGACAGCCAAGGCTACAAAGAGAAACTCTGTCTCATAACAAAGAAACAAAACCCAACACCCTCCCCACCACAAATAAAACCCCAGCCTTGAGCCTGTAAGGAGCAAACAGGTCCACTGGCTACATTCAATACACCGGCCTCCTCTGACACCCCTAAGGTCAGGACACCTGACCTTTCCTTAGTGGAAAGGAGTTTGTGTGGCAGGTAACAGAGGAAGCTCACACAGTCTTTTCTAAGCTTCTTGAAAGTCTTGGGGTGCTTTCCTCAGTTCACTTTGTCTTTGTCCAGTTAAGAGTCTGGTTATAAAACATCTAGGGGACTGGCCATGAACACAGAGGACGTTTTCACTACGGGGAAGGAAACCACTTAGAGCACTGAGGCCGCAGAGAGGCTGACCAGCTACGTGAGCTTGGATAAGCCCCAAAAACTGCTCTACAGGGAGAATATCCTCAGCATGAACAGAGTAGCTGATTTCACATACTCAAGCCAATCAGCTCTCCCGCCCCTTCCCATCCTCCCATATCAAACCATCACCATCACTCAAATCTTGCATTTACTTTGGCCTTCAAAGAATGTTCATCCTCTGGCACCTTTGCATGCACAGCCTTCATCTTCTTAGGAAACCTGACGTTTGATGGTCCAGGTCTGCTGGTGCAACCAAAAGGACCTTTAATATTTGTAGTGTCTTGTACTGAACAAGTATGTGACATCCCTATGTGACAGGGCACACAGGACTTTGACATAGTTGTAGAGCCGTTTGTCTTTAGGGTAAGGCACAGGGTTCTTCGATCTTTCCTTGATTCCAGGATGTGTGATGTGAGACCTCGGACATCAGCAGTATCTCCCAATCAATGTGGCATCTCATTACTGGATGTGGGCCTGGGGTGAGGCAGGTCATCTAGAAGACTGTACAGCTTTGTTGAAACAGGTGGGGTTTGACTGTGGGGCATGGCAGTCCCTGCTTGCATTTCTTCTGACTCACACTGATGTAGTCCGAACCCAAAGAGCAATGCTATATATGTAGCCAGGCCTCCTGCTCTGAGTTTTCATCTCCACCTAGGGTCGGAGTTGAGCCAGGTGTTTTTTGCTCTCTCTTCTGCACGGTGGCACTGTCTCTCCTTCATCCTCTCACTGCGTAGTATCTCCTAAGAGACTGCCCATCACAGATTTTTTCCTTTAATTGTCCATAAAATAGTCATGCATCATAAGATTGTGGGGTTTTTTTTATATTTGGTTAAAATAGTTTCCATTACAGTTATTATATGTGATACTTTAAATGACCCAGCTTGCTAATTAAGAAAAGGATGGGATTCTAAAGATTGACTTTATTAGATTAAAATCTAGTCTGTGCTGCCTGCTGAGAATTTCTCTTTCAACACCAGCACAGAACCGACTAGTGTCTTCTGGTGATCCTGTGAATAAAGGCGGAAGGAACTCCTCAACACGCCAAAGACCCACTGCTTCCATTCTTCCTCAGCCCCTCTACACTATATACACTCCCGGTCTCTCTCCCTTAGTTTTCCTACCATTCCCCTCTCATCATAGAAGGCTGCTTGATGGCGCCATGGGGGAGACCTCTCTCCCCGATTTGCTTAGCTGCCCACAGCCCCAGTGTCCTCCACACACAGTTTCCTCCCCTAAGAGCAACTCTCTCCCCCTCCCAACCTCTTCCCTCTCTCCCTCCTTCCTTCATTTTTCTCCCTCTGTCTCTCTCCCTCTTTCTCTGCAGGCCTTACAGTACTGCCTAGTTCTCTTTTATAGCTTAGGAACCAGCTGAAGTTCTAGAGTTGTAGAACTCTTGATTAATGCTAGAATCTGTCGCTCAACTGAGAACTCAGAGGAGTCAGAAACCCGGCTTGATATTACTTAACACCACATCCCCAGACTCAAGCCAGCTGTTTGGAAACTGGCAGGTGCCTGCTACCTAACATCTGAACGGATGGATGAACTGGGTACCACCCGCCCCCTCAAGCAGAGAGTAAGTTCCTAAAGTCCAAGCAGTTACGGGAATCAGGAAGAGTGGCAGACCCACCAGAAGGCTCCCACTTTTACCACCAATGTGACACAGGTGAGGTCACGTTCTTTCTTCGATTTCTCTCTAACCTGGGAATAATATTTAATACAAATATCTGATGGATGTTTTGTGAGGTACTTAAAATGATAGCTTGCCCCCAGGCCCAAGCTTCTAGCATCATGTGGGGTCCAGAGACTATACTCTGTGCTATCTGCATGGATGAATTGATTGGCCTTCCTCCTAGGAAAGGGAAATGACATCACAAAATCCTCATGCTGCTCAAAGTTTTGGAGCTAGAAGAGCCCAATGAGCCTTATGCTTTCCAAAGCTCTCTGGGATTTCCCCAACCTCAGTGTGCTCTGGCCAAGGAAATAAGAGTAAATACCTCTATGCTATGTGCCTCTTGTCTTCATCCTCAGTGTAGAGTCAGGCCCTTAGCCTCTGGGACCTGAAGTTTAAGACTGAGGTGGACATCTTACAACTAAGCCTCACTAAACTTCTTCTCCCTACCTCGCCTCAAATATGGGCACCCTGGGTTTGCAACTGGCTAAGAACAATCCTCTGTCATTCTCCTCTGCGTCAATTTCTTCGTTGGTTACAGGGAAGGGAATAATAGTAATACTGTCATTCACTTCTCAGCTCACAGAGCCCAGCCCCATCCCGAGAGAGGGTCCTGTATATCCCAGGCTGGTCTTTAACTGAGCCCCCATCCTTCTGACTCTTCTTAAGTACCAGGGACAGAGGTGTACTCCACCAAGCCCAGGGCTCTGTGGAAGCTAGGCAAGCACTCTAGAAACTGAGCTATAGCCCAGGCCCTTATCTCACAGAGTTCTTTAAGGACCCAGCAAGGTCACAGGCACAAAGACTTGATGAGTCAGAAGACAATTCAGAAGAAAGCTAGTATTTTCTCTGTGTATTTTAAAGCCCTGACTCTGTAGCAGAAAAGTACCCTGCTGGGCAAGTTATTCTTAGTTATGTCAAACATTACCCAAGATCTTCACGCATACGGCATGCAGATGGAATGTGAGAGGTGAGCTCATCCATCATCATTACCCACTTATGGAGTATCTCCTGGGGGCCGGCAGTCACCCCCAGAGAAGAGCATGCTGAGGGGATATACTTTCTCATCGTTTCCTCAGCTGCTTGGCCGGAGCCCTCTCAGAAAACTAGGCTGGTGAGGGAGGTGCAGGGGAAGTTGCTAACTAGCACCCCAGTGGCTGGGGAACTCTACACATGCCTGCAGGATACACCCAGCTGGACGCCCCAGGAGCAGGGAAGACATCCCGCTTCTACAAAGCACTGGTAACCACTAGATCCTGGCTCTCAAAGCTTCAAGCCGGCCAGGATTCCCTCCATGTGTGATCTGTTGAGCAGCTCTGACAGGGACTCACTGGTGTCTCCACGGAACATGGAGCCCAGGCCGTGGCCATCTGTGTTGCCACTCTCCAGCTGGAAGCTGCCCACAAGTTCCTGCATCCACTGGAGGTCTGCCGAGAGCTGCTGCCTCAGAGTCTCAAACTGCACCTTCAGGTGGTCTAGCTTCTTGGCCACACCTCCGAGGCTGGCCCCTGTGGCCCGGATGTCTTCTCTCAGGAGCTTCCTCAGGGACTCCACCTTGCGGAACTCATACTTGAGCTGGGACAGGTTATGGCGGGTATTCTCGCTCATTTCCCGGTACCAGGCCTCCTTCTCACTGTAGACTGAGACCAAGGACTCCACATCGTCCTGCAGGGTATCATGAGCTCCTACTAGGGCACGGCATCCCTTGTCCACCCGAGCCACATCCTCTACTACATGGGCAAAACGCTCAAAGTTGACATAAGTGTTGTTGGGGGGCATGCTTGAGTGGCATTTGAGGGTATACTCTCTCAGGCGTTTAGTCTTCAGCCGGGCAGGCTGTGTCTTCCATTGCTCGGGGGCTCTGGCTTCTCCTTTTGACTAGTAGGTGTTCGGACAGAAGAACCAGAATATTAACATAATGTGTGCTCCACAGGGCAGTCCAAGCTGCAGGCAGAAGGCAGACACATGGCCTCTTTGGCATTCGCTGCTCGAGTCAAGACATGGTAGAGAGAGCCAGGGTGAGGCTAGCAGCTCCTCCCAAACACACCCACAACACACAAGACCGTAAGAAACATTAGGGAATGTGGGGGTACTGCTTGCATGCTCACTCCGGGGCAGAGAGTTCTATGGCCACTAGGGAGGGTCAGCACACACAGAGAATGTAACAGTAGCTCACACAGACAAGCAGGGCTCGGCCAACATCCACTCAAGGGCTGAAACATGCAGGCTATGGCAGGCAAAGGAAAGCTGATTGTATCTGCCTTTCAGGACACCTGCAGCCTTGGCAAAACCCAGCATTCTCAGCAGAAAGGCGCCCAAGAGGCTCTCTAGCTTTGCGCTCTGGACACATCAAAACCTGGAAGATTATTGCCCTTCCCCGTCCTCCAAGGTGTGAATGAACTTGAACTTATCTCTGCTTCTGTGCTTCTTGTCTACACTTAGATCACCCCAGTGGGCCTCCTCAGTGGGCAAGGAAGGTAATCTGGAGCTCAAGAGGTAATGTTCAGGGGGCCATCCCATAGAACCAGGGCTGAAGCCTTGCTCCGAGTCCCACCGTCACTCCCAATGCGTGTCGCACCAGACTCTAAGACTCTGAAAACCAGTGGCCTTTCACTACCAGCAGAGCTGGATTCACTTTCTGCCTTGACCCCCCAGTAAGGAACAGGACTGTGCTAACAGAGGCTTGGCTTCTCTTCCCTGGCAGGTCTCTGTCTCGGGACCCAATTCCTGAGGTGACACAGTGCCTACGGAAGCTACATGACTGACTCGTACTTCATCCTTTAGTGAGAGCCTAGGAGCCAGGAAAAGAAATATACCTGATTACAGAGTCAAGGTTCTAGTGGCCAGAGATCTGTCTATAACCCAATTTTTTCATTGAAAAGTGAAGAGACATGACCCCAATAAAGAACATTTTATAAGACGGGCTCCAAAGAAAAAGTGTCTTCACTGAGTTCCACAATGGTTTCACTGGCTCTTTGAACCCACAAAATACAACCTTAAGGCAGCATAACCAATTTCATTTATTTATGTTTGTTTTTGTGCTTTTATGGCGCTCTGGGTAGAACTCACAGCCTCATGCAAGCGAGGCAAGCACTCTAGCACAGAGCCGGCATAGCCCTGTTTGAACAAGCATAGGCCCTTTGGGGACCCTTGACCAGTGCCCAAGATCAAGCAAAGGCCACTTAACAGCTGTTTGTATCAGACTGCCACAGCCAGCTCTGGTGGCAGAAGAGGGGCCTGCTCACTGGAACTCATTACCATGCCCTTACCGTGATCCAGGGATGTCTGAGCGCTTCTTGGATGGTAAGCCGTTTCCTGCGGTGAGGGTGAGCAAACAGAGATACTCCATGAGGACACTTGCTGGGAGGGCAGTCAGTGTCTCATCTTTTGGACATTCTTTGACCCTAGCGTCAAAGCATACAGATGCAGAGATGGCTGAAAACTGGCCACATTCCCAATACTCTTGGGAAAGTGATCCAGGAACAAGCCTCAGCAGGGAAAGCTCACTACCCCAGCCCTCAGCTTCAGTTCCAACAATGAAGGGCTTAACTGCCATCCCTCTAGTGAGCTCCCGGACTTCTCTGAAAGCCATTTCTTCAGGGACAGATCTCTGGGGTCTGTTTTGGTGTTTGCCTCCCAGGTCTCCCCCCATCCCTTTATTGCTCTACATACAGTAGGAACTCCAACCCCAGCACTGCCCTAAGTAGGGAAATCAGGGCTTCGGCATGCCATAGGACCCCACTCTGGTTCTCTCTGAAGTCTGTGAAAACCACTCTCTATCATCTCTGGACCTGTCCCCTGCCCATCCAGGCTCCGATGCTCACACAGAGGTCATAGCTCACTACACAGTTTCTTGCCCATCCCAGCCTCACGGCTCAGCCTAGGACCTGAAGCAGAGGTAGGATTGGTATGTCTCGTCTCTCCCACTCTTCTGACCTCTCTGGGCCCATCTGCCTGCACTCTCAACTTGAACAAAATGCTCGTCGTTTACCTCTCAAGTCAGAGTCCTGCATATATATAGGGAAGACGGCACACAGTAACTCCTCATTTGCAAATACAAATGCAAGCAAGCACATAAATGTACATGCTCATGTAGACACAGTTATTTGTATTTTGACAGGAGATGAAGGGGAAAAAAAGACAGGATGAATGCCAAGTAATGACCAGTGAGGCTTCTCAGCTCCTGACCAGACGGGACTACATGACACAGACAGCAACATGAGGGCAGACTGGCATGTCTTGTGAAGGCAAGAGGAAAGAATGAGTACCTGAGAAACCAGTCTTTCTCTGTCCTCTTACCGGGTCTCTTTCACAAGAAGCTTCTGAATGAAGTCCTTGGCCAGGTCGCTTGTCTGGCTGAAGAATTCCTCATCAAAGTCGTAACTCACAGCAGTGATGTTTGCCAGTGTTTCTTGCTTTGTGTCTCCCAGGAAGGGGGACGCTCCACTTAGTCTGGGCACAACAGAGAAAGGAACAGGTAACTGGGGGAGAGGAGATGGAACAGGAGGAAAGGCCTTGGGGAACCTCATCCTGTTTTCTCCAGGCAACCACACAACAGACTCTCAGTGCAGTCCAATTCAGTTCACTTTCTAAAACTCCGACTGAGTACCTGACACAGGGAGTCTGTGTTTAGTGCACTCAGACGCTAAAAGAAGAGAAACAGTCCCTGGCAGAACAAAGTGAAATACAGTAAGGGCAGGGAAGAGGACAGGGACATGGGGGGGCGTGCGCAGCTTCATGGGGCAGCTGAAGCTTGCACTGACTCCATCTTGAAGGCTGTCAGCAGTTAGAGCAGCTCTAGGAAGAACTCCAGAAGTGAGAGGGAGCAACGTGAGCACAGCTTGAGAGGCACAGAAGGTGCAGGATGTCGTCCCCACTGGGTTTGGCAAGGTTGTACCACACAATGATGGCCTGAAGCACCAGCTCTTCATTGAGTACTGGGTACCGCTACTCAGATATGCCCTTGATGTGCACAAACTCCATCTACACATGCCTACCGTGATTAGCCATAGGCTATAAAGAGCAGTCACTCTGGACTCTGTTTCTAGTCCCTCGTTATATTCCCACTTAGCTGAGACCCTCACTGTTTCTATTTGCTAGATAGCGTTCATTCCCATCCCTCTCAGCCTGGGGGACAACAAGGAAAACTCTGAAGCTTTGAGTTTGAATCCACCTCTGCTGCTCATTAACTGTGTAAACTGAGGAAGGTTCTCCACCTTTCTTAGACGCTGTCTCCTCCCTTAAAATGAAGTCAATAACACTTCACGTGATCGACATGAAAAACCAATGTATGTAAAACACGTTGGGCAGCTAGGCATGGCCGTGAATGCAGATTATCCCAGCACTTGGGAGACAGAAGCAGGAGGAAGAGGCCAGCATGAGCTACCTATAGGGAGTCTGTCATAAAAGATCAGGGGGAAACTGGCCATGACAGTGCACACCTTTAATCCCAACACTTGGAAGTGGAGGCAGAGGAAGACTCTATGAATCTGAAACTAATGTGGTCTGTATAGAAAGTTCTACGACAGCTCCGCCCTCCCCCCAAAATCAACGAATGTGGCTGTATCTCAGGAGTAGAGCACTTGCCTAGCATATACAAGGTCTTTGGGGTCAATCCTGAGCACTACAAGAAATAGACAAAAATGCCTTGTATAACCCTGATCCATACTAGTTTTTCTACAATTAATAGTCATTATTTCTGTTATTGATAAAACACAATATCCCTCTAGAATCCCAAATCCACCATTTCCATGAGACCAGAAATTGGTTTGTATCATGTGTGCTGTGTCCCTACCCACCTCTTCTTTCCTGTCTGGGGAGTTGATTTCATTCTGTACCTCCTAGTTCAAACACATCTATCTAGCTGTCTGTTCGTCTATCTACCTACCCATCTCCTGCAATTCCAACCTCCCCCTCTGTGTTCCACAGAAATGTGTTCGAACCTCCAGTGTAACCATGCCCCCACAGGGTGCTACCAGCTGTGTGATGTGTCTCCCTCAGACACAGACAAGCACATCTGACTCTCATCTATATCAGTATCCTGAGTGCCTGGCATGGTGCTTCTGATAGAACAAGTTTTCTTTCTTTCTTTCTTTTGTTTGAGATTTTTTGTTGTTGTTTTGTTTCATTTTGTTTTTCAAGACAGGGTTTCTCTGTGTAGCCCTGGCTGTCCTGGTCGAGGTAGACCAGGCTACCTCGAAGTCATAGAGATCCTCCTGCCTCCGTCTCCTGAGTGCTAGCGCTAGGACTATCGAACAGGTTATAGAATACATTTTCAATGAAGCTTTGTCAGCCAAGTGTGCTTATGCCAGGCCTATAATCCCTTCTCCTGGGGAAGCTGAGGCAGGAATGCCACAAATATAAGGCCAGCTTGGAGAAACTGGTGAGTCTCTATCTCAAAATATAATAATAATAATTAAGCCGTTCCAGCGATAGAATCCAGTGGCGGCACGTTTGCCTAGCTGTGTGCAGTTTCAGTATCTAGTGCCACAAAAATAAACAAGCCAGGGCTACACAGTCAAACAAAACAAAACAATACAAAATAAAATAAATCTCATCAAGGTCAAGGAGCCATAAGAAGACTACGCTGTAGAATTCCTTAAGAGTTCAACGTGAAAACTGGAATTCAAAAAAAAAAAAAAAAAAAAAAAAAAAACCTCACAAGATTTAAGAATATATGACAAATTCCTCTGACTCTGGAATGGACCTTGGCCTTGGCTTTACACTAGATGTAGCTGGGTATTTAAGAGGCAGAGGCATGGCCCCACCCTAGTGAGTCTAATTTAATGGATGCAGGGTGAGGCCGGGCTAAGGCCCATATTAAGAAATCTACTGTGCAGCCAGGGTTGAAGGCCTCAGCAGCCGCTGGAGGAATCACAGTGCAACTGGACAGAACTCCCAGTCTGTGCTGCTGAGAACAATCCCTCAGCTGGCCTTGGTTCTCACTCTGAAAATGCTCTGAACATGGCATTCTCCATGTGGACAATGAGAGGGCAATGTCTGGGAAGCACTGAGGGACTGAGTCTACCCTGCCCCATGAGCCAAACAGGGCCTAGGAAGCTTGTACAACATGGCATGGCTTATTCCTGCCCTACTTCCTGTGGCAGGAAGTCTGTGATTCCTATTTCTCTGATAAGAAAAACAAATCCAAAGGTTAAATACCTGTCTGTGACCACACAAATGAAAAGAGTCAGTACTGGTATCCTGCCCCATATGAGGCCTACTCCACACACACACACACACACACACCTATGCAGGAAAAGAAAGGAGAAGGAAAGAGAGTGTGAGAGGGAAGAAACAAGGCCTGGGGATGAGATGAGAAGAAAGAGCGCAGGTACAAGCGCCTTCAGGGCTGTCACAAGGATTCTTCTGGTAAAGCAAGTGTGGAAAGCTGAGCACAGCAGCCCTAGCTTGACACAGAGAAATTTAGCCGTGGGCTGTGTACACAGCCTGGGAGGGCTGCTCTCCCAGACTCCTAACCCTGCTCAAGTTATGAAGTAGAGGTCAGAGCACTCTCCCTGAGGTGCTGTGTGGACCAGACATGGCTACTGCTGTCTCCCTGCCCTCTCTCACTCCTCCTGAGCTAAGCAGGGCTGCAGCCCAAGGCTGGAGATACTCACAGGATGTAGGTGATGACGCCGATGCTCCTGCAAAGGAGAATGGTGTCAGAGCTGTGTGGTTCCAACCTCAAACCCCCAAGGGGGGTTTATCCCCACACAGGGATAAAAAGGCACTTTCTTCCCAAGCTGGCCCCTGAATGCCCTTTCAAGCTCCCCACCCCCACTTTACTCTGCAACAGACAGGGATGCATTTAGAATCCTCACTCTCTTCCCATTGGGTCACGGACCCAAATTCAAGATCTGACATGTGTTATTTGCAGACTTTGTCTTGGGGGCATGTCCCTTACACTCTGAGCCCACTTTCCTTATAAAATGAGAGCAATTAATGATTAGGACAACCTCCCAGGACTGCTGGCAGGGTCTTAGAGAGCCAAGTCACGAACTGGGCCAACTGCAAAGCAGTGTTCAAATAAAATTCGCAAAGAACTGATCACAGCAGTGCTGCTAGGCCAGCACATGCCTAGGATACAGGATGCTCTCGTGGAACGCTTGATGGATTGGCCAGTGGAGCTCAATTTACTATCATCCAGACCAGCTGAGGCAGGTCCAGATAAGCTCGCACTTGCCTCAGCCCCTCCCCTGCTGACCAAGCTCTAACTGGTCACAGATCCCAGCCTCACTGTCTCCCAGCAGCATGTCTTGTTCCTTTTGCACTGCAGACTAGGACATTAAGAAATGTGAGTGTGAGGGAAGGGCTTAAGCAAGGGCGTGCCACCTAAAAGGGGGCCAGGCCACCACTTACCACATGTCGGCCTCCAGTCCCAGCGGCTCATAGTTCACGATTTCTGGAGCTGAAAGAAGTCATGTTTGGGAGTCAAGATGGGCTAGAGATGAGAGGAGACGGTTCTAGGGAATGCTAAACTATTTTATGCCAGATGTCTCCATCCTGACTCTCCAATAGGGAGGAAGGAATATTGGAACAGCAGAAGGAATGATCTGGATGTAGGTGATCTGGATCAGGTGATTAGTTCATGAGAGTAGAACCTTCAGGAAGAAAGTCAGGCCCAAGGGATCGTGTTCTCTCCTTCCATGTGACAGCAGAGGAAGACACTGGGATATATGTGAAAAGGTCTCTCCCCAGACACCAGGCCCACTGACACCATCACCCAAGACTCTCAACCATCAGGACTGTGGTCAATGATTCTACTGTTTATAACCTATCCAGTCAAGGTGTTTGGTTACAGTAGCCTGAACAGGGTAAGATATGAGTTCCCTCTAATCTGGGAGAAACCACTCATGAACAAGGAGGAGGAAAAAGGATAGTACAAAGGAAGAGGAATGTGGGAAGAAGGTTCAGGAAGAAGACATGGAGGCCTGCTGACCATGTCATGGGGGCATGTCCCACATGACCTGCTGTGGGAACTCTGGTGGACAGAGGCTCCAGATAGTTCCACTGCAGAGTGGTAATGGGGAAGAAGGCAGAGAGGGGCTTCCTCTTCCTCTGAGTCCTGACAGACAGGTGACTTCATCTGAGGACATCTTGGGGGGGGGGCACTGAGGTAAGAATATAAGCCTGAAGGGATGTCAAACATGCCAGGAGACAGCCAGCTGAAGGGGAGGAGAGTGGGCCAAGCATCAGATTTGAAGCCATTAAACACACTAGTGGAAGCAGAAACTGAGCCAAAGATAAGGTGGGTGACCAAGAGAGGGTCCAGAGTAGGAGAGAGGAGTCTGTCAAATAGACAAGAGAATGACATGCTGCCCAGAGGGCACCAAGGTCCTGAAAGCCAATGCTCAATTCCACACCCGCTTTGTCCAAGACTTTTAAGAATGTGGGCGCAAAGAGGATGCAATAATGGTAGGACCTCACAACAGAAGGAGGGCGCTCTGCTAAGTGTTAAGGCAGGAAGGAGAGCATGGGAAGGACGGAGGCTTTTACCCAGAACACCATCTAAACCAAAGCACCTCTAGGGTAAGACTGACAAGCACACACCTACACCGGCTTTGACTTATTTTCCTGGCTTTTCAAAAATGTGTCAGGATGCATTTGAAACTCTATCTCTTGATTACTTTTGCTTGCTTCATCCATGACCTTCTGTTTTCACCACTGTATAATAGTTTAACATCTGCTGTGTTACTGTCCATCTGCATCCAGTCATTTTTCTCTCAGAGATCACTTGAATGGTTTCCAGTCTCATTACTGGACTGGTACAATAAGGTAAGTGCAGAACTTGAGCGTACATACTATCTATCTATCTATCTATCTATCTACCTACCTATCTCTATCTATCTATCTATCTATCTATCTATCTATCTATCTATCTATCTATCTATTTGTTGTTGTTGTTTTTCAAGACAGGGCTTCTCTGTGTAGCCTTGGCTGTCCTGAAACTTGCTCTGTGGACCACGCTGGCCTCGAACTCAGAACACCTGCTTCTGCCTCCTGAGTGCTAGGATTAAAAGTGTGCTTCAACCACCAGCTGGCCAAGAATTTTTTTTTTTTCAAAGTAAGAGAGCCAAGGTCTCACTATACAGCCGATGCTGGCCTCTAACTCAATAATCTTCCTGTTTCAGATTACTTAGTTAGAAACATCTATTTTGTTTTTCAGACAGGAACTTATGTAGTACAGGCTGGACTCAAATTCTCTGTGTAGCTTATCATGGCCTTGAACTACAGATCCTCCTGTTTCTACCTCCCAATTACTGAGATTCTGAGATTACTACTCATATACTGTATCAGCATGCCCAACACCCAAGTCATTTTCACACAGCAACTTGACATCGATTTCACATCATTTCTCTAGGAATTTATTCTCTCTCTCTGTGCGTGTGTGTGTGTGTGTGTGTGTGTGTGTGTGTGTGTGTGTCTTGTTCACCCTATGCATGGCTGGCTTGGCCCATCAGCTCCTGGGGACTCCATTGTCTGCATCTCATCCTGCTGTAGAAACTCTGAGACCCACAGCCCTGCCCCTGGCTTTCACCGTGTTCTGGGGACTCAAACTGAGATCACACAGGCAGTGGCAAGTGCCTTACCCACCGTTTTCTCCTCAGCCCGAGGAAATTAATCTCATTGCATCTTACTGAGAGGCAGGCTGTGGCACGTGGCTACATACTGAATTTCTTTTTGATGGTTTATTTTTATTTCTAATTCTGTACAGATGTGTGTTTCTGTGTTGGGGTGGGGTATGAACATGTGAGTGGAGGTCCCCACAAAAGCCAGAAGAAGGTTTTGGGCCCTCTGGAGCTGGAGTTACAGATGATTGTGAGCCATCTGCCATGGGTGCTGGATGCTGAATCTGCAAGAGTATGCCCTTTTAACCACTGAGCCACCGCTCCAGCCCTAAAGTTCTAGCTAGTTCTCTCAAATTTTGCCTGGTATTTTCTTTCTTTTTTTTTTTTTTTTGAGACAAGGTTTGGCCTGGACCGAGGTACCTGATGGAAACAATAATTTAAGCTGCTTTTTGAAGAGGCCATTCTCTCCATCTCTGAAACACTAATTCCCACGGAAGAGAAACAGTGGGCTGGTTTTCAACTTTCATTCCTTTCCTCTCTGCAGAGGGATTTTCTTGTGATCCTCCAACCTCTGGACCAGGTCCCACGGGGGAATTTCTAGGGTGTAGGACAGAGAGGGCTGGAACAAAGGGTGAGAGGAACAGAGGAAGGGAGCAAGGCCAGGGCCCCGCCTGAGCTGGCAGCTCCAATGCGTGAGTGGAGGCAGGCTCCCGGGAGAGGCAGGTGGTGAATCTGGCACCTGGCAGATAACTGCTCTTACCATTTCAGGAAATTAGAAGCTACTTCAGAGAGAGGAATTTGTGTGGGGAGTCAAGACAGGGAGGTGATTTTTAAATCTGCACAATAAACTCCTTCAAAAGTAAATGGTGAAGCCAGTTCTGGGCAATTTTAACTCAGAGGCCTCTGGCCACACCAGGCCAATGTGGCAGAGTGTCCCAGTGGGCACACTCAAAGCCCATGCCTGTCTCCTCACCCAAGGCCTCCCAAGACAATTCCTTCTCAACCCTTCTGCTTCTAACAAGTATCCCAAAGCATCATTTTTTCAGCCCATATATGAGGACGGATTGTTCCTAGAATTCCACCCCTCCTGTGTGTGTGGAGTGTGTGTGGGTGTGTGTGCACATTCATGCAGGCAAGAGGACAACCTTGGCTATTGCTCCAAGTTGGCTCAGCTGGCTAGCCAGTGAACCCAGTTTCTGCCTCCCCAGCTCTGGGATTATAAGCAGGCACAACTACTCTTGGCTCCCTTAGTACAGATTCTGGACCTTGAACTCAGGTCTGAACTCTCCCTAGCCCCAACACCAGACTGAGAGAAAAACAGTCCCAAAACTCACCAACAAATTCCGGTGTCCCAAAAATGTTTTTAAATTCAACTCCATCTTCTATTTCGTGAGCCAGGCCAAAGTCAATCAGCTTGATGTGTGGAATGGGAATATTCTTGTCTAACAACATAATGTTTTCTGGCTGGAGAACAAAACAGAAAGAAGGCAAGATAGTAATTAAAGTGTTGTTTTGTGTTTTTTCTTATGGGTTAGGGTGGGGCTTCATGTTCTTTTGCCAGGTATGGGGGAGAGACTAAAACGGCCAACTTCTTGTTTTTGTGTCCTAGGTCTTCTGTGAACTCAAACCCAGCACCAAGGGTTAAGGGTCAGCTTTTACTAACCCTGTACTGACAGCAAAACTAGAGAACTTGGCTCTTCTTTCCCACCTGCCTCTGAATGGAAGATCCCTTCAATGTGATGCCCGGCTTCCTCATCTGTTAGGTGGATCAGTCGAATAGCTGCAGCCTCTCCTATGGCAAAGCCACCACCCTGCCTGAGTGTGATGAAAGCATGGGTTTCCGCTGGGTTTACACAAGGCTTGCTAGCCTTGACTGACTGTGAGACCTCCCTCTCTTTCTCTGGCCGGCCAGCTTCCTGTTGACTTTCTTTGAGACTAACCAATTTCTCTCTGTGTGTTTAACTAATTTTGGCTTTTGGCAGGACACAGGAAAAAAAAATGCACCTGATTTCCAGGGAAAATACCAGCTGCTCAAGCTATTTCCGGCCCTGAAACAGCTGTTGGCCTGACACAACAATGCAGACTTGGCCGAGAGAAAGGAGACACTGACAAGACCCTCAGAGTCCTCTCGTCATCCCTCTCCCAACTCCCAAGGGATCTGGGACAGGGTCTGAGGTCTGCTCTCTTCATTCCCATCCAAGTCCCCAGATGAGACAGGGAATGGGCAGGTCCATTTGCTTAGCCATCTTTTCTCCCCTCTGCCAATGACTGTCTTAGATTCCATTTAAATTGTACTGTCCTGAAAACTTCAGCCACATAAACCCTTATATGCAGCATTCATATCCCCAAAGTATAAAAGGCCCATCAGCTGATGAGATAGCATGTAACATACCCACACCACATATAATATTCACATGGAAAGACTTACTTGTTTTCTGTCTGGAGACCGAATCCAGGGCCTTACTTATGTGAGGTAGGTGCTCTTACCAGACCTTAGAATACTATTTGATTATAAAAACGGAATGAAACAAATAAAAAGATAAAAGGGAATTAAGTATCAATCTATGTTACAATGTATATAAGCCCCGAAAATGTTTCACTGACCAGGTGTCATGTCATGTGCCTGAACTCCTAGTACCTGGGGTACTAAGAAGGAAGATGGAAGTGAATTTGAGGTCAGCCTGGGCTACATCTTCAGTCTCTTCCAAAAGAAGGAGGAGGAGGAGGAAAGGGAGGAGAGGAGAAAGAAAACATGCCAAAAGAGAGAAGTATACACAAAAGGACACATAATGATGTGAGTTCAATCCTTAGGACCCACATGGTGGAAAGGAGAGACCGGACTACAGCAAGCTGATCCCTGACCTCCACGTGCTCCCTGCTCAGGTACACACATAAAAATG
The DNA here is from genome assembly GCF_907164565.1 of Psammomys obesus. Classification (NCBI taxonomy): domain Eukaryota; kingdom Metazoa; phylum Chordata; class Mammalia; order Rodentia; family Muridae; genus Psammomys; species Psammomys obesus. Next base: position 3,769,420 of record NW_026585691.1, on the reverse strand, counting down.
TAATAAAAATATTTCTTAAAAAGATTGGGGAGTCGGGCAGTGGTGGCACAATGGATTTCTGTGATTTCGAGGCCAGCCTGGTCTATAGAGGGAGTTCTAGTACAGCGGGACTACACAGAGAAACCCTGTCTTGAAAATCAAACAACATCAACAAAAGACTGGGGAACAGGTAGGGACTGCTAATAAATGTGTGGTTTCCTGGGGAGGGGGGTGATAAATATATTCTAAATTTAAGTCTAAAACTGCACTGTGAATGATTGTGCCTTTGGTTATAAAATCTATAATTTACACACAGCAAGTGCTGGCTTGTGTCATATGTGGACTACAACTCAGAAAGGCTGTTACCCAAATAAAGATGTTCAGGGGGACCGGAAGCCCCGACCTCAGAACTGGGGAGTTCCTGCCTTGCCATAATGGCTGATGACTGTCCACCTTGTGCCTCTGCTTTCATGTCTGTCTCCCCCTGGAGGCCCTCCAGGCCACCTGCCCCCAGCACAATCCCAACTGGGTTTACACATCATGCTCAAACTTTCTCTCCCTGGAAGACGTTCCTGACAGCCCTACCCTACCTGTCTGTGAGCAAACCTTGGTCAATCCTAGGCGACTGTTTGTTCTGCTCTTATTAGGACATCTGGCTCTGTCTCCAGTCCAGAAGTCCTTGCTGTCCTTCCTGACTCACCGGAGGAGCTATCCTCGACTGGAGGGAAAACTCAGATCTTGCAATGCTCTCCTACCCCAAATGCTGTGTGGATGCCTCACGGTGACAAACTGGGAATGGCCCTAACTCCTAGCTAAGTTCATACAGAATGGTCTAGTCACCCCTGCAATACACACACACACACGAGCACACACACGAGCACGCACACGCACAGCCCCCCAGGCATCTGTGGATCCCTGAAATAACCGTGACCTCCTATCACCACAGCTAGAGACTTATACTCCAGGGAGCTAAGGCCCTCCCTTACAATTTTTCCACTTTTTTTTTTTTTTTTGGTTTGTTTAAATAACACGTTTCCTTTTGCATTTTAAAAGCTTGTTTATTTTACTTCCCCTCTGGAGATTACTCTCAACTTTATTTTGAAAATGTGTCAAAGTCCTTTCCCAAGGCGGATCAGATTTTTAGCCTCTGCTGAAGGGAGTATGAGGGCAGGTAGGGTCAGGAGACAAGCTCCAGGCAGGTGGCCCCATTCCAGTGTCCCTGGCCCAGCACTCCGGTGGCTGCCACAGGAGCGCTACGGTATTCCCTGCACTGAGACACATCCGCCCTTCCATCCACGGCCTCCCTGCCGGGCAGCTTCTCTTCTATTCTACACACATCAGTGGCCGCCTTGTTTGGTGCTTCTGCAAGCATGAGGCCCCAAGCCCGCTCTTGGGCTAAGGTTCGAGGTCCTAGGCTATCCTAACTCCCTCAGCCCAGAACCCAGCACAGCATAATGATGCAATGGGAGCCATGGGCCACAGAGATGGACACCCCAGAACTGGAGAAGGGCTACAGAGCAGCAGAGATGAGGCATCAAAGGACTGAGGCTGAAATCTCTAGGACAGTGCCACCTTGAGAGAAGAGACAGCCCCTGGCCCTGTAGCTCACATCTGTAGCTCGAGGTGCCAAGGAAATGGCTTGGTCACTGGCTTGGAAGGATGGCAGGAGACTACATTTCTTACCAGAGACCCATCTGTTTCTAGCTGTGCCTGGATCAGGGATACTGAGAGCACTTTCCCCTGCCCTGCCGCCTCCCCAAAGATGGTGATGCCCATTTATATTTCAATTAAGATAGCCAGTCTCCCCAAAACGTCCTTCCTGATGGCCCCTCCTTTCCCAGCTCCAAACTCCCCCGCACTTCCCCATTATAGCCTTCCTTTAGCCACTCATTCCAAAGCTAGAGCTCCTCTGGTTATTTGTCCGTCTCCAGTGGGCTTCAAGCTTCCTGAGCAATTTGTTCTAGCATCTCCCAGAGCTCAAGATAGAGCCTGGCAGCCACCATGTGCTCAGTAAGTGAGAAGACAAGAACCATTTATTAAGCCAATGCAATATGCAACACCTAGGGCCAACCAAACACAAGGTATACTTTATCCCTCACTCAACTGCCTCAAGCGGTGTTATTGTCCCTTTCCTGCTGGGGTGGGGGGGAAGCCAAGACATCAGCCAAGGGACACAGGGATTTAAGCATTTATCTGTCATAAAGCTCTTGAGCCACCCTCGAGACCAGTGGTTCTCAACCTTCCTGATGCCGTGACCCTTTAATACAGTTCCTCACATTGTGGTGACACCCCCAACCATAAAAGAATTTGTTGCTACTTCGTAATTGTAATTTTGCTGTTATGTAAATATCTGGTATTCAGGATAGCTGCTGTGTGAACCCTGTGGAAGGGCTTCAGCGCCCAAAGGGGTCGAGATAACATCGGTTGGGAGCCACTTCTGCAGACTAAGCCAGCCCTCTCCCTGCTTGAGCTGGGAAAGCCTTGCCGCTTAGCGCTTAGCGCCTGGAGCAGGCCCTACCTGCCGCCACAGGATGCCTTTTCCTCTGCTTCTTAGACCTTCAAGAGCCATGAGTCCAGCACCCTCATCTAGACAAGAGAACTGCAGAGAGTGGGGGAGTACTTGGCTCAGTGCTTAAAAACCCCGTTAGAGGACCTGGGTTCAGTCCTCAGCACTAATGTCAAGCTGGTCACAACAGCCTGTGACTCTAGCTCCAGGGGACCTGACATCTTCTTCTGGCTTCCAAAGACACTTGCATACATGTGGTATCATACACACAGACCTACACATAAATAAAAATGCAAAGCGGCGAGTCCTAGGGGGAGAAGACCCAAGCTGGGTACACACAAAGCACGGCCTACGGGGCTCAGCCTGGGAGGTGACCTTGTGGCTGCTGGATGACTCTGCTGAGGGATGAGGCCTGGGACTCTTGTTCTCACCTCACCAGCTACTCAGTGGGCTACCTGGATTAGATGCCTGGATACTCAGACATGCCCTGACTGGACACAGACAGGCCATTGGCTCTCTGCCACCAAATGATATTGCTTCTTCCAGGCCACCAAGGTATTTGGGCCAGAGAACATCCGGCCCCTTATCTGGAGTTTTCACAAGGCTCCCTTCCGCTGTCTTGGCCTCCAGCAACAGCCTGACCATTTCCAGGGGTCAGAGAGAGACTCGTGTCAGCGCTCTACGAGGTCCTTGCAGCCACCCCAAGAGATAGGTGCTGCTGGCATTTCCATGTCACAGAGGCGGGGAAACTGAGGCCCAGAGACCTAAAACACTCACCCAGAGCCCATCCGCTCATGAAAGCAGGAGAGCTTCCCTGGAAGTCCAGCTCCTAGTCTTGTTAAATATACTAGCGGTCCCAGGGACCATCAAGAGCTCATTCTGATGACTGAGGCGCTCACATCCCTGCACCAGCCCCACCCTATCCCCAGTTGCCCTTTCAGCCTTTCGGGGCCCCACACCTGGACCCACTCTCATTCCCCACAGGTGGGTATCACCACCTCAGACACCTCAGATCACGCCTGGTCCATCCTTGGATGCAGCTCCATTCTTTTTTAAGATTTTATTTAACATTCATGCATGCATATAATATTTTGGTCAAGCCAACCCCCCACCCCCCACCCCTGCCTCCACTAAAGTCCATTTAGTGCTCCTGTATATGCAGAGGAGAACCATCCACTGGAGCATGAGCAGCCTCCCCCGGCCTGCGCCCCTGAGGGAAACACTCTCCCAAGCTGTAGCTGCTTTTCTTGTCTCGAAGCCTTTGCTCTTCTTCTCCACACTTTTCTAAGCCATGCCTCATGACACTGTTCCTTTTACTCCCTTATTTTCAAGGCTCTAACCCTCCAAAGCTAATGCTTACTGGCAGTCCTACCTGTAGGCTGTCTCTCATCTGTAATGACTTTCCTAGATGGGTGACCTCCCTAGGGAAATTCAGCTCAGTTCCAGGTGCCCGGCATTGCCTCTCTCTCTCTCTCACCTGCTGCATATTCCATTAGTATTCTCATACATGCAGTGAAGCTGGAGAGATGATCCAGCAGTTAAGAGCATTGACCGCTCTTCCAGAGGACCAGGGTTCGATTCCCAGGACCCATATGGCAGTTCACAACTGTCTTAACTTCAAAATATGACACCCTCACACTGACAGACCTGCAGGCAAAACACCAACGCACACAAAAAATAAAAGCAAAAGAACTACAGCCAGGATTTCCTTTTTCTCTGCCTGGTGTAAGCCCTTTGCCACCACTAGGAGTGCCAGAGAGCCCTCCTGGCCAGAGAGCTGTTAGTAGAACTAAAATATGGTCTGAAAGGGAGCCTGGGATCTGGCAAACTGGTAAACTGGCAAACTCCCCAGGTTGTGGCCTCTGATTCCATTCCCTCGAATAGAACATGGTGGTAGACGAGAGCCCACGCCCGGGGCTGGGAAACAGTTTCAGGTCCATGAGCAAAGGTGCTGAGCTTAATAAACAGACGACTTCCTTTCTTTGGGTCCAGCTCCCAACTCTAAGTGAGGCATCGGATGCCATCCAAAGTCCCTTTAGCAGTTTCGGCCCAAATTTCCAAGCCAGCTGGGCAAACGTCTGCTGCTCTGAGCCCCAAGGCTGAACACAGAAAGGATCCCTCGTCTATGCCTCAGGTGAGGAAGGAAGAACAGGCTTGCGCTCCTCCCAGCAGGCTGGGCCGCAGCCAGACTACCCTGTGGGTAGTACAAATCTCTCCAGCGCCCTTGCCCCAGTCATCTTCCTCCAGCGCTACTCACTTTAACCAGGTACTTAACCCACGCACCTGACATCACCTCCGAAGCACGCCTGAGGGAGGCACCACATTCTTCAGGTGCCGCTGCCCAGCCCGGAACATAGACAGCTGCCACCGGGGGATGTGGTGGGGTGGAATTGCCCCCACCTGTCAAAACAAGCATGCCCAACTTGGCCTGCCAAGCAGGCGAGCAGCCTGGGAGAAGTCAACATGCCCCTTTGTATCCTAGTAGATCCTGCTAGAGGTGCCTGCTGTGGTAACATGGAAGCTGGTCCTCCAAGGGGTACAGGAGTTCCACGGGACCCACACAGCATGCCCAGCGGTTGGGATGGGGTGAAGACAACCTCGGCGACTATGCAGTAAAATTAGAAACACAGGGGCTTGGCATCTCAGCTCTGCCACTGAAAATATGAAACATGGGGAAAGTCACTGGGCCTCCTGGGTGCCTCTTCCTCCTATCCAAAATAGGAAATGGGGATACACCCACCAGGTCCTAGCATTGTTCTGAGGATTCAGAGAGATGGCTCATGATGCTGAGGAGCACAGTCCCCAAGAGAGGCTGCAGCACATTGGCTGTGCCGTTCATTCCGTTCTGGCATAGCAGCTCTGAGTCCCCTCTACGAGCGGGGGCTCGGCTCCCTGTTCAGTCACCTGAGTTCACAAAGAACACGCCCTCATATAAAACACCTTCCCCATGCTCTCATCTCCTGCTTCCCTTCCCCACCCTGTTTTCCTCCCTGTCCTCACAATGTGGGGGGCCACATGGGATCCCGGAGGTCATTTAGTCAGTCATGTTGCAGGGAAGCCCAGAGCGATCAAGAAGCTGTCAAGAAGACGCAGCACTCAAGTGTACTGAGCCACACCTCAGTGTCCTCCCTAGGTGCCTCGGGCGACCTGCCTGCTGCTTGGCTGAGGCTGAGGCAGGCAGGTGGGGCTGAGGCCCAGCTGGGCTTGTGCTATGGGGACAAGAAAACGTCATGGGTAATCCAAGCCCAACCCCAGACTGGTCAGGCACCTCTGGGCACCCTGAGAAAGCAATCTTGACTTGTGGAATTCTTGACCCACAAGCCTCCAGTATTGCCAGTGCCCAACTCCCCAACTTTGTCTGCCATTCAAAGACTTCGTAGCCCTTTGGCCCTTACTGCCAGCTCAGCATCTGCTTTACCTCCATTACCTCTGCCGCCACTACCCCAACCAGCAGATTATTCTGCCAGACACCCCCATCCTAATAGCTCCTCTTCAACCCCCACACAGGAATGTCTGTGACCCAGTTCCCACCTGAGGGCCTGTGTGATCACTGCACATGCCTCTGGCAAACCGCCATGATAACCACTTCCTTACGTGTCCTGCCCACGTTGCCTCAGAAATGGAAGCCAGGGTCTTTGCTTCCTACTGCCAGCTCAGGGGTAGCATCCAAGAGTGGCCAGCACTGTAGGAGGTGTTCAGTGGCTGGCTGCAAGCAAGCAAATGAATAAACCAACACTCGGCCACACAGGCCCTTTCTCACACATCCTGTTTCCAGAGAATCGGTGTGGACAATGGCTAACATCGCAGGCTGTGGAATCTGGGCTCGCCTTCCACTCTGCCATTAATAGCAGTCTGACACCGGGCAAGCTTCCTAGCTTCTCTCACCTATGAATTAGGAATAATAACGAAAGCTACCTCCAAATCAGTGGTTCTCGACCTTCCTGATGCTGTGACCCTTTAAAAACAGTTCCCCATGTTGTGGTGACCCCACAACAATTTTCATTTCTACTTCAGAACTGCAGTTTTGCTACCATTATGAACTGTCATGTAAATATCTGTGTTTTCCTGTGGTATTACGCATTCTCTGTGAAAGGATCATTTGACTCTTAAAGGGGTCACAACCCATAGGTTGAGAACTCCTGCTCTAGAGTCTTACTAACACAAATGGCCCATAGGCATTATCCTCAGCCCTGGGACTATCCTGCTGATTCTCTCCCTCCCAGAATGACGATCTGGTCAAAAACTGCCATTCTTTCAGGCACCGCCAAATCCTGTCTCCCCCACCTAAAATCATCAGCTCAGCCTTCCCCTCTCCAGGCACCTGAGAGCTGTTTCCACCTAAAGCACTACAGTGCCCAAGCACTCTGGGAGTAAGGCTTTTGTTGTTATTTGGGGATCTGAGCCAGGATCTCACTCTGTAGCACAGGCTAGCCTGGAACACTTGGTGGTCCTGGTGAGCACTAGGAAGGACAGGGATGAGCCACCACGCTTGGCTTGCTGGAAATAAGTCTTGCTTCCCTACTGCATCAGCAAAAAAAAAAAAAAAAAAATTAATATCTTTCCGGTGTCCCTCGCAGCATCTAGCTAGCAATGCAGAATGTTGAGAAACACTCGTAGAACTTAGCAGTTTGTAAAGCCACCACACTCGTCTCTTGATCTCCACGGTGTGAGGCAGTCCTGTCAGGATTCAGCCCACACACAGACAGAAAAAAAAAAAACAAGGGCTTGTAAAGGTGTCTAAGCTCATAGGGGCTTGGGCTGAGCCTACATCCTCCGTGCTCCCTACTCCTCAGGTGCCTCTCTTCCTCCGATGCAGCCAAGTCCCTGGGATCACCCTGGCTGGCACAGGGTCACCTCGAGTTGGCTCTGGTGCCTCAGTGTGCCGCCCCAGCTCCCTGCTTTTCCCAGAAGAGCCACAGCTGCGGCTCAGGGAAGGGCTGAACCCAGCTGCCCTCGGATCTGTCAAACCGCAGCCTCCACCCACTCGCCGGCAGAGTGGCCGCCATGTGGCTTTGACCTCTCGCCCTCTGAAAAAAGCAGGAAAGGAAATCACTGCCTATTCGTTCTCTGGTCTACTGGGGAGGAGAAGAAGCAAAGATGCTGTTTGTTTGTTTGTTTGTTTTTGAGAAATGTTCTCACTAGGTATTCTGGCTAGCCTAGAACTTGCTGTGAAGCCCTGGCTGGTAGTCCTCTGGCTTGTGCCTCCCAAGTGCTGGGATAACAGGTGTGTCAGCACACCTGATGCTAAAACTTCACAATCAAGGCTATGCTAGGACCGCTGGTTTCCGGTGTTGGGGTACAGGCTTCACCATCTGTGCAGTTAGCCAATGCTTGCTATGAGCTCCCCCTACACATTCCTCATTGGAAGCTCCCAGGTGAGTGTCTAAGCAATGAAGAATCTGACCTGGACGCTAATATTCTGAGTTTCAGGCTGCATCATTAGGGCTCCTGGTGGGCTGTGATGGTACTCCCTCACCCTCGCCATCGCCCTCGCCCTCGCCCTCGCCCTTGCCCTCACCCCTGAGGCCCCTAACATGACAGGAAAGGAAATGCGCACAGAAGGAGTGGGGACAACACTTTTGGTTATTTTGCTCAATTGAAAAGTGGGGAACATGTTGGCTCTAACAGACTGAAGAGCACAGTTCCTTTCTCTCTCTGCATTCCTGTGCCCACACCACGACCAGGCACTCACATTCCAGTGCATGCACTGTCTATACTAACTAGTAAGGTACAATTTTTAAATGAGACTAAAAACAAGATTAGCTTGTCCTGCCTACAAAATGTGCAGGGGTAAAGATGGTGCAGACATTGAGGGAATAGCCAACCATTGACTGGTCCAGCTTGAGACCCATGCCGTGAGAGACAGCCCACACTGGCACTATTAATGATATTCTGCTGTACTGGCAGACAGGCACCTAGCATAACCCTCATCCGATAGCCAAATGTTAGGTGGAGCTTAGGGAATCCTGTGGAGGAGAGAGAGGAAGGACTGAGGAGCCAGAGAGGTCAAGGATTCTACAAAAAAAAAAAAAAAAACACCCTACAGAATCAACTAACCTGAGCCCACAGAAGCTCACAGAGACTGAACACCAAACAGGGAGTAAGCATGGGACAGACCCAGGCCCTCTGCACATATGTAACAGTTGTGCAGCTCTGTCTTCATATGGGACCTCTAACAGCAGGAGCAGGAGCTGTGTCTGACTCTGTTGCCCACCTCTGGATCCCTTTCCCCTAACTGGCTGCCTTGCCTAGCCTCAAAAGGAAAAGATGTGCCTAGTCCTACTGCAACTTGATATACCAAGGCTAGTTGATATCCATGGCAGGCCTACCCTTTTCTGAGGAGAAAGGGAGGATGGGAGGGAGGGAAGATGAGAGGGAGGAACTGGGGGGGGGGGGAGAGGAGGGTGGAAGAGCTGAGATCAGGATGTAAAGCAAATAAATTAATTAATAAAAATAAGGCAAAATAAAATAACACATTAAAAAGAATAAAATTAGGTCAGACAGTAGTGGCACATGACTTTAATCCCAGCACTTGGGAGGTAGAGGCAGGTGAATCTCTGAGTTCGAAGCTAGCCTGCTCCACAAAGTGAATCCAGAACAGCTAGAGCTATACAGAGAAACTCTGTCTAGAAAAACCAAAAGAAGTAGGAGGAGGAGGAAGAAGAAAAGGAGGAGAAGAAAAAGAAAGAAAGAAAGAAAGAACGAACGGAGGGAGGGAGGCAGGATGCCAGGTACATGCTTGTCACTCAGGAGGCATAAGCAGGAGGATCAGATGTCCCCGGGTCATTTTTGGGTATGTTTGGGCTTCTTTGGGCAAGTTTGAAGCCAGCCTGGCCTACATGAGACCCTATATCAGAAAAACAAAGCAAGATGTATAGCCCAGCCCAGACCTGGATTAACTGTATGAATAGCAAGTGCCACTCTGTCACCTGATACTTGTGTGATCTTGAGTGTGTTACTTAATTTCTCCAAATATCAATGTTTACTTTGTAAAAATATGACATCACCTTCTGCTGCCATGAGGATCAAGTGAGGAAAAAGAGATGTGAGCCTGCTGCATTCTAGAAAGTACTGTCTTTAACGTGTTACCATTATACTCTTAAAAAAGCTTGACCAGTACTCTCTATTACACCATGACCATAGAGACAGCAATAAGGATGATTCTGGATAGAAAGGAGCTTGGAGGCTTGGGTTTTGGGGGGATTCCTTGCTCTGGCGCACACCCTCTTACTAGTATTCATAAGAAACAAAGCTCCTCAGAGTTTTGAACTTCAGGATTATGTACAACTTTAGTCATTCCTCATGATTTACTATTTTTGCTTTACTACACCATTAGTCCTGAGGACCACCTTCTATCTGAGGGTTCTCAGGCTAGATTTGGTGGATGGAGAGGGAAAGGATACACCAGGCTCAGAGGAGAAACTCCCTAAACTAACTAAGTACAGGGCCGTCACAAGTACTCTCTCCAAGGCCTTTATTTGTACTGAGACCTCGTACAAAGAAAGATGAGGCTTCTGGGTAGTTCTGGGGCCTAGTTCCTGGTGTTCTGACCTATGGACATCCTGCCTGATGGTCCCTGCTATCAACAGGCAGTTGGCCCTTGTTCCTCCCAATGAGGTAACAACCCTTACCCGTCCACCCTAACCTACTCAAATCTGTGTCGTTTATAACCACACATCGGAATGCTCTCTATGCTGCCTGAGGCAAAGAGTTCACTCCCTGGAAGTGGGCACGATGAGTGAGGACCTATTAGGTTTTATTTCAGAGGGCCTCCTCACCAAGCCTGGCTATGTCCATCTCCGTGAAGACGTTAGGCTCCAGGAAGGCAGAGACTGTGACACATTAGGTGCCGTCCCCCTGGATGATAGTAGGTCCTTAATTGTTGTGCACACTGATGAACTAACTGCACTTTGCCTATAACCTCTTTTGTGCTTTCATGAAAGGGTGCCGAGTTCCCAAGGGATCCAAGGGTACATTTGGGTGTCACTAAGGTATTCATTCATTTACTCATTCATTCACTCAGCACCCAGCCACTCATCCTATGTCAGGCACTGTGCAACTGTGCAAAAGGAAATGATTCGCAAAGATCAGTGCTCCCAGCAGAAGTTCGTGCGGAGGGCAACAGAAGCAAAGGGGCTGGTTAATTCTTAGTTACACTTTTAGCAGATAGCAGAGGCTTTCCAGAAGAAAGGACGTTTCTGCTGGGCCTTAAAGGATGAGCAGGAAGGCCCTGGAAAGGGAAAAGAAAGAGTAGAGAGATGGCAACACACATCCATGGTCTCTAGAATTAACTGGAAGATGGGCCTGTGCACATGGAGGATTATCTTCATGTTAGCCGATGTGGAAAGACCCGTGTTTATTGTGGGGAGGACCCTTCCCTGAACAGGGGATCCAGGACTCCATAAAATAGAGGAAGTCAGCTATGCAGGAGCATGCATTCATTCTCTCTGCTTCTTCACTATACGTGATGCCCGGCTGCTTCAAGCTCCTGTTGCCATGACCACATGATCCGCTGTTCCCTTGAACTGTGAGCTGAATAAACCCATCCTCCCTTGAGTTGCTTTTGTCATGGTATTTTTATCATAGCAACAGGCAAAGAAACTCAGACAGCTTCCCAGGAGGTCATTCGTATGACTAAGGCAGACAGCCAGACAGTTGACCCTCTTCAGCCATGGCTTCTTCAGGCTGAAAAGAGGACCCAGAGAAGAGGTAACAGAAGAAGAAGGCATGGTGGCTGCATCCCAGGGAGGCCAGGCCTTCTTGCTGAGGAGTAACAGAACAAGCAAGTAGGGGGAAACAGACGCTCATCACAGAAAGGGAAAACTAAGAAGAATATGTGATTTTTCAGATGGGAGGAAGCAATGTGGCACCAAGAAACCTTTTCCAGGCTACCACCTGGCTATATTCCCCCAAATTAGTGGAAAATTCCAGCCCAATAGCACATTCTGGGCACAGGAGGTATCTCCGAAACCATGAGGGAAATCTGTTTGTGGTCCAGCTACTCATCATTTCTCAAAGGTGCCTATCTGTGCCTAGACCAAGGCACCCAGGAGAAGGGGAAACCAGAAAGTTCAGAGTCAAGCTGGCAGTAGTGGCAGCACAACTTTAATCCCAGTACTTGGGAGGCAGAGGCAGGTGGATATCTAGGTTTGAGGCCAGCCTGGTCTACAGAGCGAAATCCTGGATGGTCAGAGCTATACATAGAAACCTCCTGTCTTGAAAAAACAAACAAACAAAAAGTTCAAACCCGACGATGCGTGGCCATGGGTGGGCTTAGCAGCACCCTCACCCTACATGCACTGGAGCAAACTCAGATGACTGTCCCTAAACCATGGAAAATGTCCAGACTGAGCCTGTGAGCTAGACACAGCCCCCTTAGCCCACAGCAAGTCTTAGCTCTCTGCATTACCGAGTTTATTTTCCTAGCCTCGCAGAGCTCAAACACTGTAATAAGAGTTGTGTTTTCTTTTCCACTCTTCTGGGAAGGGAGATAACAATAACAACACACAACACGTATTCTGCATGCATCACGTGGCGCTGCCCCCCTCTATGTCAATTCCGCCGGGTAGGTGACACTGTCTGGAGCAGGGCTGAAAAAAACCAAGGTTCAGGCGCCTTCCAGTGTATGGCAGGATGAAGCCCAACACAGCTGCCGCCAACCACAGCTCCCCTTCACCAGAGCAAACCCACCCACCTCTATCAGCCACTAGAGAAAAGACAAAGGGAGCCCGTTTGGAGGCTCCAGTAAAGGCCCAAGACAGTAAGTTAATTGCCCACAGAATTATCAGGAAGGAGACACAGACACAATCCAGGTAGAGCGTGACCTTCCTGGTGTACCACAACCTCACTGTCCAAAGCTTGTCCAGACACCCCTCCATTAGAACCCCGACTTTTATTTGGTGACATTTGAGGGGCCTCTGTAAGATATCTTCAGTGGAAATAATTTAAAAAATTGTGACGACTGGTATCAGGAGGGGACCATGCTAGAATAAGAGCTGGGACAGGGCTCTATGCATGGGCACTGAGCCCACATCCTGGGGTGGCCGCTGTGAGCCTGCGGGCATGTCATATTCTCTCTAGATTGGTCCCTCAAACCAAAACTTGGTGCCATCGTGGATGCTGCTTATCTTCACATGAAAATAGGCACCTGAGCACTGCTCAGGTTGACCTCTGTCCCTTGTCATACCTCATTTAGATTACTTCGTAAGTCTTCTGGTTAGGTCCCGAGCTGCCCAGCTGACCCCATTCTGTCCATCTTCCCAGCCAGAGGAATTGAGCTGAAATACATGCTTGCTAACCCAATCCCATATCATTCAGGGTAATTAAAGGGCACCCTCCTTGGTCCAGCTTCAGCGTCTCTCGATTGCCTCCTGGCCTCTTCCCCAGGCATGCACACACTCTCTTTTTCTATACTTCATTGAATTTGTTGAGCTGTTACTGTGATCTTGTGCACGGCTGGTCTTTCTTCTTCAGATGGTCCTTTCCCTCTGCAAACCCCTGTCCATTCTTTAGAAAATTCAAGCACCAGCTTCTCCAGGAACCCTCTCTGATCACTTCAGGATGGAGGTCTGTCCTTTGGGCTCACCAGCCTCCCCCACCAAACTCCCTCTGTCACAACTCACAATGATTGATCTTTCTTTTCTGTCTCCTGCACCAATCTCCTGAGAAAAGAGGAACTAGCCAGGCAAATGGTGATACACGCTTTTAATCTCAGCACTCAGGAGGCAGAGACAGGCTGATCTATGAGTTCGAGGCCAGCCTGGTCTACAGAGTGAGTTCTAGGACATACAGAGCTGCATAAACCCTGTCTCCAAAAACCAGAAAAAAGGAAGGAAGGAAGGAAGGAAGGAAGGAAGGAAGGAAGGAAGGAAGGAAGGAAGGAAGGAGGGAGGGAGGGAGACAGGGAGGAAGGAAGGAGAAAAGAGCTAAGTTGAGAAAGAAATGCTGCACAGTGCACGAGAAAGCAGCGGGGTTTCTACATAGAAGACTGGATGGACAGCCAGGTATGGTAGTGCACACCTGTAAGCCTAGCATATGAAAAGCAGAGACCGGAGAATCAAGAGTTCAAGGTCAGCCTTGACTGAACAGCAAGTATGAGGTCAGCCTGGACTTCATAAGAATATGACTCAAAAGCAAATAAAGAAGCAATAGCAATAAAGTAAATAAACCGAAACTTAAAAAATCAAGAAGAAGAAGACAATGAAAAAGAAGAAGGAATAGCAACAAATACTGAAATAGTGGTGGGTGTCCCGTGTCAACAAGAATCTATTCATGAGTTAAAGGGGCCTTGATGAGTCAGCGATCTGCAAAGGCCCATCAGTCCCTGGACCTGAGCAGAGTTACTAAGGAAGCAATCCTGCGTTGACCACAGTCATCTTCTATGCAGTTATACGTGGTCACAGTGAACTTTCTGACTCTGAACACCAGTTACCACAAATGATCGGTGGGCCCTGGAAGCAGTCTTGTGGCTCTAGATCGGGGTGAGGTAGGAGCACGCAGCCAACGGTCCTTGGGTTCCAAGACCTCGTCTCTGGTGAGGAGACACAGAGGCCGGGCTGCGCTGAGTCTAGAGTGTCAGTCAACCTCGGCACTCTGCAGGCCCTGCTAGTTCTGCCCACTCACGACTGAGCTCTTCCTCTTGTCACTAAGTTTCCTCTTGTGAAGTGAGTTTTGTTTCAATGTTGCTGCTTTTTTTTTTTTAAGTATGTCTCACCTACCCCCCTGGAAGAGATAAAGTTCTCTAGCTGATCAAAGAGCTTCTTGCAGTTAGCCCCATTTGCAGAGGACCTGATAAGAGGAGTGAAACTGAGGTGGATGCTTGCAAAAGGCCATTTCTTCCCCCAAAGTGAGTCTGGAGTTGGAGGGGAGCAGGGTGGGCCTGTGGGCTCTGCACCCTTCCTACGCATGACAAGGGGACCAGGTCCCTTCTTCCTAAACACTTCTTTCACTTTATTCCCCTGACTGACCTTGAGATCAAAGTGAGCAATTTTCTTTGTGTGAAGGTAGTTCACCCCGTCCAGGATCTGCTTAATGAAGCTGGTGGCTTCCTCCTCACTTAACGACTCCTTCTGGGCCAGGAAATCGAACAGCTCTCCTCCGGACACTCTGGAAGACACAGGTGGGAGGGCCAGGCCCAGTTAGGTTTGTATGTTGCGAGGCCTGGCTCAGATTGCCTAAAAGATAGACTCTCCCTAGCCCTACCTGTTGCTTGGTCTAACCAGTACCAAACACCGTCTTTGCTTCTGTATTCTTTCTATTGGGTATTCACAGGAAAGCTTCTTCTAGTACTCCAGGCCCGGGTCCCTTTTTACCCTGGAAATTACCCTTTCTCTGTAGAGAGCAAGCTGTGCCCATTGTGAATTACATGTCAGATAGAACAGCAGTTGGTCCATTTGGTATGAATGCTAAGGTAGGATGATCTGGTATCTAGCTAGTTAGTTAGCTGGTGCATACAGGCCACGGCACAGGCAGAAGTCAGAAGAAACCTTGCAGGAGTCAGTTCTCTCCTTCCAGTCATGGCTGGCAGCAAGCCAGCGCCCTTACCTGGAAAGCCACCTCCCCAGCCCCTGACTTGGTATCTCACTCAGACATATGAACAAGTACCATCTATCCTGCACACTCAGAAGGCGGAGAATATAAATGCATTATTAATAAAAAAAAAATTGTCTCCTGGGAATTCATTGCACCGACCAGCCCAACGAATGACACAATCCCCTCACCCAAGATTCATGAAAGGAGAAACCACAGGCTCCAGCACAGCACAGCAGCCCATCACTGTCATGGACCACTCCAATATGCCTTTGCCCTGTACATCACCAGACAACAAATTCCTAACTGTCCTAGACTCAAGATTTTTTTCCTCCTCATGGTACTGCCCACTTGGGAGCTCTCCAGACCCAGTGCCTGATCCCATGAAGTATTCTGCATTTCCACTGACACTTCATACCTTGAGCTGCATGTGTATACATTTGTGTACACAGGCAGCTAGAAGCAAGAGGTTAAGGACAAGTGTCTGTCTCAAGTGCTCTCTCTACCTTATATTTTAAGACAGGGTCTCTCGCTAAACCCAGAGCCCATGGATTCAGCTAGACTGGATGCCAGCAAGCTCTTCCTATCTCTTCTTCCTCAGTGCAGAGAGTACAGATGGGTAGCTTTAATGTGGGGGCTCTGGATTTGAACCTAGGTCTTCAAGCTTATGTAGCAAACACTTTACCAAACAAGCCATGCGCATAGTCCTGGCATCAATCTGCATTATCCTTTAAAATTCTACAGTTTAGCCAGGCTTGGTGGCACATGCTTTTAATCCCAGGATTTAGGAGATGGAGCCAGGTAGACCTCTGTGTTTTAGGACAGCCAGAACTATGTAGAAGGATCATATATGTATCATATCATATATCATCCATATATGGTTTCTTTAGTTTTGTTTAGCTCTTCTGTAACCTACAAATAATTCTGTGACGTCAGGAATGTGTAATAATTAAAATTACATACCCATAGTCTCAATCACTTGAGAAACAAAAGCCAGAGGACTGTCACAAACTTGAATAACCAATTCCAGGCCAGCCAGGGACACAGAGGAAGACCCTCCCTCAGAAAGGACAGACCAAGATGAAAGAAAAGGAAATTAAGAGGAAACAAAGAACTTGCAATTGCTGAGGTCATAACTGTAGGTTTGGGCTACCAGCCACTCAGTCCTCTTTCTGCCTCCACCTTCACAGCTGCCATTAAAAACAGAAAAGAAACACAAGCAAACAAACAACAAAACAGAACAGGTACCCTGCCATGGCTGTCTGTGAGCCTATAATCCTCATTTCCCCATCTGAAGTTTTATAAGCACCCTAAGCAGTAAGGGGCTTCAGGCAGCACACCCTGCATGACAGACACACATATTAATAAAGGACCAAATCTTTCCCCTTTTCCGACCACCAGGGAATCACACACAGCCTGATCACAAGCATGAGTTACTATACTTGTCAATCACACAGCATGGCATCACTCGGTCCCCTCTGAAAACTACGAAGTAGATCACTTAGCCCTCGTGGGCCTACACTCTCTTTAAGACCCTTGCCGTGTCTGCCTGTCAATTTATGGCACTAATAATTCTTCTAATAAGTCTCTTACCCCAAAAGACAATCTGCCTCCGTGTTTCCTGTGACCCTCCCCCAAACAGAAAGCTTTCAGTTACACAGGAAGACCACTATCTCTGAAGCAAGTTCCCCCAAGACAAGTCTCCCAGTACCTTAACCTTGAATTTCACAGCCTTAAGAAGCGTAAGAAATAAATACCAATTTGTGGTATGCTGTTGTATAGCTGCTTGAAGAACCTAACAGGATGTTTGTATTGAGTGGGGCGATACTGTGACTAAAAACCAAACAAATAAACACAAACTAAAACTATGGAAGTGGCTTCAGAAGTAAGTAAGTCAGTGAGGCCACATGAGTTGTGAGATGCATGCTGGGATAAGTCTTCAATGTCATAAGTAAACAGCAGAGCATGGTTCTGGGGAGGGGTGGGCTGAGAAAGAGAGGAGAGGAGTCTCAACACAGCCTGAAAGTAGCTGGGTGGTTCTGAAGAGAACATAGTTAGAAGTACAGATGGTGACCGCCATTCTGGGGAGGTTTGCAAATAGAACTGAGGAACCTGGCATCAGTCAATGGAAGTAATAAAAAAGCAGAGAAATGTCACCGAATTTTGTTCAGTGTCTTATGGAAGGTCAAACCTGTGAGTGATGAGACTGGATATCTGGGTGAGAAAATGTCTAAGCACAGTGCTGATGAAGCCGTCTGGTTCCTCTTGACACTTAGAGCACACAGTAGAAGGAGAGGAAAAAAATTGAAACGTACTGTATGTGTTTCTGTGTCTATCTGTCTCTCTGTGTCTCTTGGTGTGTGTGTGTTAGTGTATATGTGAACAACTTGAAGGTGATTCTCTCCTCCCAATGTATGTGTCCCAGAAATCAAACTCCTATTGTCAGGCTTGATGGCAGGTACCCTTACTTACTGAGCAGCTTACTACGAGATCTCACCGGCCCAAAGAGGAATATTTTTAAAATAGAATTATTAATTTAAAAAAAAAAAAAGGAAAATGTCAAAGTTTGGAGTGTTTTCAGCCTATCCCTACCTTAGGAACTCTGTGGCAGAGTGAACCCAGGTGGCTGAGGCTCGCTTGATAAGGAGAGTTCTGAGGAAGGCCAGGTGTTATTCATCAAGACAATGGAGGAGATTGATTAGTCAACGGTATAAAGGGCCCATTGTCCCAGACGGTGAGATAATGACTTCAAGTCATCTCAGACTGCATATAAGGAAAGAGCTCCACTCCCATCACAGGGCCACACTAGGGCCTGGGGGACAGAACCCTCTCAAAGGAAGAGCCCTGCCCCCATCTTCCCACACTGGTTCATGCTGAGGCCTTTGCTTCCTGAACTCTAAAACCACCTCATCAGTCACCCAGGTGTGGCTCCCACCGGTTCCTGAAGTGATTGCTCTGCGCCAAGCAAAACTCTGGGTATGTGACTACTTCCACCTGGATATCAAGGATGCCTCAGGGCTTGGTGGGCCCCGGAGAGGGAACTGTGTGGAGATGGAGGACAATGCAGAGATACCCAGCAGGCCATGGGATGGGGCTACCCAGAGACTCCAGACCAGTCGACCTACAGGTGCGTGTACTGCTCTGGAAGAGCCACAGCCAGGCAACTCCAACCTGAGGGCTGTGGTGTAGACTGCTCTAGGCAAGAGTTTTCTCACCTGAAAGAGCAGATTGGCCAAAAGCTTCCTTTCTTTGGTTTTTATGAAATCTGCTCTCTCACTGGACTCAGGATAATCTAGACATGGTCCCTAACTTCATAAAATAAATTCTAGAAAACTACGGAATTCAGGTTCCAGCCTTTTCCACGCCTCCATAATGGTGCACATGGACGTCCTGGCCTGCGAACAAGCACCTCCATCTGCTGAAGCCATCTCAGTAACCCTCTCCATCTAGTCGCTCAACAATATTCAGCCACTGAACATGCGTGGCTACTGAGCACTTGAAATACGACCAATGTGACTAAAAGACTGAATTTTCTTATTGAATTTAATTTTAATACAAAAACTGATACAGTATAAAATTTCTTCATTAAGCACAAGTTTACTGTTTAAACAGAACTATTTACTTTAACTAGCGTAATATGTGCTCCAAATGTCAAATCCACATCAGCTTATGCAGACTTAGAATACATACAGGAGGTTATAACAGGAGGTTATTATTAATAATAACAGGAGGTTATTATTGAATAATATATATATGTATGTATATACACACGTATGTGTACATGCCTACATTTATACATATATACATGTGTATACATGCATACGCACATGTGTACATATTACTCATTATGTATATATGTATATAATATGTATTTATATAATAATATGTATGTACATGTGTATTGTATGATATATATTACTTATTAATAATCTCATGCTGCCTACATATTAAAGTCAGTATGTGTTGGGGTCAATACAATTATTATTTTTTATTTAATTGTTTTTATTTTTATTAATTACAGTTTATTCACTTTGTATCCCCCTGTACCTTCCTCTGTCCTCCCCTTCCAATCCCACCCTTCCTCTTCCCCACCCGTGTCCCTCTCCCAGTCCACTGAAAAGGGAGGTCCTCTTCCCCTTCCCTCTGATCCTAGTCCATCAGGATTGGCTGCATTGTCTTCTTCTGTGGCCTGGTAAGGCTGCCCCCCCTCAGGGGGAGGTGATCAAAGAGCCAGCCACTGAGTTCATTATCCATTATCATTATCAGAGACAGTCCCTGTCCCCATTACCTTGGAGGCCACTTGGATAATGAATTGCCATAGGCTACTTCTGTTCAGGGGTGCCAGGCCATCTCCATGAGTGGTCCTTGGCTGGAGTATCAGTTTTAGAAAAGACCCCTGTGCCCAAACTTTTTGGATCTGTTGCTGTCCTTGTGGAGCTCCTGTCCTCTCCAGGTCTTACTATCTCCCACTTCTTTCATAAGATTCCCTGCACTCTGCCCAAAGTTTGGCTATGAGTCTCAGCATCTGCCTCAATACCCTGCAGAGTAGAGCCTTTCAGAGGCCTCTGTGGTAGGCTCCTGTCCTTTTCCCTGTTTTCTCCCTCCTCCAATGTCCATCCTCTTTGCCTTTCTAAATGGGGATTGAGCATCTTAGCCCGAGTCCTCCTTCCTGATTAGCTTCCTTAGGTGTTTATAGATTTTAGTATGTTTATCCTATATTATATGTCTAGTATCCACTTATGAGTGAGTATATACCCTGAGTGTCTTTCTGTTTCTGGGATACCTCACTCAGGATGATCTTTTCCAATTACCACCATCTACCTGCAAATTTCATGATTTCCTTGTTTTTTATTGCTGAGTAATATTCCATTGTGTAGATGTACCACAATTTCTATATCCATTCCTCAACTGTGGTGCATCTGGGCTGTTTCCAGCTTCTGGCTATTACAAATAAAGCTGCTATTAACATGGTTGAGCAGATGTCCATATTGTATACTTGAGCGTCTTTTGGATATATGCCTAGGGGTGGTATAGCTGGATCTTGAGGAAACACTATTCCTAATAATACAATTATTATTAGCATTAGTTCACGTATTACTTTTTATTTATTCAGTGTGGCTACTATTGAATTTAGAATTACATGTGGTCAATAGTCAATTTTATTGGACTGAGTAAAAAAGAAGTGAGCTATGCATTAGCAATTCTCTGACTCATGACTGTGCCTGCAATGTGACCAGTAGACCTCTCCTGGTCCACAATGGACCAGCGCCCTCAAACTGTGAGTCACAGTAAACCTGTCCTTAAGTTGTTTTTGTCGAGGTATTTTTAAATCACAGCAACAGGGCTAGTGTTTATTTTAGGTTCCAGAGAGCAAGGGACACAGTGCACACTGGAGCAAACCTGCTGTTTGTTAAGTTTCAAACAAGCAGCTGAGGTGTCTATTTAACACATTAGTGTGGACCGGGCCTCCAGGTTCTCCCAGCATCCCTCAGTCCCTACTTGTTACAGGTATGGCTGGCATAGCCTGCCCTCTACCCTGAATTTTCCAGCCCAAGAGCTGGGCTGCCCTTCCCCCAGAGGCTCCTCATTATATAATCCAGACATTTTCATTACCCGCCTTCTCTTGTATCATTTTGCACCTTTGGCCTCCTGGATGCTGTACTTGGTTCCCCTCTCCCCCACATGGCTCAGTCATGGCCACTCTGGACTCTCCCAGATGTGTCTGCCTCTGGCTACACTCTCTCACACATCTATAATAGACCTGCTCCTCCACTGTACCTAGGAGTAGTCCTGTCCTTCCCTTTCCTCTCTCTCTCTCTCTCTTTCTCTCTTTCTTTCTTTCTTCATTCACTGTCCATGCTGTAGGACCTCTCTGCTCAGAGCGAGCTGGGTGTGGCCCTAAAGAGTTGATTGGGTGCTGGAGAATAGGCTAGCCCAGCATTTTCTGTGTCTCGTGGTGACATCACCCAGCAACCTGTCCCCACCCTGATTTGGGGCAGGTGCTGGAACCTCACAGATGCTGTAAGGGACACCCTGAGTCTGTCCTCCAAAGGGTTAGGGTGGAGGCCCAGTACTCGCATGACCTTAACCTTGGGATGGGCTGTATGCAAGTTCCTGGATGTCAGCGTTTCTTCTTGGAACTAGAATGAGAAGAGATGTCTCCTGGCCACTTCCAGGCTGGGAGGAACCCTGACTCAAGAAGGCTGAATCAGTGCTGGGAGGCCCTTGATAAGTCCTGCAAGTAAACACTAGGAACAGTGTCACTGCAGGAGGTTTCAAATAAAGTTTTGTTTAAAGGTCACCATTCCTACAATATGCCTTCTGCAATAGTCACTTGACCCTCACATCCACCTGGAGGAATGCAGATTACTTCTCTATCCCCATTTATGATGAAACTAGGGTCAAAGAGAGCACACTTGTGCCCTCCCTGACGCAGCTGATAAGTGACAGAACCAGGATTAAAGCCACTTCACCTGAGTGCAAGTCACCTGTGTGTTCCTTTCACTTTGCCCTCTCCACATCCTGAAGCCCAAGTGACTCAGGAAATGAGGACACCTCAAAGCCACCCAGACATTGCCTCCAACAAGCCTGTGCAGTGGCAGCTGCGGTCACACTGGGCTCCACCGTGTCTCTCCACATAGATTAGATTGCTTCTGAAGTATCTTGTGTGCAAGACGCTGTTCAAAAGGAGTTTGGTGACTCAGCTGGTACAGTGCTGGCCTAGCACACAGGAAGCATAGGTTTGCTCCTAAGTTTCATAAACTTAGTGTGGTGGCACACATCTGTGATTCCAAGACTCAGAAAGTGGAGACAGGAGGATCATAGATCATGGCCATCCTTGTCTACATGGAGAGTTCAAGGGTTGCCAAGGCTACAAGACACCTTGTCTCAAAAAACAAAAACATTGAGCTGGGGATAAACCCCAAAGATAGAAACTTGCCTATCATGTAGGAGGCAATGAGCTCATGCTGTCACTATGATTCTGGTGACATAGTTTTTTACCAAGAGCCTCTCAGTTTTGAGACCTTTGTCCAGGATCATTTCCTATCTCCTTCCAAGTTTCTTTCAGCTCACACCCCAAATCAAACCTCTCCAGGTTTTTAAAAATAATTTATTTAATTTTATGTGTATTGGTGTGAAAATATCAGATCCCCTGGAATCAGAGTTACAAACATTTACAAGCTGTCTTGTAGGTGCTGGGAATTGAACCTAGGTCCTCAGGAAGAACATCCAATGCCCTTAACCACAGAGCCATCTCTCCAGTTTTAATATAAAGAAGAAAGGCTAAGGGTCTGGCCTCCTCTCCTCTGTAATAGTATTCTCAGAGTCAATCCCTTCTCCTGTAGTGAGAATTTTACTTTCTTTAAAAACTTACTTATGGAGCTGGAGAGATGGCTCAGCGGTTAAGAGCACTGTTTGCTCTTCCAGAGGTCCTGAGTTCAATTCCCAGCAACTACATGGTGGCTCACAACCATGTGTAATGAGATCTGGTGCCCTCTTCTGGCATGCAGATGTACATGCAGACAGAACGTTGTATACATAATAAATAAATTTTTAAAAAAGTCATGTTATGTAAACATGTTTTTTTAATCCCAGGTGTAGGATATAGGGATGCTTCAGACTGTCCACAGCAGCAGACTATTTGCCTCATGTGGGCTCTGAGAGGGGCATGATCTTCATAAGCTGTAGATAGTTTAGTTCTGGTGACTCAGAGAGGGAATATATGCCAGAGACCAGAGAGGGACAGGGGCACAGGGTCAGGGGAAGAAAGAAGAGATCTGCTGCTCCTAGTTGCTATTGTTGTGGTTTGACAGGAGGAAGTTAGAGATGTCCAGAAACGGAGAGTGGACTTGCCCCAAGGAACCCGATGTCCCTAACCAGCAGGAAGTAGTCTAAAGAGAATTACATTCCCTCTCCCCACTAACCTTCTTTCTCTCCTCCTGGTGTTGGAGTATTGGAAGGGATTGGGGTGAAGGGAGGTAGAGGCATAAGAAACCTAAATAAAACAGATAAAAAAAATACATGCCAACATTCTCCTTTGCAGGCTGGTATACCTAGTGAAACACTTTCCAGAGTTCTTCTGGTAACTGTATAAATGACCTGCATAGGCAATGAAGGAATAGTGTTGCCATAGCTGCTGGGCCTAGGAAACATCAGCATCACCTGGGAGCACCTGCCAGGGCATCACTTGCTGCAATCCTGGAGGTCCAGGAGGCCCCCGGCCATTTAGAACTGCAAAGGGGCATTCCCCACATATCACATGGGTTCAGATACTGAGATTCTGAATATAGTCTTAGTGCTATACAGAAGTCATCTTACACAGAATACAAAATCCTTCCTAATCCTCCCTTCAATTGCCATGACCATAAGCAGGTGCCCCTAAGATGGCCAGAGATGGGATAAAGACATCTGAAAGGAACAGGGGTCAGGGCTTGGCATGTCTTCTAGTACCGGCCTCTTCGGCAGAAATTAAAGGAAGCACTATACAAGACAACACTGTCTAAAGAGGACCCTGAGACCAGAGTCAATTCACCCACCAAAACTGCCAGAGAGGGGCTGGGAAGATGGCTCAGCAGGTAAGAGCGACTGTTCTGTAAACATGAGGACCCAAGTTCAAATCCTCAGCACCCACTGAAAAGCTGGTGTTGCCATGCACACCTGTAACCCTAGCACTGTGGGAGGCACCTTGTCAGGAGGATCAGGTCTGCTGGCTGCCACCCCAGCTCCATGTTCAGAGACCCTGTTTCAGGGAAACAAGACAGAGAATGGTATTGCAGGACACTGGATGTCCTCCTCTGGCCTCCACACACATGTGTAATATACTGAACACATACAGGTGCATACATTATACATGTGTGCTGTCACACATGTATAAACCCACCACTTAGGCTGAGCTGGGAGTGTCATGAGGTCTAGGACATCAGTGAGATGCTGTGTGAGAAAAACACTGACAAATAAATGAGTAAATTCTGAAAATAAACAACTGGACACTAACACTTATGTCCAACCACTAGGCAAACCTACTGCCCAATGAGGACCTGAATACCAAAATCTTCTCATCAGCCAAACAAGAGTCACCAAATCAATCTGGGTGTAGTGGCACATGCCTATAATCCCAGCACTCCAGGAGGCAGAGGCAGGTAGATCTCTGTGAGTTCAAGGCCAGCAGGACAGCCAAGGCTATATAGAGAAACCCTGTCTTGAAAACAAAACAAAACAAAACAAAACAAAACAAAAAAGAGTCACCAAGTCCAAGCAAAAATCTTCTCAAGTCCTCCCCTGGGAAGTCCTCCCTTGGGAAGTCCCCCTCCCCTGGGAAGTCCTCCTTAGAGCCCAGCAAGCATGATCTGAGCATGGTCACTCTTGTCTCGTTTCTAATTTCATAAACCCTTAGTATTCCTCAGCCTAACATCCCTTGAATGTAAATGAGGCAACCTTGAAGTAAAAGAG
This sequence comes from Psammomys obesus, assembly GCF_907164565.1. Taxonomy (NCBI): domain Eukaryota; kingdom Metazoa; phylum Chordata; class Mammalia; order Rodentia; family Muridae; genus Psammomys; species Psammomys obesus. The sequence goes on along the minus strand of NW_026585691.1, from coordinate 3,744,957 downwards.
GAGACAGAAACTATGGACAGCTACAACTCCACAAGCCTAGCAGCTCCCAGGAGCACCTGTGTGAGGTCTGATATTACCCATGGTGCACCTGCACTCACAAGACTCCAGCATGTATGTATGGGCTGGTCATGAACCCTGCTGGGAGAACTGGAGACAGGGCAGAGGCATCTTATATCCCAAATGCTAGGGTTCCACAAACGGGGAAATGGACCCTTTCCCAGCAGTTAAATAAAAGCCAATTAAAATGACAGCATACTGATTTTTAACTATAAAGATGAATAAAGAAAGGCACATATGTCAAAATAAATGGGCCACAGTTGCCAAGGCTGAAGGCAAATAGAAACACTGCCCTGTCCCTGCCCATCTTTGGAAATGAAGTCACCAAGAACCTATACGTGTCTGCCCTTAACTTAATCCTCCACTCCTCGAGACTCAGATGAAATAACTAATTAAAAAGAAAATGTGGAAAACCATTGGGAAGAAAGGTTTTTAGCAGTAAAACTTGGACATCGTAACAGCTAGAAAATTATAAGCAAATGTACATCAGTTGGAGAAACACTGGTGTGTAATTTAATGAAACACGATATAGCTATTTAAGGGGGAAAGGCTATATGTGGGATTGTGTTAGCCAGAGAAAAAACAGAACAGAAAATTGTAAAATTATACACAAAGTGATAAAGATTGGAAGGAACCACAGAGAAACACAAGAGGCTGTTTGCCCTAGAGGAGTACAGATGATGTGTTTCTCTGTAGTTCCTGTGGGGTTTTTTTTTGGGGGGGGGCAAAGGGGGATAACAGCCATTTAAAGAAGTGACTCTGGCCTTTTCAGAGAGATGGGCTTGTCACTATCGGCTGGGAATCAGAAGGCTAACTAGTGACTGTTAGTGTATGCCATGTGGAGTGTCCACATGACTGACCCTCCCTGGGAAAGGACAGGAAGGCCTTCATCAGGCTCCTGTCTGGGCCAGGGAGACACAGACAGAAACCAGTTCATTTTGCAAGGGGGTCCATGGAAGCAAAAACAGAGGACACTAGATAAGGGGAGAGTGTTAACAATTCTATGACGTTAAACACCAAGGTCAATAATGCAAGAATCCAATGTGAGAGGATGCAAATTCCCATTTGCTAGTTACATTTATATCTTGCCAGTGTGCAGATAAGTCTCAGGTTAAAGCAATCTCAAACGTCATGTGTTCCACTCAATCTGGAGGTAGGTTAAAGAAACTTCCTGGCTCACAGGTGACTTGCCCACAGTCACAAAATCAAGACATTCTGGGACAAACACCCCACTCCTCTGCTGACTGACAGGTGTGCACCACATGCTCTTGAGGCTCAGAATACTCCTGTTGTGGGGTCTTGCTGGCTGGCTGGCTGGCTGGGGCTACTGTGCCTTGTGCCACAGCCTGACTCAGACCCTACTACCCACCAGGCTCCACTTGCCCATTCCAGGGGGACTCATTCAGGAGGACATCAGAGCAGCCAACCGAGCTAGTCTTGGTGTCACTAAATTCAATTCCACCAACCACTGTGAAGTTCTTCCTAGCAAGGCCATCACGAAGCGGTAACTCATGTGCTTGGCTTTGTAGATGGCAGTCTCAGCCTTGATATTTCCCGGCTATGGGATATTGACTCCTTGGTACTCTGATCTGTAAAATGGGTACGCTAAGAGTCTCTGTGATCGTACCACTATGAGGGTGACATAAGGTAAACAGAGTGAATATAAAATAACCTCTCTGAGGTAGTAAGACTCCTTAAAGCCAGGACAAACACAAGACACCTTGCAAATGCAGGGTTCTTTACATAGTAGCTATCACTGTAATAAGACAAGTATTAAACGTCCTGCCAGTGGAGTGGATTTTTCCCCAGGGAAGGGCTAAAGAAGGGTTTTGCCGAGTTGGAAAGGCAGATGCCTTTCTGACAGCCTCTGTTACCCATGCTACCCTCTGCTTCTGCTCATGCTCATAAATGCTCTTCCGGCCAAGAAATAAGTCGGAATCACTAGTTTCTTCCCTTTGATCTCCAAAATCCAATGAAAGCAAGAGTTAGGCCATTGCTTTTTACGCTGGCTGCTTGGCTCCTCCGGCTCCATTTTAGGAGGATGTGGATAAGTGAGAAAGAAGGAAACTGTATGCTCTCCAGGCTGAGCTTTGGCCTGGTCGCTGTTAGCCCTGGGGCCTGTGGCTGGCGTTTCCATTACCCTGGCCTGTCTCTGCTGCCCACTCCGCTTCCCCCTCACCATGTCCCAGTGCCCCACTCACAGCTCGAGGATGAGCACCACGTCGGTGCGGTTCTCATAGACGTCGTGCAGCGTGATGATGTTGGGGTGCAGCACCTGCCGCAGGATGCTCACCTCCCGCTCGATCTCCTCCCGGCACACGCCCCGACGGCTGGCCCTGCTCTGCCTCTTCTTGATGAACTTGGCCGCGTACTCCAGCCCTGTGCTCCTCTCCCGGCATTTCTTCACGATGGCGAACTGGCCGCTGTGAGGACACAGATACAAACAGCTAAGGTGTAGAAACTGGAGAAGTGACCCCGCAGCCAGCTACCAAGACAATCCGCAGACAGAAAGGCATGTCACCGGCCAGTGGCCCTGCCAAGCTAACATGCAGTAAATGAGGTAGGGCAGGGACTGGACTTCCCTTCTGTTCCTAGGAGACCGTTACCTTTTACCAGGATGGGATGTGAATATCATTGTTCTGGGCATTCAAAGGTGAATACCAAGGCCTGGGAAGTATTTCATTGGTTAGGGTGACATGGCCTTGTCCTTGCAAAGCCTCAGCTTGGAACCCAAGTCTACACTGTCACGTAAACAGGCTGAGTTGGTGAGGATCCTGTTTGGAATGGGGGTTGGGATAAGGCCACTTGGCAAGGTCAGCCATCATTATAGTGTGAAGAGGGCTGTAAAATTTGGAAACTGGGGCATAAGGAGAGGTCGAGTGACTCACGACAGAATTAATGAAAAGCAGGACATCAAAGCCGGCTGCCCACAAACCTTCTCAGATAGTTACTGGCCACATGACCCTGCTCAGACTCCTTGAGACAGAAAACATGAAATGGTGACCACGCCAGAGATCCAAGCACCCCTGAGCCTATTTCCCTAAGAGTCGGATGGCAGCCCAGCCAGTACCTCTCCATTCAACTCGGCCATTAGCTGGGACAGATCCAAAACCCTGACTGCTAGTGTCCTTTCCTTATCCTCTGAGGTCTTCCCTCTTACCTTCCACATTGTCCCTTGTAGCTCCATCCCCCCCACACTCAAGTACCCACTGCCTGGGTAGCTCAAAAAAGGTTATTATTCTGGTAAATGGCTTAATAAGAGGCCCAAAGGAGCCAGAGCCCAGACACATCTTCTTAGTGGACCTGGTGTAAAAGTTACAGTTGTGAGAAACTCTGGGTATTTGTCACAACTTTGGAAAATGGCACTGAATTTAGAGCACCCTATTTTTAGAAAAATCTTTAAAGAGATGGTCTTCTGAATAGACTGGCCGACACAATAAAGTGAAGCTGAGCAAGCAAGCAGCTAGCCAACAGCTAAACAGCCTGTTAGGGCAAGCACTTGAGAGGTGTCGCCAAAAGCAAATCCATTCATCTCCACCTTCGGCCTTCACTCAACACTGTCTGAGCATGTGCCCAGTGCTGGCTGGAAAATAACAGGGAACAAAGGCACAGACAACAGGTGCAGAGGGGCCCCTGGGGGAGCAGAGATCTCTAGGAGCCAGGCCTGGGGCCAAATTTACATTACACTAGCCACAAACTCTAAAGTTTCAACTACCTGGGCTTTAAGTATTGGCCGTGAGCTGTCCACACACTAGGGGCTGAGGCAGGTGGAGCCAGAATGGGCACATGCAATGTGATCTCTAACACAGCCGGCCACTTGGAGCCACTCTGGGTCTTGGGGACATAAGGTCCCTGAATAAGTGCCAGAAAACACTTGACAAAGCTTTCAGGCCCAGGTGTCCCGAGTCTTAGCATCAGGCCAGCATATTCCCCTCCTTCTGGTACCTCGAAGGCTGCTGGCAGGCCTGGCATTCCAGAGTTCCTGTAACTGTCCCCACACAATCCTGAGTGAGTTGATGGACGGAGAAAGTGAAACTCATGGACTTTAAGTTGTATACCTGCAGGTAGCACAGAGTTAGGTCTGGCACCCAAGTCCCCCAGCACCCACCTTCAAGCTGTACTACGTGATGACCTGGGAAGATAAAAACACAGAGTTGCAAAGCAGAGCTAAGGTTTCAGGTCACCTTGACATTGCATCTCCTTGGTCTTATGAGGGGAATGGAGACATCTTTCTGCCATGTGACTGAAAAAAAAATTCCTCAAGCTCTCAAAAAGCAAGGGAGTGTTTGCTTTTGCCTCTTAGTTTCTCCAGAAGAGTATGAGAATAAGGAGTGGGGCAGGTCTACTCTTCCTCCCTCAAAAGTCGGTGACTAGGACGGGGCCAAACCCCAGGCAACACCAGCCATCTTCTCTGGGGAAGGGTGCCCCACTTAGGCTTTGGGGGCAGCTGGAAAAAGAGCCACAGCCTCAGGCTGCCTTCCCCTAGCCTGTGGCTGTTTTGGGAAGAGCAGAGAAAGCTTTCCACTAGGTCCATAATGCAATGACTGGGATCTGGGAAACTGGGACAGCTTTCAAAGTTAGCCAGGCCTGCTTCAGAGGCTTCCTTATGTGGTCATGTGTGTCAGGCCACTACCTGCTCTGAGCATTCGTTTCTTGACCCGTGAAGTGGGAGTCGGTGTGATTCACTGCTAGACAGTTGTAAAGGAAACATTTGAGCCACTGGCTCACGTCGGTCGGAACAGCTGGCATAGATGAGGGCTGAGTAAGAGACACCTAGGGTTGGAAGTCACTGCTTCCAACGGTCAGGAATGTGTGGCCAGGGAATCGATGTAATTTGAACAGTGCCCTTTCGCCCGAAGCCAGTGCACACCCAGATGCGGGACTACTTCTACTCTCATGAATTGTATTAATTAGCAAGAGCAATTAATTGACTCTTTCCATTCCAGAGCAGTAGGACTCAACCCTGGGGACATTCTAGAAGCCCCGGGGAAATTATAAAACCAGGCGGTCTGGGTTTCAAATCCAGAGATTCCAAGTGCATTCTGGGCTGTGACCTGCATGAGGACATTTAGCCTTTTGTCTTACTCTGGTTTTGTTTTTTGAACCTTACTATGTCATTCATCCAGGTCGTAAACCACCCTCCACCCTAGCCTCCCAGTGCTGGGATTACAGGCATGCCCCCCTGTGCCTAGCATCTTGGTTACTCTTTTTAGGTGTCTAGGCTGGGAACCACGAGTCAGACCGGCTCTCCTTCACAGATGAAGAACACCCCACCCACACTAAGGTCACTGTTGTCCCTGGCCTTATAGTAAATTTCCGAGGAGGCCTCTTCTAATCCAGTTTCATTAAAGAAGACAAGGGAATCAGATGGGAAAGAAGGCTTTCCTCCCATCAGGTTCTGCTTGATGGGATATAACTGCCGTGATAGTAACCTACTATTAAGGTCAGAATTTGATGCCAGCTAGTGGCTTGCTGTACCCTGCCTTTACTATGTTTAAGTATATGCCCTGTATCCCTGGTCTAGCCAATACTTTTAACATGAAAGGGTTCTGGATTTTGTCAAAGGCTTTTTCTGCATCTAACAAGATAATCACATAGTTTATTTTTTCTTTCAGTTTGTTTATGTGGTGGATTACTTTGATGGATTTTTATATGTTGAACCATCCCTGCATCCCTGGGATGAAGCCTACTTGATCATGGTAGAGGATGTTTTGATGTGTTATTGGATTTGGTTTGCAAGTATTTCATTGAGTATTATTGCATCAATGTTCATGAAGGAAATTGGTCTGAATTTTTCTTTCTCTGTTGAGTCTTTGAGTGGTTTAGGTATCAGGGTGACTGTGGCCTCATAGAATGAATTTGGCAATGTTCCTTCTGTTTCTTTTATTGCGGAGTTCAAGGAGTATTGCTGTTAGCTCTCCTTTGAAAGTCTGGTAGAATTCTACGCTAAAACCATCTGGCCCTGGGCTTTTTCTGGCTGGGAGATTTTAATGACTGTTTTTATTTCCTTAGGGGTTATATGTCTATAGATGCTCCACCATACCACAAGGACATTTGCTCAACTATGTTCATAACAGCTTTACTCATAGTACCAGAAACTAGAAACTATTAAGCTGTCCCTCAGCCAAAGAATGGAAAAAGAAAATGTGGTACATTTACACATGAAATACTGCTTGGCTATTAAAAACAAGGACATCATGAAACTTGCAGGCAAATGGACGGAACTAGAAAAGATCATCCTGAGTGAAGTAACCCGGACCCAGAAAGAGAGGCACGGTATGTACTCAGTTACAAGTGGGTGTTAGCCATAACGTACAGGATAACTATGCTCCAATCCACAGACCCAAAGAAGCTAAGTAACAAAGAGGGGCCAAGGGAGGGTGCTTGAATCTCACTCAGAAGAGGAAATAAAAGAGACATCTGAAGTAGATGGAGGGAGGGCTATGTGAGCACATACAGTTATTCTCTTTACAGGATAATCTTACAGTCATTCTTTTCTTTGTATTTGAAGATACAGTGTAATGGAAGTCTTGGTTTCTTTGTATGTTATGTAAAAATACTTCTGTTTTAATCCCAAGTGTGGGATTTTAGCTGGGCTATAGTTTGTCCACACCTGTTAACTGTCACATGCGGGGTGTGATCTTTGCCAGCTGGTAACAGCCTTCCACTTGCTTCGTAAGGGGGTGTGGTCTAGGACTCCGAGAGTATTAAATATGAGGCCAAGAAAGAGATTGTGTGGCGTTTGGTGGATTCGGTGTTGGCATATGGCGTGGAGAGTTTGGAGAGACCAGAGACAGTTTAGAGCAGACAGAGGGAGAGTAACGCTTCAGGGCACAGTGGCGTGGAGGGGCCTGCTAGCTGCGTCTGCAGTTGATGGAGACTGGTATAAAGCTCTAAAAGACCTCTTGACTATGACTAGTGGGGAGAAGTGAAGGGGTCTGGTCCCCTCTCCCCAGTAACCTTTCTTCTCACCTACTTAAGGTTGGGGAATTGGTGGAAGGGAGGTAGAGGCCTAAACGCCCCAAATAAAGTAGTTTTAAACAAGAGCACCACCGGTGGCTTTCAGCTACAACACAATCTTGGTTCTGTTTCCTAGATCAGAAGATTGGGAGAGCTGGCAAGATGGCTCAATGGATAAAGTGCTTGCTGTGCAGGCGTTGGATCCCTGGAACCTGCAGAAATGTGGAGGAAGAGAACTGATTCAACAACGTTGTCCTCTGACATCCACAGCCATGCCCATACACAAGTCATACACACACAGTTGTAAAAAAGAGAAACCAGGGGTCGAAGAGGTGGCTCAATGGGTACAGATACTGGCTGTTAGTGTCACACACACTCCTGAAGTTTGTCTCTTCACAAGTGTGCTGTACACACACACACACACACACACACACACACACACACACACTACATCAAGTAAATGTATTTTCTAAAGAATACTAAGGATTAGAAAAGTTAATCTGTTTGACTGTTGGGTGTAAACACAAGCCCTTGTCTGCTGACTCCAGCCTCAGGGTTCTCGAGAAAACTACCCTGCAAGGGGGTTCCAAGCAGTGGAGATAGGGCCCACCTCAGGAAAAAAAAAAGGTTTTGCATTACTGGGGATCAAATATAGGGCCTCACTCATGCTAAGCAAGCACTCTACCATGGAGCTACAGCCTCCAGCCTCGCTGAGGCTGGAGGTTATATTGCTTAAGTTAAATTCTCAAAAGGCAACTCAACCCTTGAGTCATGCCCTCATCAAGGCTAAGTGCTCCCACTGCCCACCTCCTCTCTGCCTGAGAGAGGAGTAGCCAGACTTGTTCTGTCGACTCCTAGGGACCAGGTGCTAAAAGTTTTGTAAGTCCCCATGACTTACAAATGTTCCCCTTTCTCCCACCCACGCACTCACCCTGCTAACTTCCCTGCCCGACCCTGCTAACTTCCAAGATCAGATGGGATCGGTGTGTTCAGGGTGGTATGGTGTAGGCCTTATCCCCTTTCTCAATCGACTCTCAGGTGTCCAGGAAGTGAGTGTCCCAAAGCCACCTTATCAGCTGGAGAGAAGAAGGCAGAGAGAATGTAGGCACCTGATCCTGAGAGAGGTAAGGAATAGCTCCCCGGCTGAGGGTTCTTCCTCCTGCTTCCCCACAACCATCACTGCAGTTCCCTTCCTACCCACAGAACAAGGAGCCCCAGTTCCTCTGAAATTACCCTTCAGGCATTCAGGGCCGTAGGCAAGGATAGTGCTTAGAAACTTCCGCTCCAGGCTACCCCAGGTGCAGCCCCAGGGAGGGAAAAGGACCTGCAGTCAAAACGTGTCCAAAGGCAGGAGCAGGGCACCTTCCAGTCCGCAGGAACTGGATCAGCCACTCTGGAGAAGGTATCTCTGGGGCTTCTCTGCACTCTCCTTGGCTATATTCCAATGTTGGTCCTCTGGGGCTGCCCCTGCTGCCCTTTTCTCACCTCCTAGCTGTTTCCAGCATAACTGTCCTCCAGCCACAATAGCCTCATGATACTCTCTTGGCTGAGGTTATAGGGTCAGTGGTAGGGTGCTTGTCTAGCATGCACAAGGCCCAGGTTCAGTGTGTGTGCTCCACATTGCTTTAGCTACTAATCTGTTTCAAATCTCGTATGTAAATCTGTAAATCACAATCACTCAAATTCAGAATTTAGAGTCAAAAGACCCACAGTTTATTTTCAATTTTGCTGCCTTTCGCAAAGCATATGAGTCTCGACCTCAGTTTCTTTGTATCCAATCCAGGCAAGAATACTCTAGTTTTACCACACTGTAATGTGAATGAAAGGGATCTGAGAGCAGCAGGAAAGGCAAGTGTCCATGAGTGCAAATCACCATCTCCTGCTACACACTGGATCGTCACACTTCCAGTTCCTAATCCCAGTGGGTTCAGGAACCTGATTTAACCTGATCAACCCCAACCTCAGTTTCAAAATAAATACTGCTGGAGGGACTATGGCCATGAAGAGTACCCTGAAGGGATTGCGATTTAGAAGGACAGAAAATACTTCAGGACATTGGTATCCAACTCAGGGCAAGGGGACCATATAGTTAAGAATCCAAAGTAAAAAAAATAAATGTTGTTAGTAGTCAGAGCAGAAAGCAGGTGAGAGATAAGGGAGGGAGCAGCCCTCTGCCCAAAGCCTGGTGGGCGTGAGTCTGGAACAAGATGAGGAGGGGCAGCCGCCCTCAGCAGGTGAATGATCTGGAGCAACAGAAACAGCAGCCAAGTGGGAACCTGCAAATAGAACAGGGTCCACAGCCCTTCAAAGGGTCTTTCTTGCTGTCTGAGAAGCCCTCCCTTGGCTTCAGCATTTCTAGGCTCTTAACAATGACTTTCACATTTGTTTGAGGGTGGAGATGCCTCTTAGGCAAATGCTTCATGGAAGTCCAACAGGTAAAACAGGTAAGAAGCCATGTTTCCTTGGTGAGAGAAACACTCTGAGCCCACTCATCTGCCACTGTACCTATGAGGCCTCCGCTTTAAGGGCTTTGGGGGACCCTAAAGCTCCAGGAAATCCAGTTTGAGAGGTACTTCTTAAAACACAGAAGTATGACTTTAGATGATCCCAAGGGGGTTTCAAGATGCAAATGAAAAAAAAGAGAAGTAGAGCGTACTAGTGCTTTGCAAAATCATCTTGAGAAGCATGCTAATCAAGGCAAATTTGGGGTCAAGAGTGAAAAGCACGGGCCTGGAGAGATGGCTGAACTTAGCAGTTAAAAGGAAATATTGTTCTTCCAGGGTTTGGTTCCCACCACCCATATTGAGCAGTCCACAACCATCTGTAACTTGAGCTCCAGAGGGATCCAGCACCCTCTTCTGGCCTCTATAGGCACCTACATTCACACACACATACACATAAATAAATACCAAAATAAATTAAAAAAAAAAAAGAATAAGGATTATGTACAAGATAAGGATAGGAATTAGAAATCTCCATGGAACTTAAGCCTGACCTACAAATGTCCCCAGACCCCAGTCTCACAGGTCCTGCTGTTTGCTGGCCTATGGCAGCTGCTTTCATAGGTGAGCTCATTTAATTCTCTGGCCCTACAGTCTAACTTCCTTCCTCTATCTTTTTTTTTCCCTGTCAGAAAAACAAAACAAAACAAAACAAAAAACAGAAACCCAAAATTCCTAAAGCACAAAAGGAAAGGAATTGTTAAGCAAAGCCAAGTGGAGCTGAGGGATGGTTAGAGATTTTGAGATGTAAGCACAGCTTCACCCTGTTGTCAAATGAAAAGCCATGCACAAACACAAGTCCTAAAACAAGGCAGGCTCAGTCCAAGTGAGACTTGACTATATAGGGAAGTATTCTCATCGAAAGCCTAGCTCAGCCCTCACCCAAACTCCTCCTAGAGTTTAGGAGTTAGCCATACAGAACAGATTCCTCACACATGATCTCGGGCTGCAGAGCCGACAGAGAACTGCAGGCTGACGGGATGGCTCAGTGGGTAAGAGCTCTAAACATGGTGACTGGGCTTGGTATCCAGAATCTCCTCGTTGGAAGGAGAGAACCAACTCTTGCAAAGTTGTCTACTGATACCCACACGAGTGCTGTGGCAAGGTTCCCACCCCAACAACAACAATAATAATAATAATTCATTTCAAGAAAGAAAAGACTTAAAAAAAAAAAAGATGGAAAATCCAGGACACTCCACCTGTTCCTGTGGAATACAAGGTCATCCCTCATTAAATGCTAACACAAACAGTTCATCTTCTTGAATACCTCCGTCCCAACCTTCAGACCCTACTACCCTCATGTAGACTCTCTGGTAAACCCTTCAATTCTTCCATACTTGATATAAGTGATGGGAAACTCCAGAGTTAACCCAATCCCTTTGCTGAGTAACATGTTCACATTTTAATGACTTTTAAAAAAATTAGTAACAAGCTAAGGCAAACCCTGGGTAAGTAGGGAAACTTCTTAGAGACAGCTCTCTCTACTCTCCCAAAATTCACACTGGGTGGGTGTGAATGTGTGTGTCAGTGTGCACGGATCACAAGCCACTCTCTTCTGGAGAACTGGAGATTTGGGTTGGTTGGTTTTGGCTTTTGTTGTTTTCCTAGCACATCCACCTCTATATGCCCTAGCCCAGTCCCGAATGCTAATGCCCAAGGTATTCTTGTTATGTCGCAGAGGCTACCTGGAGCTTACCATCCTCTTGCTTCTACTTCCCTCATGCTGGGGTCACAGCTAAGGAATTCTGGTTGCGGCTTCTTGACTGATACACTCAACTGTAAGCAACCTAAGGGTAGGTGTTATTTCACAGAATTTCTGTGAATTTTTTATTCATTGTTTGCTTCCTTGGCATTATTTGACAATCACCTCTTCTCACAACCAAGCACTATGAATGGTGAAGGCCACGTGTGAACAAAAGACAGGATTAGGAGTTCTGGCTCTATCACCAAATTCCAAGCTGCTTTATCTCTTGGGGCTTTAGATCTGTCATCAGAAAACAAAGTGTTCTACAAAGTGAGTCCAGGGTAGCCAAGGTTACACAGAGAAACCCTGTCTTAGGGGGGAAAAAAAAAGGACAGTGCTAGACCATTTCCCCATCAGCCCCATTTTATTCTGTCAAGATTCTCTGATTCAAATCAGTATATCACATGTGTATATCCATAAGAAACGCAATCCAAAGACGCACAGACTGCTTCTGGGTTTCAGTCATGGGCATAGGACCCTGAGTCTGATCATGTCAGCCAACTCAGTCTCAAGAGGCAGAAGACCAGAGCTTCAAGCCGGCAGAGCCGATCTCAGGCGCTCTGAGATGCCCGTGTGAGATAAGGCCAGGAAACCAAGGAACATTCTAGCCACAGAAGTACTGCTCTAGCAAATGACCTGGGCATTCTTCCTAGCCCTCAACTCTCAGCCAGCCCTGAGGAGCCAAGAGAGTAAAAGCTGCCATGTCATAGGTGCAGCCCAGCCCAGGGTGCAGCAGGGCTATGTTGCCAGCAATCACAGAAATGCTTAATATAAACTGAAGGGGCAGGAGGTATGTTGGAAGGGCTGGTTGCCCCCATGTATCCCACAACGTCACAGGGCTCTTCACTATAGGGCTTCCGTGAAAAAGAAAGCATCCTTGATTTTTCAAGTTCGTAAAAGTTCATTATCAACCCCTGCTCGGATGTAGCCCATGGTAGCTCAGTAACCAAGTGGGTTTCCCTAGTAAGGGGAACAGGAACTATATCTGACATAAATTCAACGCTTGGCTCCTTTACCTCCCCGCCCCCTGTGGGAGGAACAGTCTTGCTAGGCCACAGAGGAGGACATGGCAGCCCGTCCTGAAGATACCTGATAAGCTAAGGTCAGATGGAAGGGGAGGAGGACCTCCCGTAGCAGTGGACTTGGAAAAGGGCAGAGAGGAGATGAGGGAGGGAGGGTGGGATTGGGAGGGAATGAGAGAGGGGGCTACGGCTGGGAGACAAAGTAAATAAACTGTGTTTAATATAAAAGTAAATAAAAATTAATAAAAATATTCAAGAAAAAAAGTTCATTATCTTTAAAAATTACACTTGTTCAGTGTATCTCTGTGCATGTGGAAGTCAGAGGCCAACTTGCAGTGGTCAGTTCTCTCCTCGTGGGCTCCAGGAATCAAACTCCAGTCTCTAGGCTCGGCAGCAAGTGCCTCTATCTGCTGAGAAGGAAGCTAAGTAGTCCCCTTCATCTTATCTTCCTGAGGTGAGCCGGTATCAGCTGAGGATCTGCTCTGCTGGAATTTCTGTTTTCAGCACACACTCCTAGTCCTTTTTATTGTTTTTTTTTCTTTTTTCATTTTTCTTGATATATGTTAGGAAAACCCTTCTCTGAGCTACATCCCCAGCCCTCCCCCCTCTTTTTGTCTTGGGATGGTCCCACAAGCTGCCCAGGCAGGCCTTGTACTTGAGATTGCTCCTGAGTAGCTAGAACTACAGGCCTGCCCCACCAAGCCCTCTCTTGGTAGAAGGTAGATTATGCTGCATATAAAATTTCACAGTCTTTTTTATTGCACTTTTTTGTGTTGCTGCTGTTGGTAGCAATAGGAACTGGCTATTGGACCAAGGCTGGCCTCTACCTTCCTTCCTCAGCCTTCCAAGTGCTGAGAGTCTAGGTATGTGTCATCACACTTAGCCTTATTGTCTATTAACAACAGATTGTGAACATTTCTCTATTGGACTGTTTGTGTTTTTCTTATCCCTTGTTAAAAAAAAAAAAAAAAAAAAAACTCTTTACAAATTTGCGATGTTAGACCTATCAATCAAATAAGGTCAACTACTTCCCTTACTTCCCTACAGCAGAAGCATTCTAGACTTAATGTCTGTAAAGGAGCGTTAGGCTCACACCAGCTCCTTTCCTCAAAGCCACTGCACGCTTGCTCCTGGCAATGTCCCCCATACTGACCAAAGGAAGGAAAAAGTGGCATCTGGAGACGGGCAGGTCTTCTGGCAAAGCCAGTGGTCCAGGGCTAACCAGACTCCCTTGGGATACAAAGCACAAATATCCACCAAATTGTGCAATGTCCTCTGGGGGTCTTTGTTTGTTTTTACTGGTTTTACCTTTTTTTTTTTTTAACAGTGTCATGCCATGTAGCCCATGCTAGTCTCAAAGCCATGGCAATCTTCCTGCCTCAGCCTCCACAATGCTGGTTTTACAGGTATGTGCCACCATACCTGCCTTTTGTTTGTTTGTCTTTGATTTTGTTTTTCGAAACAGAGCTGCTCTATGTAGCCCTGGCTGTCCTGGACTCGATTTGTGGACCAGGCCGGCCTTGAACTCACAGAGATCCACCTGCCTCTGCCTCCCTGAGTGCAGGGATTAAAGGTGCATGTCACCATGCCCAGCTGAAAAAGTGTTTCTTAGGTACAAGAAGGTTTAAAAATGATTGCCCCTGTAGGGGCAGAACTGTCACACACACACACACACACACACACACACACACACACACACACACACACACACCAGCTGTGCCTGGAAAGACTTGGTCTGACATCTAGCCTGTGGCAAGTCCCAAACTCAGCTCCATCTTGCCCAGAGACATTCTGGGCTGCAGAGGAAGGGGATTCTCATGGGAGTTCTTTGATTCTTTCTGTTATCCAGTACTTGATGGCTCCCTGTGGATAAGGGACAGGCCCTTGTTTACTGTTGTGTCCCAATATCCACACTCAGGAGGAATCCACTCAGCTGATATTCGGTAGGACTATAGATGCTAAAGTACAGCGATGAACAAGATAGCCACATTGCTCGTTCATAGCCATAGCAGGAACATGCAGGTTATCAGGATGCTCCAGAGTTGTAAGAGCTTCCATGGGGAGCATATGGGGCTGTCAGAGAGGGCACCTGTCATCTCTGTGGGTTAACTTGGCTATTTCTGGCTGGGTTTCCAGGCAAAGCCCGAGTCTCCACTGAGGTGGGACCACCACCCAGGCAGAGAGCCCTGCTTGCTATTAGAGCAATGCTAACTAGGCCCAGCCTCTGGCAGGAACTCTGAGAAAACAGAGTGGTAGCAGGTGGCCCAAGGGAGACAGTCTGTCCTTTGGCTGTCCTGGGTCCTGACAAGTTGAGACAAAACCTGGCTCCTCCCTCGGCTCCTGAGGGAGGCCTAGACCTGCTAATGCTCAAGATAAGGCTGGAATGTGCCTGTCTGGCCAGCCTGGGTTTGTGTGACAGCCAGGAACTGACTGGGCTTGGGTTTGTTTCACTGAGGGTAGGGGGGACTTTCCCGGCACACTGACAATAGCAAAGGGCAGCCTGCAACAACCATGAACAGAAATGTCTCCTCTGAGCTGTGAAACTCAGTCTGATTAATTCACCTTTATCAATCGGAAATCATTCCCCAAGTGGGATGGATGGGTCTTCCAGATGCCAAGATTAACGTGCACATATTATGTATGTATCTGTGTGTGTGTGTGTGTCTATATATATATATATATATATATATATATTTTTTTTTTTTTTTTTTTTACTTACTTTTTTTTTTTGAAACAGAGTTTCACATAGCCCAGGTTAGCCTCAAAGTCACCTATGTATCTGAGGATAAGCCTGACCTCTGACCCGCCTATCTCCACCTCCCAAGTCCTGGAGTTACAGGCATGAGCTGCTCTGCCCTACTTTATATTCATATAATTCTAGTATTAAGTTTCCTCTGCTCTTCTACAAGGTAAGTGTATTATTTTCCTTACATAGGGGAAGAAACTGAAGCCAGAGGCCTTTATGGTTGTTAATGTTTCCTGTGTGAGTGCTACCCTGGGCACTCACAGAGATTTAACCTTCGCTGCAACCTGTGATGGGGTTGTCATGTCCATCAAAGGACCAAGAAACTCATCCAGCACTTCACTAACAGCGAAGAAACAGAACCATCGTGCAGTTTTCCTGGGGTCCACTCCGTGTCTGAGCCCCCCCCCCCCGGAAGACTCTTATTAAGCCCTGTCATGCCAATCTGGGCAGCAAAGGCTAAGGCACCTGAAAGCAAATGCAGCAAGATGGGGTGGTGCTGGCAGTGGTGGTGAGGCGAGGCAACATTAAAGATTAGGGCTCACTTAGGACTCAGTTTAGGTAGAAAGGGAAAATACTACTGGCTGTGACATGTCCCCTTCCTGTGCCCCAACAGTTCTGCTTGAAGGCAGTGCCAATGCTCAGAACAACTCAGAGCACACTTAGAGAGGAGCCAGGTGGGAGTGGCAGCCCCAGAGGCGCCCGAGAGCCGCTAATTGGCAGTGGTGATGACAGAGGAGATGGCACAGCCGCTTTGAGCTGCCTGCCCAAGAGAGGCTCTAGCTGCTGCTGGCACGCAGGGCTGGGTGAGAGAGAAGTGGAGGGAAATTTGTGGGCTTTTAATAGGACTGGGGCCAGGTCCTTCTATCTCCACCTTGCCCTCCAGGCTTGTGGGCATGGGGAGTCTGGGTGTGGAGCTATAAGGGTGGGGATAGGGGAATGGCCACTCACAAGCCTGGGAGAAGAAGTCAGGTGAGTCCACTGAATTCCTATGGGAAATGACTTCCACTCTGCAGTCAATCAGCATGGCCATTGGGACAACTGTAACTGACTGAATCATGCTGTTGTCATTCCAAGAGATGGGGTCTCTTGTAGACCAGGCTTGCCTCTAACTTGCCATGTACCTGAGTATGGCCTTCTGATATTCCTGCTCCCACCTCTCAAATGCTGGGATTACAGGCATGCGCCACCATACCTAGTTGACTAGGCAACTCTGGGCTTTGATCAATCGAGGCAAGCATTCTACCTGCTGATTGACATCACCAGCCCCGGTCAGTGGTCTTGCCTTACAGAGCCTTTACTACTCCAGGGCTGACTTTAGCCATGTGTGCAGCCCACTGTCTCTCCATGCTTGCTTCCTGAGCCAGGAGACCCTGCGTAGATGGCAGCACAAGTCAACGTCCCTCCTGGTCATGTATGCTCAGGGTGCAGGGCAATACATAACAGGAAGCACATAGTCAAATTCAACTGGAACAGAAAATAACAATTAAAGAAGAAGAAGTTGGGTATGATAGCACGCACCTGCATTCCCATGACTCAGGAGGCTGAGGCAGGATAATTTTGAGTTCTAGGCAAGCCTGGGCTATATAATGAGGCCTTAGACTTATTTCTTAAAAAGCCCTCTAAAGATTGTGATTTGGCAAACTGTGATAAAGCCTGAACACCTGGATATTAACACATTCCCTAGGTGAATCTGAGAAACACCAGTGTGAAAGGAGTAGGAAATATACTCAGGATCCAAGCCGAGACAACAAAAAGAAATTAAAGTGTTAAGAGAGGTTGTTTCTCTCTGAGAAAAGGAAAAGGCCAGCTTTTCCAAGTAGTCAATCATGTCATTGTCATTTGTGGAAGAAAGCCATTATATGAATCCTGTGACAGTGTGAACTGCAGGCCGGGCATGGTGACACATGCCTATAATCCCAGCACTTAGGAGAGAGATGCAGGAGGATCAAAAGTTAAAACCAAACTTTGTCTACATGGTGAGTTTGAAGCCAGCCTGTGGTATATGAGACCCTTGCAAGCAAGTGAGCAAATAAACATCTGTTTCAAATGGAGCAGGGAAGATTACTATGAATTTCAACACATCTTGAGCTACACAGTGAGATCATATCTTATATTATATACATAATATATACACATAATATATCAGATAATATGTATAGACATATTATCTATCTAATAATATTAGATAATATATCTAATATATATTAATAATAAAAGCCAGGCATGGTGGTGCGTGCCTATCATCCCAGAACTTGGATCCCAAGCGGGATGTATAAAACAGGTCAAGGCAATGATGCTTTAATTGAACAAGCTGTCCCTTGGCCACTACGTGCGCATGCACACACCCATTCACACACATGCACACATGCACAGAATAGCCCCTAAGTCTATAGCACAGACAGTATGAAAACCACAGTACTCCAGTGAGCCCGCCTCATATCACAGCCTCCTGTTGTCAGTGGGTGCCTATAAGAGGGGAAGCGATCTCTTGCCCTGCCCCCAGTCAGTCACACCTGCCACAGGTAGATCTGAGCTCTCCCCACACCTCAACTTCTGGGGTGTTATCCAGAAAGTCTCAGAGGTCTCCTAAGGTGCAGGTTCTGACTAGGAAGACCAAAGGAGTGAAGAATCCATGTGTTAAAATTCATAAAACCACAAATAGCTAATAGTTGGGGTAGCAGTCATGTACCCATTAATATTAATTAAGTGTATTAGGTCCTACCAATTGGTACAACTCAGCTAAGCTAGGGAACTAAAGGAATTTGTGTGAGAGGGAGAGAGAGAAGAAGAAGAAGGTGGTCCCACTGTGTAAATGGCTAGACCAGGCTGGCCTCAGATTCAAAGAGACCATGTGCCTCGGTCCTCCAAGGGATGAAATTAAAGGCAACAACACACCTAGCTTGTTAAGGAATTTTTTTTTGTGGGAAAAAGGAGGAATAATGTTGGTGGTAGGGGAGAATATGGTACAGGGGAAGAGGAAAGCCTCTACACGAAAGAAAGCTTCTCAAGTGATGGGAATACAGGTGCTTTTTCCCTTTCAGCCAAAGAATCTTTGCTTTGACCTACTGTATATCTTGTTTTAGGCTCCAAGCTCTGGGATGATACGCACACATCTCGGGGCCTGGCTACTATTATTATTATTACTATTGTTATTATTATTGAGATAGAGTCTCACTGTGAGTTTAAATTCATAGTAATCACCCATTCTCCATGGTGGTCCTTGGGCGGCTAGACAGCAGCATGTGGATATCCAGAAACCAGCAAGCTGAGATCAATGAAGACAAAACATGTCAAAAAGGATGTAGCAAGAAGAGGCTGAGACTGCATATCTGAAACCTCTTCAAAAGTTACAAGTCCACACACTTCGCTTCCACCCTCTGAAAACAGTAAATAAAAATGGACCCAAACCCCCAAACTTCCCAGTCTGCCTGGGTTCTGCAGCCCTGCGCAAACAGATACTAACAGGAGGAACTGACCTGTTTTGTTATCTCTAGATCGCTGAGCAGCCATGGGGAAATACGGCATGCCCCTTAAGAGGACAGTCACCATATTGATGCTGCAACCTCCTTCCTTCCTCTTCCAAAACCCAGATGGGGCTCAAACACTCACAATGTGTATCATCACCATCCAGCAAATGCCCAGCTGGGAAAACATCAGCCTCATCCCACCAGATGTCGACTGGGGCATGGACCTCTCAGAAAACCTCACTCAAATGGGTCAGTACTGCAGTTGGCTCTGCACTGCAGTTCCTCTCCTCCCCCAGCTCTGCTTTGGCACCCTGAGAACACTTCTTTCCCTGGACAAGTAGCACAGCATTGACCTGGAAGCTTCTCAGAGAGGCAGAGCCTGAGACCTCACCCAGCCCTGCTGAATTAGAACCTGCACAGACTTCCACGGTTACATGCACATTAAATCACGAGTCGAACACAGGGATCCCTGAACCCACTGCCTAGTACAAACATGGCTGGGTACCCTCAGATTCACTCCAAACCTCCTTCAGTTTAGACCTTCTTGCTAAAAATCTGTTTTCCTGTTCTGGTGTAGCCAGCATCATGATCAAACAAATTAATACTTAGCTGATGAATGACCCCTGTGAACAGGAAGCCTTTGACAGGAACCATCACCCAATGGCTTCACCTCTCTGCACACTCACGAGTCACGGCAGAGGACAGGACTGATGAGCCCTGTGACAGAGCAGGAGCCAAGTTCATGAGCATTAGAGCATCACAGACAACATGGTAATTACCGACATGGTCACAGAGAGGAAATATCACAGCTCAACTGGGACTAGTTCGTGTTTACAGGAAAGGATGGGAAGTGCTTAAAGGTTTCTAGTAGCAAAGTTCACGGCGACGGCCTTGACTGGGCTTTATTAGATACAGGAGTCACGAGCAGTATCTCGTATGTGTGCTCTGACTGCGTGCTTTTGAAGGCGGCAGGTCTTGCAAGATCTCACTGTGTCTCTTCCATCGTCGTGTCCTCCACAACCAAGCAATTGGCACATCATGATCAGTAAAATATTTTAAATTAATGAATTAATGGATTAACAGGTAGATGACCAATGGGAAAGGTGATCAGAACATATCTTAAGCTCCCAGCCTCAGTTTCCTCTTTTGTAAAAATTAGGGTAACTCCTGCCTATGTGAGTCCAATGTAAGGCTGACGTGATAGTAAAAGGGATCATTTTTTGGTAGATAATAAAAGTCCCGACATAGAATGGATTGCATAGATGTGTAGCTAATGGAAGAGGGCCAGCAAGATGCCTCCGTAGGTAAAGAAGCTTGCTGCCAAGCCTGATGATGAGTTCAATCTCCAGGACCCAAACGGTGTGAGAACAGATTCCAACAAATTGACCTCTGATCTCTACATGTGACAAACCTCTGTCCCTCAAATAAATCTATGCCTGTCATTTCATCCCTAAAGGGTCATTCCCAGCACACCTTTAGTCCCAGCACTCAGAGGCAGGAGCAAGCAGATCTTTGCGAGTTCAGGTCTAGCTTGGTCTACATAGTGAGTTTCAGGCCAGCCGGGGCTATGGATGAGTGTCTGTCTTCAAAAATAAATAAAGTTAGTGAGCAAGTGACTCAGTGTCACCTCTGCTGGGCATAATGCATACTTACACTCCTACTACTCAGCAGGCAGAAGCAGGAGGGTCAGAATTAGAAGCCTGCTCAGCTTCACAGTGAGCTTGAGGCTAGCCTGGCCTCATGAGACCCTGCCTCAAATACAATGAAAAAAAAAAAATCATTTGCCATTCTTTGCAGTCTTGGATCTTTTTGACAGAGAACTACCTAATGGATGGAAGTGGGGTAGAGAGAGAGTACTGTAGGTGGAGGTGAATCATGACTGAGTCCTTCATTACCTGCCCCCAACAGGAATTAGCACAAGTGGGACCTGGGGCCTGAGCAGGGAAGAGTGATCACTGTAAGAAATGGGGAGGAACCACCTCCAGAAGAGAGATTTTTGGGTGGGAAGGTAAAGGACCCCAGTTCCCAGGCTCTGCTCACTTACTCCTAAAGGCCATTTCACATCTTGAGCATATCTTTGACTCAATCTCTCTCCAGCAACTGAGCAAAGTCAGCAACACTCCAAAGGGTGTGAGATTAATCTCCATCCACAGGAAGGTTTAGTAGCAATGTGCCCCAACATAGCCACTGAGCAGTCTCGGCAGAGACCTTTGGAGACTGCAAGATAAGGTCCTATCAAGCGTCTGGTGCTTCCTGATCACTGAGATGAACCTGCTTCCATGTTAACTAACACGGAGTGAAGTTCAAAACCTGGATTTAGCCAGCTGAGAAATCAAGAGCCAATGGGCCATCTTTTCCAGGCCTTAGTTTCCTCTGTTTAAAGAGATGAGGGCCTGGGGAGAAGGCTCAGTCCATCAAGTATGGGAGGACCTGAGTCTGGATCCCTAACAGGCATGTGGAGCAGGCACAGAAGTACATGACTGTTATCCCAAACTGGAAAAGCAGAGACAGAAGAATCCCTGGGGTTCGATGCCCATTCAATCTAGCAGAGTCAGCATGTGCCAGGTTCAATGACAGACCTTGTTTCAAAAAAAAATAAATAAATAAGAGAGTGGCTGACATCCTGTATGTGGACAGGTGGGTCAGCAGTGGAGTCCTTGCTGCTCTTCAGAGGGCCAGGAACCATGTCAAGTGACTTGCAAAAGCCTGTAATACCAGCTCCAAGGGATTCAACACCCTCTTCTGGCCTCAGAGGGCACCCCAAAACAAGTGTGCATACTCATACACAGACACATACACAAACACACACACACACACACAAAGAAGACGATGAAACTAGACTACATTCATGGTCTTTAAACTTCTCAGTTAGGGAGGGCAGATGTTTAACCAGATAAAAACAAATAAGAGTAAGAAAATCAATTGGCCAACTTCCTAGCCCCTCTATTTGTATGGTAATTTAGGAGATTCTACATTGAAAAACATGGCTTGAAAATCAATTTCTCTACCCTTTGTGGTTCCATGATTGGTGCTGGCAACTGATGGAAAAATGTTGAGGTGGCCTTGCATGATGGCACCCACCTTTGAAACCAGCAGAGGTAGAGGTGGGCGGATCTGTGTAAATCCAAGATCAGCCTGGTCTAAATAGCAAGTTCTAGGCCACCCAAGGCTACATAGTAAGACTCTGTCTCAACATAGACAAACAAAATGTCAGCGTGAATCAGAGACAAAGTGATTTATATTGGCAAGTCAAGGGACCAAGTTTAGAGTTGGGTATAAACCAAGGCCATGTGAGACATGGCTTGTGGTTACCTATGGAAAATACATGCCTTAAGCAAGGCATTTTGCTGAACTGTGCCTCAGTTTCCCCATCCTGTAAACAATATTGCACAATCTTTTTTAGAGAAGAATGTCAGATACAAATACAGAGATAAATTTCCTGCCCTATGAAGGACTTTTCTAATGGAGTATAGAAAAGGAAAACAGCAACTTTCCAGGGGAGACGATACCAGCTTAACCAAACAATGGAGGTCAGCATAACCAGAGATAGGTCACACTGACACATCAGCCCTGAGCGGAAGGGCTAAGAAGAGCCCTTCCCTCTGTGTGTTACTCCCAAAACATATCACCTAGTCTAACCCCAAGAAAATTATCAATCAAATATCCTATAAGACACCTGACTCCAAAAGCTCATGAAAACCAAAAAAAAAAAAAAAAAAAAAAAAGAGCCTAAAAGTACAAAAAACCAAAATGTAGTAAAAGCCTAAGTGGGTTTGGATATTATTTAGAGTTCTACTTTTATTTCTTTTGGTTTTAGCCAAGTAAGTGCTGATGACCTTGGAGGCTAGAAGAGGGCATTGGACCCCTTGGAGCTAGAGATACAGGCTATTTTGAGCCACCTGACATAGATGCTGGGAATTGAACAGCTCCTCTGGAAGAGCAGAAAAGCTCTTTCCAGCAAGGTCTCACTATGTAATACTTAATCTGGCTGGCCTCAAACTTTCGCTGCCTCACCCTCCCAAGTGAAGGGATTATGGGTGTGACTCACATTTCCTTGAGTAGTTTTGACAAATACACCATAATTATGTAGGATAGTAACATTAAGGGAAGTTGAGTGACAATTCTAGGCCAGCCTGGGCTACAAGACCTTGTCTCAAACAAAACAAGTAAGCAAGGCAAGACAAAACAAACTCTTCTCATTAGAAATAGGTTTTTGGCTTAGTTGAGTTTGGTTCGTTTTAACAAGACTTCATTTCTGAGGCAAGGTCTTGCTACTAGCCCTGTGGGCTAGGGAGTCTCTCAGTTTTTCCCCTCCTTCCTTCAACCTGAACATCTGTCTCTCTGATACCATCACATTCCAGGTCTAGACTCATTCATTCAAAAACAGTTGGTAATCTTAAAACATCACCGTGATGGTTGATGATTTGCCTTATGAGATCTTTGCAGGGATGAGACAGGTGCACGCCTTTCATCCTAGCACCTGGAAGGCAGAGGCAGGTGACTCTCTGTGAGTTTGAAACCATCCTGGTCTACAGAGTGAGTTCTAGGACAGCCAGGGCTATGATAGAAATCCTATCTTGAAAGAAGAGGAGGAAGAGGGGGTGGAGGAGGAAGAGGAGAAGAAAGAGGAGGAGGAGAAGGGCGTTCTGAGAGTTTAGGTTCCTAGTGGGATTCAGACTTCCAAAGATAACCCCCACCCCAATCCCCAGCCTCCATCACTTGCAATAGGTAGTGGTGGAGATCCGTGCTAGCCCTCCACAGACTCCGAGAAGTGGCTTAGCAGAGCTCTTTCATCACATCTACCTGCTGGGCCTTTAGATTGCAGATGGGCCTTCACACAGGCTCTGGGAAACACACACACACACACACACACACACACACACACACACACACACACA
>NW_026585691.1:3684284-3721552 GCF_907164565.1 Psammomys obesus | reverse complement strand
CACACACACACACACACACACACACACACACACACACACACACACACTGGGCACGTGCAGACCTGCATGCTGCACTCAGGGCACAGTCCAAGGATCCAGCCACCCTGAAGCCACACCCTACCTTTCAGCAGCCAGGATTTGTTCTTTGACCTCAGATCTTGGCGTCAGTGCCAAAAGCAATGTGTTCGTCTTTCTTCCCTTTAAAACATTAACTTCTCTTCCTGCTGGATCCCCTCTGAGGTGAGAACTTTCAGGAGCTTTCAAAGCACTCTTACACAATCCTCCCAGCTCTCAGTTAGTAGAGAAGCCCTCCTTTCCAAGCAGGGACACTGATCCCGAAGCCTGGGCTGTTCTCCATGTGGCATCGCTGTGGCGTCAGATCTGTCCTTAGGAGTATAAGGACACGTTTCTGCCAGGACAGAGGCATGCTGCCATGGAGCCCAGCACCCAGCCCATAGGGGTCTTCTGCTGGGCGGTCTCAGGAAAGCCAAGAAGCTGTCTTCAGAAGGAACACACAGTCTGTTCATGGCAAACCTCCCTATCCTGATTTCAGGTTCAGTGTGTGAAGCCTCGTGTCTCACTCAGGGAAGTAAGTAGACATTGGAAATCACAGTAGGCTCTAACCCTTCCTTGGCCTAAATCCCACATGCCAGCCCAGGAATGCCATGTGTAGTTCAGGAAAGAAGTACAGGTGCTGAAGAAGGAAGGCAAAGAGATGCCTAAAGCAACTCAGAAGGTGGGAGGGTGGCCATGTGGCCTTCCAAGACAGAATGAGTCGGTAACAATGTGCCCAGAGGCCCTCCTGCCTGAGGCAACCAGCAAACACTGGCAGACAGATGGTCAGGCGGTAGGAAGAGAAAAATTGAGAGACTTTGTTGCACACAGGGGAAGGGAAATGAATTGTTAACATTTGATCCAGGAGTGGAACCAGTTCCCACAATAAAACTGGGGCACATGGACATAGTGGTATATACAGCTTTAATCCCAGTACTGGAAGAGGCAGGCTGGTCTCGGTGAGTGCAAGACCATCGGGCCTACATAGCCAGTTCTAGGCCAGCCAGAGATACATGCTGAGGCCCTGTCTCATAAAACCATCTGAGGCATGGGCAGAACCAGCTCGCTGGCATGGCTTTGCCTGTGCCAGTTCCTATCACTCTTGAGCCTTTAGGTAGCATCATGTCACTCTAATGTACAGTTACCCAGACCAACCTGACTTCAGGCCACTACAGCGGCACCTGCCACCGTGCTGTGTACCCAGGTCAGGTCTGCCCCATGTAACTTTTGTCAGTTTATCAAGAAGTAGACAGGGAGATAAAGAGATGGCTCACCTCTTAAGAGCACTGGCTGCTCTTCCTGAGGGCTGAAGTTGGATTCCCAGTCCCCATATTAGGCAGCTCACAACTACCCATAACTCCAGCTCTGAGAGCTCTAACCCCTTCTCTACCTACATACATTCATACACATATACATACAATTCTTTTAAAGTCTGGAACAAAAGAATCAGCATCAACCATTGGGCCCACGGGCCTCCAAACAGACCAGTCAGGAACCAGACACCAACGTGGCCTTTTCCTCTTCACATAGTATCTCTGTCTATATGGTCTATGTCAGTTCTTGGCAACTGTTGCAGTTTGAATGAGCCATCTCCACTGGACTCATGAGTTGACAGCTTGGTCCCCGTGTGGTGGATCCAGTCATTAAGAGGTGACTGGGCCATGGTGGCTCTCACCTAATCAATGCATCCATCCATTGATAGAGTCATAATTTGCTGCCATTACTGAAGGTAGTAGAAATTTTTGGAAATAAGGACTTTCTGTGAGAAATAGGATATGTTCCTGAGGACTGTATCTTGCTCCAGTCCTCCCCATTCTTCCTGGCTGCCATGAGGTGAGCGTCTCCTCTGCCACATGTCCCTGGCACCATGACGTCATGCTCAGATCACTTCTCTCAGGCACTTGTCTGAGCCAAGAAGAGCTAACATTTGTCTCCAGATGAAGAAGACAGCTTCCCTATCTTCATTAAGATCCCCAGAGAGGAGCTTGGAGGGAGGGCTCAGGGGTTAAGAGCAGCAGCTACTCTTCCAGAGGACCCAGACTGAATTCCCAGCACCCACACAGCAGCTCACGACTGTCAGGAACTCCAAGTCCAAGGGATCCAACACTCTCATACAGACATACACGGAGGCTAAACACCAGCGCACGTGAAATTATAAGAAGGGGGGAGGAGGAGTCAGGAGAAGCAACTGACCCCTGCAGATCCATCTCCTGTCTACAGGGGATGGCAGAGGCAAGCAAGAGGAGTTCTCTGAGATTTCCCCAAGACACAGGGCTTAGCAAAGCATAAAAATAAAGGGAACTTTTCATCATTCCCCCTCTATTCACAGTGGGGGGGGGGGCGGGGACTGCAATCCAGGCAAAGTACAGAGCCCACCACTTGCTCAGGCAGCAACAGACACAGGCCAGAAGAAGCCCCTGTCAGGCAGCCCAGGTCACTCTCCTTTCCACCCGGCCTCACGTTTCATACAACTCTGACTTGGCGCCTACAAGGGGAAGGACTGGCAGCTACAGGAGGAGAAGGCCAAGCACACATTACATCACTGAAGCAGGTAGCCAAGAAGGAAGTGGGGACTGTTCTCCCCTCCCACACACAGGTAGCCAGGTCCAGGAAACCACACGGAGAGAGAGTGAAGGCCCGAATCTCACCAGAAAAGCCTGTCAACTACATGGGAAAGGACAGCAACATCCTTACCTCACCATGCTCGGCACCACTGACCTTTGCAGGAGTCCACCCAGACGACTGGAAGGTAGACGTTGCACGGCTTCTATCTAACAGTCAGTGTTACTGGCATTACACAGACCAAACACCCGAGGCTTAGAGAATTACGTTGACCAAGACAGTTTGTCACCTCTGAATTTAAAATCAGGTTATATAAGCACAGTGTTCTTTGAAAATTTGGAGCAAATTCAGCAGGACCCAACTCCACAGACAATGGAGAGCTGGGAGTAAGCTGGGGCCCCATCCTTCCCTGCTAAGCTATTGGCTCCTAATGGATTCTGGAGGAGAGACAGTCATTGCCTTCAGTTGAGTACCAGACAATGAGCCCACCAGACTCCAGAGGATGGTGCAAAACCTGTGGGCACAGAGATGGCCCCCTCCTTAAAATCAGCGAGTCACCAAACAAAGAGACGTGCATGTGGGAAAGGAACTGAAAGCAAGGGTGATCAAGAGATAAGAGAGAGCTGTGGCCTGAGAGCAACTGGAATGCATCATACACATGTGTGAAACTGTCAAAGAACAAACTTAATGACAAAAACAAAAAAGACAAACAAAATGGAATGAAATTTCCTGTGTTGTCCCAACAGTGAGGGAACGAGAAAGGGAACAGTCACGTAGTCCCGTCCCCTAACAAACCTGGAGGAGCACTCGCAACATCCAGTCAAGGGTGAACAGTGTCAAGGACAAGACACTGTGCTAGAGTCACCAAGGGCCTTCCTGTGGATAGAAAGGGCAGCCCCTACTTCCAGTCTGCAAACCTCTTCTTCGTCTACAGGAAGCTGGGCAGCATCGCTCAGTCACCACTGATCTGCCCCTTGCAACGTTCTTTGTGTCTCTGACACGAGGTTCTTCTACGTCCTCCTCCCGTGGACACCACGGTGGCATGTTTTACTGTAGCTCTCTGGTGATAGACAGCATTACTCTACTCAACTGGCTTTTGAGTACCTTGGACAGAGCCTATAAATTCTCCCTCCTTGTCCTCCTCGCACCTAAGAGTATTTTATTTGGTGCACAGTAGGTTTGTAGTATGCGTTTCTTTTTTAAGGTTAATGAACTAATTAATGTGTGTGTTTGAGTTTATGTCCAGGTTGCCATAGAGTCCAGAAGAGGGCACAGTGTGCATTGGAACTGGAGTTTCATCAGTCATAAGCTGCCTGATGTGGATGCTGGGAACTCAACTCAGGTCCTCTGCACGAGCAGTAAGTGCTCTTAACCACTGAGCCATCTCTCCAGCCCCTAGTGTGTGTTGATTTTTGATGGAACTATGCTAGATTATCTACATCTCTTGCCTCCTTGAGCATTACTCAGAAAACAATGCCCTTGGCACAACCTCCTGGATCAGCATTCCCATCCCCCACCCCCAAACCAGCCCACTCCCACATTCCCCTGCTCACTTTCCTAAAGCACTGACATCATCATGTCTTCTCTGCCCAACACTACCCTCCCCTACCCATCAAGTCTGGGCTCCAGGGCTGGGCCCCAGCAGCCTTTCATCACCTGGCCCCAATCCACTTGCCCAATTGCATTCTGGCTTCCCACTAGGCACAGCAAGGCACACTCATTTCCACCTCAGGGCTTCTGCTAGCCTGATTGCCTATCCTGAGAGAACCTCTGCTTACCCAAGTCCTCCTCCAGCTTAAGTTCAAGTTTCAACTCCTCCTGAAAGCTTTTCTGACCATGCCAACTCCCAGGGCTTGTCACCTCTAACAATGTATCAGCTCCTGTGGTTGAGTACACCTAATCATCTTTTCATGCCCTTTTCTCTTTGTGTGCTTTGCTAATTATCTGTCCCTCTCCCCCAGCCGAGATTAATCTACTTAAGGGAAGGGCGATGCCCAACACTCCATCTGTGATGTGCCACGCCCGCTTTAAGAAGGCACACTGAAAAGCTCAAGGCTTAGTAACGGTTAGGACTGACAACTATCTGAAACAGTTATGGTGAGAACTGTCCTTGCAGAAGACCTGACTTCAGTACCCGTGTCAGCTGGCTCACAACTGCCTGGGACACCAGCTCTGGAGAATCTGAAGCTCTCTTCTGGCCTCTGAGGGCACCTGCTCTTATGTATACACACACAATTAAAAATTTAAGAAAATATTAGAAAGAGATGGCAAAGTGTCTTCACAGAGGCAGCCAGCACAGCCTGGGCATAAATAGCAAGGTTTGGAACGGGACACAGAACTTCAAGTTTATGTTACTGGGACCTGAAATGAGTTCTCCTGGCACCAGATGGTAGAAATCAGTGGCTCTCAAAATGTGGTCCCCAGATCAGGGCCATCAACACCAGAAATAAAAAGCATTGACCTACTAAATCAGAAGTGTGGGTGGTTCCTGTGTCCACTCAATTTTGAGAACTCAGCAGGACCCTCTTAGGACAGTAGATAGTAGAAGGAGTTTCTTCAACTCTGTGAACTGCCTGTGGGTGTATTTCTAACGCACATCTTTCTGCTTACCACAATTCCCAGTGCTAAGGAAACTATAATAATCACAAGTTACCAATGACCCAGTGCTCTGCCAAATTATCCTAATGAGTTTTCAGGAACATGGGGTAAGAGCATAGACTTTTTTGGTCTTTTCAGTGTG
This sequence comes from Psammomys obesus, assembly GCF_907164565.1. Taxonomy (NCBI): domain Eukaryota; kingdom Metazoa; phylum Chordata; class Mammalia; order Rodentia; family Muridae; genus Psammomys; species Psammomys obesus. The sequence goes on along the minus strand of NW_026585691.1, from coordinate 3,716,196 downwards.
GTGAAGCTTCCATTTGTCTCAGTCCTGAATGATTCTCATCACTCACAGGCCCGAACAGACCACTTTAAGCAGCAAATCTGCTCTTGATTTTCAGTTTGCGCTTTAATTACTGAGTCCCCATGGTGAGTTTTAGTCTCTAGTCTGTCTATGTACTTCCACTTGTGAAAACACTGAGCCAGTCTGCTAGCATCTCATCATTCCTCAAGACCTGTCCTGGCTCTGCAGACTGCCAGGTGGGGTGGGTTGCATACAGAGTGACAGCTCAGCTTCCCATAAGCTTACAGGTAAACTGTTGCTACATGCCCCGACTACATCAGAAAAGGGCTCACAGAGAGGCCCGCACTCCCTGGGGAGAAGCTGTGGGGCACAGCATCCTCATATGAGGTGAACAACTGGCACTGTGATTGCTTGGTCTCGGAGTACAAAGGCTTGAAGCTACTGATGGAGGGTTTTGCTCACAGCAGCCAGAGACTCTACACACTCTAGATGACTGGGAAGAGTAAGGTAACATGTCACCATATATAAAAGCACTCTCAGGATAAATGGCGCCGTGGAGAAAACACAGGCAGAGGACTGGCTTTAACTGGGGCTTTGCTCTCACTCCCAAATGCTTAATTGCAGACAAGTCACCTGCCTTGCCTGTGAGCCTTGCCCTTCCCACAGATTAGAAAGCAAAGATGACTTTCTAAACTGGCCATGGTGGCACATACCCATAATCCCGGCACCTGAGAGGGTGCTATGAGTTTGAGGCCTGCCTGGGCTACATAGCAAGACCCTGTTTCTAAAAGCAAAGGAAAAAAAAGTTAAAACACAAGCATTGGAGTGTTAAAGAGAAAAAGAATTCTGCAGCCCTGCAGACACCCCAGTTGATACCGTGGATGGAAACATTCTGCCCAAGGCAGCACCAACCAGCCAACCCTTGAAATGAGCTAGCGTGAACCAAGTACTAGCCTACCTTTCAATTACTTTAATCATTCTATTATTAATTTTAAATCTCCATAAGCAGCCTTGGCTATCACACTATACAGTATAATTATAAATGAATCCATGGAATATTAATAAAAAGTCCCTGAGAACTCACTATCCATACAGCAAGTGATGAAGATAAAATGAACTGTCCTTCCAATCTGAAGATGCTTTAATCTATACGGCAGAAATGGTGAGGGCTTTGAAACAGACCCAGTAAGGAGAGTCCTTTTGTTGGTTTCTCAGCTTGGCTTTTCCATCAGCCACCTAGGAGAGCAACTAGGAGTCTGTTCTCTCTAGCCACAGTGACCTTGAGCTCTTGATGGCCTCTTATACACTACAAATCGGGCATTCTGACTTCCTCAGACAGCCACGAGGACACACTGCAGAGCTGCACTGTAAGGAACTTCATAAGTACTTGCAAACACGCAGCACTGTGGGAGCCATCTGCCCAAGACCTCTGTACACTTTACACACTGGAAAGTCGGGGAGAGGACACTGCACCAGGGTCAGCTGAAGAGGAGACGACGCCACACATCCACTGGTTAATCATACATTCCGTTAAATAGGCTAGGTCCTTTCTGTGTCTCATAATTCAATAAACGAGATAAACAAATAGGGAGACAATTTCTCTTTCCAGAATTTATTTGGTATGTGCCCTGATAAAAGGGTGACATGGTGTTTGTTTTGAATCCTTCACCATCTAGAACCATCCTTGGTAGATAACAGGAAATGTGCATGACATATATATAAACATGTTTATTTCTGTAACAACCTAAAACTCTTTCAACAGATGCCCTACACAGCTGTTTAAAAAAGAATGGGATGTATACATATGTATACACAAATGAATACTGACATTGAAGAGTATATTATTTAAGAAGCTGGGCATGGTGGCACACGCCTTTAATCCCAGCACTTGGGACGCAGAGGTGAGTGGACCTCTGTGAGTTTGCGGTCATCCTGGCTTACATGGTGAGTTCCAGGACAGCCAGAACTAAATAGTGAGACCCTGTCATAAACAAACAAACACCAAGTTGTTGAGGCTGGAGAAATGGCCTGAAGTTCAAAGGGCTGGATACTCTTACAGAGACCACAGGTTCAGTTCCAGCACCCACACAGTGGTTGCAACCATTTGTAACTCCTGCTCCAGGAGATCTGGCATCTCCTTCTAGCCTCCACAAGCACCAGGCATACACATGGTATACACACATACATACAGGCAAACTAATATACATAAAATAAAAATAAATTGATGTTTGTTTGTTTGTTTTTTAAGACAGGGTCTCATTATGTAGCCCTAGCTAGTAGCCTGGAACTTCCTACATTGAACAGGCTGGCCTTAAACACACAAAGATCCACCTGCCTCTGCCTTCCAAGTGCTGAGATTAAAAGTATGTGCAATCATGTCTGGCCAATGAATAAACCTTTTTTTTTAATAAAATAAAATTCTGATCTCATCTGTGTTTTCTAAGATGCAGATTATGCATGTGTATCATTGCTTAAGCATAGACAATTTGTGATGGGCTATTGAAGAAACCACGATTTCTGAGGAAAGGTACTCGAGAGGCTTGGGAAAGAATGAGCCAAAATTTTTTTTTTATTTTATTAATTACAGTTTATTCACTGTGTATCCCAACTATATCCCCCTCCCCTACCCGATGTCTGTCTCATTACTATTTTTTCATTAACTAGTTTTCAACTATAAAAGTTAAGCAAAGCCAGGCATGGTAGGTCATGCTTCGAAATTCCTACATTCAGAAAGCCAAAACAGGAGGATCAATGTGACTTTGACATTAGTCTGGACTACAGAATGAGACTTTGTCTTTAAAAAGGGAGTTAATCATGATCGTGTTAAAAATTCTCTTTTTAACATTGCATAACAATAAATACATTTATAGGGAAAATATTTACACTCTAAACTGAGAAAAATGGATATAAAGTCTGTTTTCAATATGATCATAATGTCTAACAAAATATATAGAGAGAAACTGAACTAGAGATGGGAGCCATGGCTCAGCAGCTAAGGTACTCCCCGTCTGAGCATGAGGACCTTAGTTCAGGTCCCCAGCACCCACATAAAAAGCCAGGCATGACGGTCCTTTTCTGTAATCCCAGCACTGGGAGACAAAGACAAGAGGGTCCCAAGGGCTCACTACCCCACCAGCCTGGCCAATTGGTGAGCTCCAGGTCCAGAGAGAGATCCTGTCTCCAAAATTAGATTAAAAAACAACAACAACAGAGGAAGATGCTCCAATGCCACCCTTTTGCCTCTGAACATGCACACATAGGCATAGCACCTTCACACACACTTAAAGAACATACACATACTCACGTGTGTGACGGCACACACACATACACATGCAAACACACACATACACATGCAAACACACACATACACACATGCAAACACACACACACACACACACACACACAGAGAGAGAATGAACTAGGACTGTCCCTGTCAGGCTGGTCCCCAGGAGGAGGCTGAGGTCCCTACCACACCTGGCCCCCAGACAATCCACAAGGTGGCAACCAAGTCATTAAGAGCTGATTTCATTCTGCAGCCAGAGTGCAGCAGCAGTCACAATGACATTTCAAATGTCCTGTAAACTGAGCTGGCTCTAATTCTCTCCTCCTGCTGGGATTGGGCAAGGGCAGGGTGGGAGAAGTCTGCCAATACTTTTACAGCAGGGTTATGACTTTTTGTCCCTGAGTTTTGAAGATTTGAGGCTGGAGGCTGGGAGTCAGAGGGCATTGAGTGAATCTGCGTTATCTGAGGACCCCAACAGCTAGCCACTTAAACTACATAAGGCGCCTTTAAGATTTAGTAACAGCAGAAAAGTGAAACCAGGGGAGAGGCTTTCAAGCCACTGAGATGTTTCTGATTACATCTGTGCCATCCTATGGAAGCAGAAGCCACAAGAAGAGAGGACTAAATCTAACAGGGAAAATGCCTCAAACTAAGAAGCCAGGGGCTGCTGAAGCGATGCTAGGGGTAAAATGCGTGTCATGCAAGCATAAAGACCTGGTTAGAGCTCCAGGACCCACCAAAAAGCCAGGCATGGCACCGTACATCTGTAACACTAGCATGGAGGCCTTGGGGAGGGAAACAGGCAGATAGAGCTCACAGGCCAGCCAGTCTAGCCAAAACAGCAAGATCTAGGTTCAGTAAGGCCCTTGTCTCAAAAACTCAAACGAAGGGGCTGGGAAGATGGCTCAGTGGTTAAGAGCACTTACTGCTTTTGCAGAGGACCTGGGTTTGGGTCCTAGCACCCACGTGGTAGCTCACAATTGTCTGTAACTCCAGTTCCAGTGGCTCTGATGCTCCCTACTGGCCTCTTTGGCCCCGTGGCCCACATGCATGCAAGCAAAACATCCATTCCTATAAAATAAAAACAAATCTCTTTTAAAGATAAAGTGGAAAGTGATAAAGAGATCTGACTCTGACTTCTCGCCTCCGTGTGCACACACACATACCAATAATAAGCAATGAAAAGAGGCCATCAATTTGAAGGGGAGTAGGGGAACACTGAAGGGGCTGGAGGGAGGAAAGGGATGGGGGGGTGATGTAATTATATTTTAATTTTAGAAACAAGTAAAGAATGTGGATCTGAAGGGCTATCCCATGGTAGCGCATGGGCTTGCTCCTTGGTTGCGTTTAATCTCCAGCACCGGACAGGCCCACCCACTACTGCAAGACATGCGCACACAATAAGATTTATTGACAAAGAATAAAAGGGCTAGAAATTCTCTGAGACAGCACCTAGACCAATCCTCACACTGCCAGAGAAAGCACAGAGGCCCATATAATAATATATTTCTTCTAAGAATGATCACAAAGCCAAAAAGAGGGTTGCTATTAAGTGACCAGAGTTATGGGCTTTCTGGCGGTGAGTGGGAAAGCAAGCTGGATTTAAGAAATTATGGATTCTGAGAAAACACGGCTGGCTGCACTTTACATGGAAGCCACAGGAAACAAGGACCCTATCTTTCAAAGTGGTCCAACCTTCCATGAATAAGTCATGAAGCCATTGTGAGCAGATTGACAGCTTCTGCTTCAGGACAAAATAGTCAGATCACCGAGCAAATGGGGGAAGCCCCCACCTTCTTTGGGGGTGGCTGAGGGGGCCAGGTCCAGGAGGCGTGGCTGTGGGGCTCGTGTGAAGCTTACACCAATTGAAGCATTTTTTTTATATTAAACTTGTTTGTTTGTTTTTTTCTAACCAGCCTCCAGGATGGCCTTAATGTGCCCCACAGAACAGAACCTGATCCGTGGGAGGTGGGGCCGGCACAAGACTGCTGCAACAGAAAAATGGGGTCCTGTCTGCAGTTTGCATCCTAGGAATCCCACCTACAGAGGCGTTCTTACTATCAAGGTCAGTCTTCATCAGGGTTCCTATTGCCATGATAGAACACCACCACCGAAAGCAACCTGGGGAGGAAAAGGTTTATTTCACGTACACTTCCATATAGGAATTCATCATCAAAAGCAGTTAGAGCAGGAACCCAAACCGGGCAGAAACCTGGAGGCAGGCGCTGATGCAGACACTGTTGGTGGAAGAGGCTGCCTACCAGCCTGCTCCCCATGTCTTGCTCAGCCTGCTTTCTTATAGACCCCAGGAATACCAGCCCAGGAATGGTACCACCCACAACAGGCTATCACTACTTAAGAAAATGCCCTACAGGCTTACCTACAGCATGACCTTACAGATGCATTTTCTCAATTGAGGTTCCCCCCTGTCAGATAACTACAGCTTCTGTTGAGTTGACATGAAACTAGTCAACACAGGAGCCACTCTCAGTAACCAATCTTGTGGACATGGGGAAAACATTCACGTTGATCCAGGCCCAGCCATTCTCTGACATGAGTCTTCAGAGAACTGAAGGCTCAGCAGACTGAAAGGGACCTTCAAAAACATCTTAGAGGCCAATGCTCTGGCTTTCCAAAGAAACGAGGTGACACATTCAAAGTCACCTGGAAATTTAGGAACAGAGATGGAATGAGATAAAATAGCCTCCTTAGGTAAATAAATAAATAAGCCAGGAGTGTTGGCTTTCTATTCGAGCATTTGGGAGGCAGAGGCAGGCAGATCTCTGAGTTCAAGGTCATCCTGGTCTACATAGCAAGATCTAGGTCAGTCAGAACTACTTAGTGAGACCTTGTCATACATATGTATATACATACATACATACATACATACATACATACATACTTTTTTTGTTAAGTAGAAGAGTGACTAGATGGGAAGAGGAGGGGAATCAGAAGACCTGAAGGGGGAACAGGAGAGGGTAATGAAGCAGAAATACGATACAAATACATTATATATATATATATATATATATATATATATATATATATATACATACACACAAATGACTGATATAATAAAACCTATTGTTATGTATGGCTATCATATGCTAATAAAAATACTAATAAATAAATGATTTCCTATGCCACATTATCACCCAAGGAGGCAACAGCTATTTCCCAAAAGTTACATCCAAGATGTCATGGGGAAATTTACACCTCAGCAGAGAAACAGGAACTGGGCTCTCAGGTAAGCTAATACCATTAAACAAAAATAACATATGACCCAGTTCAGGGAAGAGAGGTAAATTACCAGGCTCATAGAGCAGGCAACCAAGAGGCACGCAGTAAGTCTCAACCCCGAGAGGACAAAGACAGGAAAGGAGCAGGGACCCAACAGAAGAACAGATTTTTGTAGATTAACACATAGGTAAAGCAGTCGGATGGGGTTGGTCAGGGGGGCGGGGGGTTGGGGGGAAATGACACAACCTGGTGGTCAGAGAGCTGTGCCAGTGTCAATCAGGCAGGACAACAAACTGCCGGGCTGACCTGGAGCTCTGCCAGGCCAGCTCTTGCCTGCCAGGACCACACAGGAAAAAGGCAGCTTACTCAAGGTAGGAATTACCACCACCCTGGAAGTACAAGCGCAGCTAATCCCTGGGCTCTGTGGACCCTTTCTACAGGGCCCAGCAATTGGAGAGCAACAGGGAGCCAAGCCCTCTGTGACCACCAGGCCTGGGAGGGTGCAGGGGCAGAAGAGCGGATAGTGGCCTGTGTTGAGTACACTGACTCCGAAGGTCTCAGTCTTGATGAGGAAACAGGAGTAGACAGATGTAGTGAGCTGGCATTGATTCCTAAGGCATGTGTCCAGTGGCCTACTCCTAGAAAATGTTTATTTTTATTTTAGGATTTTGTTTTGTTTTATTTTGTTTGCTTGTTTTTCAAGTCAGGGTTTCTCTGTGTAGCCCTGGCTGTTCTAGACCAGGCTGGCCTTGAACTCCCAGAGATCCACCTGCTTCTGCCTCCCTGAGTGCTGGGATTACAGGTATGTGCCACCACACCCAACTACCCCTAGAAAATGTGGATGTGGCCGTATTTGTTAAGTCTTCCTAGATGTAATCAACTGAGGCTCTTGAGATGAGACCAATCCTGAATTAACACATAGGTAAAGCAGTCAGATGGAGTTGGTCCAGGTGAGCCCTAAACCCTGCGACAGTGATGCGGGGGTGGAGGGAATGGTTAGACAGGAGAGCAGCACATCCAAACACCCAGGGAAAGCACCAAAGATTACAGCCAGGCTCTAGTCAAGAAGGCATGGAAATGGACTCCCACAGAGGGAGACGCAAACCTGGCAACATCTTGATTTCAGATTTCTGACCTCTATAACTATGAGGGGATAGATTCCTGTGGCTTTAGGCCACCCAGTTGATGATCATTTGTTATAGCAACCTTGGAAAACTAATACAGCCAGAAAAAGAGGAGGGGAGGGCTCAGGGATTCTTCAGAGTTCACAGAGCCCAGGAAATCTGGCTGTTGATGACATCAGGCCAACAAGATACAAAGGTCATAACTGGGTGACCCTACCCCTATCCCCCCCCCGACATTAGCTGCCAACCAGCACAGTAAAAAAAAACAAACAAACAAACACTCTCACAGATTCTCTGCCAGAGACATGGCCCAGACCACGTACCCAAGCCCTGTCACACCTGACCCTTTCTCATTAGGAGCTTCCAGAAAACACTGGCACCATCCATCCTTCTCTGGTGGGTTACTCAAGGCTCATCATCATTGAGAGGTGATGTGGCTCAGCAAAAACTGTTCTGGATTGATAGCCAGCAGTACCCCAGGTTCAACCCTAGGGTGACTTACAGTATGAGTTGCATCTTTTCTGTCAAGTGATGTCAGCGAGTGCTGCCTCACAGGGTATTGTGGCAATTAGATACAGCACATGTAAGGTGCCCAGTATGTGCCTTCTAAACAGCAGGCACATGATTAAGTGCTAGCAATTATTATTGTCGTTGTTTGTATCATAACGAAAGTATCCCGCAGCAATGGCCTGAGTCTTCTTAGTCTCAACGCTACGGCAAATGCACAGAGTTACACAGCACAGTTTATCTCCAGGCACTCACTCAGCTGACACTGAACACCATGACTAAAAGCATCTTAGGAGAGGGGAGGAAAGAGTTTACTTCATCTTACGTTTCCAGGTCACAGTCCCTTATGGAGAGAAGTCAGGGCAGGGGCTCATAGCAAGAACCTGACACAGAAGCCATGGAGGAGTGCTGCTTACTGGCTTGCTCACTGGCTCATGCTCAGCTGGTTTTCTCAGACAACTGAGGTCCACCTGCCTAGAGATGGTGCTGCACACAGTGAACTGGACCCTCCCGCATCAGTCATCAAGACAGTGTCCTATAGACATGGCCACAGTCCAATACAAGCAAGTCCTCAAACAAAGCCCCCTCTTGCCAGGTGGCTCTAGGTTGTGTCAAGTTGACAATAAAAACAAACCAGCACAAGCACCTACTGTGCTTACTCAGCATGAGTACCAACTACGTTCACTCTTGTTCGCCTTCAAATCTCTTCTTCCGCAGTCGATAGCTGTGACCTCAGTCCCTAGGGCCTCTAACAGGTGTCCAAAACGTATTTGTTTTGTGAATGATGAATAAATAATGAGTCACTTGAAAATAATATCTTCCTCCTCTGTAAAAGGGAGCTAATACTTATCTCTCCATCTCACTGCTTCATGAAGCAAGTGAAAATCAAGCAGTAGCAGCCACCACAGAAGGTCTTAGGGCCAAAGTGCCACACTGGCTCCAAACTGTGGGTCCCGCTGAGCCTGGGCCAGTCGGTGAGTTATCTGTCACACTTGGCTGTGTGCAGAGGGCTCCCAATTTTAAGGCATTTTAAGGCAAGGCAACGCCTTAAAATGAATGCAAAGCTTCCTGCCTGCCTTACTTCTGATGCCTGAAGAAAGCCTGGCTCAGCTGTGATACTGTTTTCCCATAGGTGTGTGACTGGGTCCCTTAACCTCTCTGAGCCTTTCTGCAAATGCAGAAAAAAGATCTGAATGAGATGGTGCTTGTGCACAAGTTCTGTCAGTTCGACAGCTCCATCCAAAGGCAGGCTCATCCTTCCAACAACCACCACCAGAACCCAGGCATGAGCCTCAAAGAAGATTCAAACACCAAAGCTCCCTTCTGTTTTACAACATTAAAACCTTCCCATCATCAAATTACAAACTTCTACGTGGCCTTGCCAGAAAACCAAAAATATTCTAGCCACAGCTCAAAATATCCTGACCATTGGATAAGCCATTTTTTATGAGTACTGATAGGTTCTAATCAACTCGGCCACTTAGGTTAAAACAAACAAACAAACAAACAGGCCAGCCTCTACCGCAAAACAAATCCTTCCTCTGAAGAAAATGAACGAAGTGGAAACTGACTTTAAGTGATAAGAGCCTGCCCATGGTACTATGGGAAGACAGGTCCTTATCTGGGGACAAGCACTTTCCACTTACAATGTGCAGACAGGAGATTTCTCAGGGTAAGTCCCCGGCTCTGAGACAGGTCCCGTGCAACCAGAGTCAACAACCTCCTCAGACTCAGACATGAGCTCTACTAAGGCAGCTAAAAAGGCTGAACCATCTTAAGATTCCTTTGCTAGTTTAGTCAACCAAGTACAAGGAAAGCCAACAAACCAACTTCTGACCTCAGAGCCCTGGTGCAGCCCAGACAAAGGGCTTCATCGGCAAATGAAAGCCCTCCAGGCTGGCTGGACGGTACTTGAAAGGAGGCCACCTGCCCCACGGTTCCTATAGCCACACAGTGTGAACCAACCGGTGTTTGGGTAGTCCCACTGTTCAAAGGCTGACACACCCAGCCCTGCACTCAGCTGCCACACGCCTGCAGCCTGCCTGGGTCTCGCAGTTGGAGGATACCTGTTCTTCCACGGGTCCTCAACCCAGATGGGGGCTGAACACACTCCTTTGGTAGCTCGGGCTTCCTTCAGGCTTCTGTTCTCTAGTGTAAAACTGTGAACCATGTGAGAGGCAGCCTGGCCTGGCACAAAGTGCAAATGCTATGTAGTGGCTTCAGAGAACTGGCTGCCCAGGTACCCTCTTCCCTAGAAGGTAGCTGGAGCCTCTCCTACAAAATGTCTGTGGGGTTAGTAACAGCAAGAAAGGTACCTGGAACAATGCTAGTGCCTAATCAGTGATAATTATTCTAATGCTACTTCCAGCTCTAACCCTTACCCCAGTGTTCCAGTTTCTATGGCTGGGCCCTTCTCCATATCTGGCTACTCCCACTTCTAGTTCTCAAGTAACCACTTCCCAGTGTGCCCCGTGCCCAGGCCCTGCACGCTGACGGAGGACAGGCCTGGCAACCAGGAAGTGCTCAAAACATAGAAACTGCAATCCTGAAACCTGACATGATTGGAATTCTTTTCCCTACCACATTCCGCTTTTGTGGTTACAGATAGGCAGGTAAACACACTGAAACTAGGTTCTGTTACACAGACCTTGTGACTGCTCACTGCAAGTGCAAGACACAAAAGCACCTGGCAGATGCCGAAAGTTCCCTCAGATTCAGACTCTTTGGAAGAAAAATACTATTTCCTTGTCCAATTATAAAAGATATTATGTAAGCCAGGTATGGTGGTTCATGCCTTTAATCCCAGCACTAGGGAGGCAGAGGCAGGCAGATCTCTGAGTTTGAGGCTAGCCTGGTCTACTGAGTGAGTTCCAAGACAGGCAGGGCTACACAGGGAAAGCCTGTCTCAAAAACTAAAACCAAAAATAAATAAATAAGAGTTATGATATGATCATTGTAGACAGCATAAAAACCTGGAAAACAGGCTGGGAATGGCTCTGCCAGTAAAGGTAAAAGTGGGTAAAAGAGCTTTGGACAAGCCTGATGACATGAGTTCTGTCCCAAGGACCTACATGGTAGAATAAACTGACTCCTGCAAGTTGTCCTCTGACCTCCACACACACTGTGACAAGTGCATGCATGAAAACAGATAGATAGATAGATAAATGTATGTTTGTAATTTTAAAAAAGCAAATGGGAAAAGCATCTGATTTTTCTATGTGTTTGTATTTTTTTTTTTTTATGTGACATTCATCTTAAAACTAACAAATGAGTCAGAGAGCCAGCCAGCCAGTGATTGTGCATGGAAGGCTTTCTCGTTCTTTTCCACTCTAAACAACTTGCTTGTTGGGGAGGGGAACCCTCCCATTGCATAACTGCATCTTGTGCTATCAGGGGTGGGTGAACTTCTCCCCTCTGAATGAGTTAATGCAGTCATCTCTCCTTTTCACGTTCACACCACAGTGTCAATATTTACCACGTTGCTAAAACAGGCACTGGTCACAGACGCGATGCCAAGTCACCTTGTCTAATCACGGCAGCCGCAGTCTCGGTGGCACCCACAGGCTTTACTGTACCACAGGCCACAGCCCCAGGACAGTGGGTCTGACCCTCTCTGTGCAGGTGGCTGCTGGCCAGCAAGGATGCTTCACATGAGCATGATATGCTGGGAGTGCCAGAGAGTACTTCAAACATGAAGAAACTATCGAGTTTGATGGCGCGCTCAAGAGGCAAAGGCAGGTGGACTGGTATGAGTTCAAGGACACTCTGGTCTACATAGTGAAATCCTAGAGAGAGAGAGAGAGAGAGAGAGAGAGAGAGAGAGAGACTCCTTGGAGGGAAAGGGCCTGCCTAAGCACATGCAGTCTGGAACCAAATCCAGGGCTCTTCTGCTCTATGTAAAGCTCTCCATCATCTTGTCTCAATGAGCCCGTCAACACAGCTGAGAAGGCAACAGAATATACCTCACTGGACCTAGATAGTAGGCCAAGTTCTCTGCTCTGAGAGGATCCATTTCTCACAAGGGTCTTCCCAGAGTGGCCTGGGTTCTTGCAATAATGACTAGGGTGATACCATGGTACCCTCAGTTCTCTAGCTGGCATTAAATCATGATATTTTAGATTTTTTTACATTTATTATTTATTTGTTATGTGTGATCTTACACACGTCACAGCATACATGTTGAAGTCAGAGGATAACGTGCAAGGGTTGGTTCTCTCCTTCCACCACATGGGTCCTGAGGGTTGAACTCAGGTCTTCAGGCTCAATAGTAAGCACCTTTATCCACTGTGCCATTTGGCAGCCCCTCACTCATATTTGTATTATGCATCAATGACAGAAAGATGCCTCCCCAGGGCAACCCCAGTCTGCCCATTGTTCCTGGAAGACAGTCAAGAAATACAACCACTGGGTAATTCAAGGGAGTCCAAGGTTTAGAGGAAAATAGCTACAGAAAAGAAAAGCAGGAGGGTCATGGTTTGGGGGGAGTCCTCCAGCAACAGGACTCTGGAATAAGGTCTTTTTCTCAAGGGCACCTTGGGAAACAAAAGGAACAAGTTAAAAGGTGTTAGGATTTTGAAACCAAACCTGCTTCTGGTTTGCCTAGTAACCTATGATGTCATCATGTGTCGTACGCCAGGTGGACACACCTGGAAGGCGTGGTTACCTTGCCCCTTTAAGGAACCAGCCCAACATGTGTTCTCTTTCATGGTCCTTTCTCTCTTGGTCTCTCTTGCTCCTGGCCTCTTCTCTCTTGGTCTTCTCTCCTTTCTCTATCTGGGTACCCCTTTTTCTCTCTTTCCCCCCCATCACACCCTTCTCTCCCCTCTCCTCCTCTCTCTTTATATCCACCTAATAAACTACTTTCATATAGAAAATCTGTTGCATGCCTAATCATCATTATTTAATTTGTCCCATAACATTACAAAAGGGACAAGTTAAGGTGACTTTTTGTGACACTGAATATGCATGTTTCTGTGAAGTGCTGAAGAAGTGGAAAACATTAAGGAACCTCGAGAGAGGAGACTTGTACTCAGCTCCTGCTTCTGCCACCGAAATGACATACAACCCAAAGGGGAAGTACCTTAACCAAGGACACATAAGGACACATATTGATTAGTAAACTGATATCTGAACCAAGTTCTTCATTCCAAGTCTATGGCTGATGGCCCAGAAAACACCTTTGAGTCTATTCTTCCAACCCTTGGATAGCCCCAAGAAAGCCACAACCCTATAGGTCTGAGTATCTATAGCAACAGATTTCTCTTCTTCCTGCTCAGAGGGGGGCAGGCCCTGCCTACAAAGGGAGGCCCCCAGTACCCTACCTCCCGGAGAGAAGGCACTTCCAGCTGAGTCCAAAGAACCTGGTTCTACCCAGGGTTAAAGAAACAAGTCAGGACAAGGGTCACCAGGCCCACACCAGTGCAAAAAGATGTTGCAATGCAGGATGACCCTGAGACACTGCAAAGAGCACAAGTAAATATTCTAAATAGCCAGAGGATGTCAAAGAGTTCTGCATGCTTACTGGTTGGCTCTGTCCCCTCCAGACAGGAAAACAATGAAGGTCCTGGAACACGGCCTTGAGGAAATGCCTCCCAGGATCTACCTCTACCTTCTCCTGGGTACAGACACAAATCCATAGCCCAAAGGAGCCTGTGACTGCTCCAGCCCACGTGTACTGAATGCCCAATGTAGGTATGTCCAGCTACCTACTAGAAATAACAAGGACACTAAGCCTAATGCTTGGTCCTGTCTTCAAAGGGCTCACAGTCTGACTTTGAAAGCAGCTTGTGACAGTGATGCCTGAAACGCAAACTCTAAGGGCCATGAGTGGGTCTCTGAAGAGGAACCCATGTGGGGTCTCAGAGGGAACGGAGGTGTTTATACAGTGTGAGGGCTGAGAGAAATTAGGAAGGGGATACAAGGACTAAGAGCAGAAAGAATCAGGAGAAAAAGAACAATTCATTAAAAGCCTCAGGCGGAGCAATTGGAGTGAGAACTATATTAGGTTGATCTGGATGAATGAGGTGGTGGGCTAGCTACATCACCTCCTTCAGTCTAGCAGCCACTTTCTCACAACACTGTCCCTGTGGTTCCGACATGTGGCCACAGATGACAACCATCATGCTACATGTATCAGCCATAACCTCATTCAGTCCTCGGGAGAAGGATGGATTCAAACCTTGACCCGATAAAGTACATAGTATGTATTACTCTTCTCATTTCACACATGATGAAAACCAAGGGTCTGAGGGATGAAGCAACTTGCCCAAACTCACACAGGCCACCAGGAGTAATGCATACTCAGGTTCAACCCTTGACCTTAAATGTCCAATACTTGGCCACATACTGGAGATGGTAGTTCAGCTGCCCCACAGACATAGTCTAGCATACAAACTTCCCTGATGGGAAGGGACACGGGGAACTACAGAAGAGTGTGGTAGATCCAGCGCCTCTTACCTAGGGCCTGGAGACCTTCCAAGCCAGCAAGAAGTCTTATAGAGGCACTCACAGACTCCAGAAGAACCCCATGTCAGGGTTCACGTGAAATATCAGTCATGTCTCCAAACCCGACAACTACTGTAGGTACCCCACTTTGAGATAGGTTTTAAAGGTTATTTTTGCTTTATGCATAGGGCCCTTGGTGGCCGAAGAAGGCATCAAATCCCCTAGAACTGGAGTTATAGACATTGTGGGTCACCATGTGGATACTAGGATACTACTCTTACCTGCCCAGCCAGCTCTGCAGCCCTAGATGGGTCTTTAAACCTCACCCTCTCAGGAAAGAGACTGCTACTCAGATCTGAATCCATGACCTTCTGTTGACATGTAGCCATATCCCCACTCATCTGGCCTCTCTGTTCTCTCGGGCAGAGACTGGGTCCTTGTGACTCTTCTTCCTCATCCATAAGATGGGCATAATGGCTTCCTACCATCCACTAGCCCCATACAGGGACAGTCAAGATCAAATGCAGCAACAGAGGAAAACTGCACAGTCCAGCTCTTCAGAAACAACCGTCCACCTCTTAGGATAAAGGTGTTGATATCTGTGGTCACCTGCTGGGCACTTTTCACCTACCAAGCTATGTCCTTCAAATTTTCAGAAAAAGTGCTGTTTGGAAAGATGCCGAAAGCAGTTATCCATCACCTGCTAATGGAGGTGTAGGATGCCATTGTTCAGGGATCATTGTTCTGTTGGGTTTGTTATTGTTGCTCCTGATGGTGGTGGTGGTGGTGGTGGTGATAGTGCTTGTATGCGTGTGCGTATGTGTGCATGGAGGCCAGAGGTCAGTACTGAGTTGTGCTCCTCAGGGGCCATCCACCTTGCATTGTGAGTACTTTACTGACAACTATCTCCCCAGCCTGAGAGTTGGCTTTTTTTAAGGAAAAATTTTCAAAGTACCTTTGAATCTACAAAAGAAGACACTGGGTGTGATGGCACATGCCTGTAATCTCAGTATGCAGGAGACAGAGGCAGGAGAATAATGGATTTAAGACTGGTCTGGGATACACTGTGAGAGCCTGACTCAAAAATAAAAGAGCCAGCCAGGCAGTGGTGGTGCACACCTTTAATCCCAGCACTCAGGAGGCAGAGGCAGGTGTATCTCTGAGTTTGAGGCCAGCCTGGTCTACAGAGCAAGTGCTAGAATAGCCAGACTACACAGAGAAACCCTGTCTAGGAAAAAGAACAAAAGAAAACAAACAAACAATCAAACCAAAACAAAAGATCCAGTGTCCATGCAGAGAAAGGTTGTAACAACAGGATCAATTGCCTAAGTTTGGATGGAAGGACCAGCCCCTCCCTGAAAATAGCAGGATTCACCTGAGTGTGCTGTGGTTCTGAAGAGGCTCCTATGGACCCCGAAAGCCTGGGGGCAATGAGAGGAACAACAGATGAGGGGGCCTGGAGGCCTCTGCTCACCCTCTTCCTCTTTTGCTGAGACCTGTTTATAACCTGCTTCCTTCTCCTTGGCTGTCCACATAAGGAGATCTGCTCTGTAAACAGTCAGCTCTCCTGAAGGGGAACAGGAGCAGGCACATTTTTCTCAGCAAAGGGCCAAATGGTAAATATTTGAGGCACTGGGGAGCAAAAAGCAAGATCCATATGACTAGCTAGGTGTTATATAACATGGGAAAAGCAAAGCTTCTGCAAGTATTTAAGTGTTATTATTCAACATACACTAAGTAACTGAGTTTTTTTTTTTTTTTTTTATTGGTTCCCAGATGGAAATAGGGGTACAGATAACATTTTGCTTGCTTAGGATTCTAGGTTGGAGTTCCCTACCATCAAATACACTGGAAAAGTTTACTTGTAAAAACCTATCCTAGCTGGGCATGGTGGCACACACCTTTAGTCCCAATGCACAAGAGGCAGAGGTAGGTGGTTCTCTGTGAGTTCTAGGCCAGCCTGGTCTACATACTGAGTTCCAAGCCAGCCAGACTGACAAAATGAAAGTCTCTCTCTCTCTCACATTAAATTGAATTGAATTAAATTAAAAAACCTATCCTAAAGTCTTAGGGTTTCTATTGCTGCAGTGAAACATCATGACCAAAAAGCAAGCTGGGGAGGAAAGGGTTTATTCACATAGTTATACTTCCACATCACAGTTCATCACCAGAGGAAGTAAGAAAGAAACTCAAGCAGGGTAGATCCTGGAGGCAGGAGCTGACACAGAGGCTACAGTGGGGTGCTGATTAAAGGCTTGCTTCACATGGCTTGCTCAGCCTGCTTTCTTTATAGCACCACGGACCACCACCGGCCCAGAGTACCACCCACAATGGGCTGGGTCCTCCCTCGCTGGTCACTAATTCAGAAGATGCCTTACAGCTGGATCTCACGGAGGCATTTCCTCACCTGAGGCTCCTTTCTCTCTGATTACTGTTGTTGACACAAAAACCCAGCCAGTACACCTACCTATTTGACCTGTCACACAGGTCAATTCAAATGTTTTGTGTAGGACTGTTGTTTTCTGGCCCCTGGTTTAGACAATGTGCAATGAAGTTCTTAGGGTCCGCTTTGAGACTGGGCAATGCTGAAAGGCTGAAGGCTGTGGCTGTCCCTTTGTAGGAGCCCTGGATGGCAGGGCCTAGATGGACCTCTACCTGCACTTTAGAGCCCTGGGTGCTTTACTGCAGATTAGTTGATGCAAGGGGGAGGAGAGAGAGCTCACTCCCGTTTCCTCTCAGAAGCACCCCTCGAGTACCCACTCTCCCAAAGGCACTCAGTCTGCAGGCGTCCAAGCAGACCCCTGGGCTCCCAGGACCATGCATCCCTCCTGCAGCTGGGGAAAGGAGCAGCAGCACCCTTGCCAAGAGCTCTGCCCCTGGTCCTCGAAAGCCTGCCAGAGTGCCCTGCTTTCATCATCTGTGAAAAAAGAATAATTGTACGTGCCCTACCTTCCTTGCTGTGGCCAGGACTTCACATTAGCTATAAAATGTAATGAAATTAAAGAGAACTATTATAGGAGAAAGCTAAAGAAATAAAGACAATGACGTTTACAGTTAAGGGGAAAGTAAACAAGGTTTTAACTACTTGAAATTCCCAATGGAAAAATCTTAACATTCCTTCACAGAACTCTTTAACTGTTACAAACACACACACACACACACACCAGTGAGTGAAGTGTTGGGAGATGCACACTTGTTGGAGGCACTGCACACGGCTTAATATTTTTCCTTTCAACCTCTAAGCAAATCAGTCTTAACTCTTGCTTTGGTATGCCACCTCTGGGGACACACCCGGCAGAAATAATGCCAAGGGAGAACACTGAACAAATGAGTTCACAGAAACACTCTTACTTTTGGGATAAAAAAAAAAAAAAGAAATGCTAATTGAGAATGTTATAGAGGAGAATGGAATGAAGTTAATCAACCCATACTTAGTTTTTTAAAGGCCAGCCTTTAAAAAATACCAGTATCACATAGTTCAAGATTAGAGATGCTAAGAGCTGTGACAAGGAAACGCTACAGGCAGTCCTGCACTGGCTCTTATAGAGCAGGGAGAAGAACTACAAGGAACACTAATGGGGGTGGCAGGTGGCTCAGCTGGCGGGGTGCTTGCCTCCAGTGCACAAAGCCGTGGGTTCCAGCCTCCGCACCACATAAGCCAGGCGTGCTGTAACCTCACCACTCAGGACGTAATGGAGGAGGAAAGATCAGAAGGTCAAAGCCATCCTCAGCTAAGCACATTCAAGGCTGGCCTGGGGTCTATGACATTCTGTCTTCAGGGGGAAAAAAAATCCCTAATGGCAAAGTCAGGCAACGTGACATGTACCTGTAATCCTACCACCTGGAAGACAGAGGCAGGAGGGCCAGTTTGAGACCAGCCTGAGTTATACAGCAAAGTCAAAGCAAGCCCATCACCAGCCCTACAAAACAAAAACAAAACACCACAAATGGAAATGCTGACATAATTAGAATGAGAGGGATTGCTTAGAGTATTAAATGTCCTGGTGATAAAAGAGGATGTCAATGTCCTTAGGAAATACATCACGAAGTGTCATGGGATGAAGAGCCATTATGTCTGCAACCACTTTCAAACGGCTCAAAAACAATGACAGACAGAAATGTACACACCCATAGCCTCAGGGGGTAAAGGGCAGAGAGAGAAGGAAGAAAGGGGGAGGGGTGTAAAAGATGATAAAAGTTGGGATATCTAGGGCAGGCAAACTAGCTTAGCAAGTAGGGCGCTTATCCCCAAACCTGATGGCCTAAATTCAGTCCCTGAGACACAGGGACTGTGTCAGTTGTGTCTCAGTTGGAGGAAGCCAACTTCCGAAAGTTGCCCTCTGACTTCCACACATATACACACTGTGGTGTGGCGCAGGCTCCACTCCCACACACACAGGAACAAATAAGTAGGTGAATAAGCAAATGTGGCTTGCTGTAAACATAGCTCAGTAGCACTTAGTGCTCTAGAGAACCAGAGTTTGGTGCCTGGCGCCCACAATGGACAGCTAGCTCACAACCGCCTCTAACTCCAGTTCCAGGAGATCTGATACCCTCTCCCAGTCTCCACAGGTACACACACACACACACACACACACACACACACATAAATAAATAAATAAATAAAGATAAGTCTTTTGAAATTTAGGTGATATCTAGGTGAAAGTTCACAAGAGTTCCATTATTCATACAATTTTCTTCTATTATGTTTGAAAATTGAGTACTCTGGTTATACAGGAAGGAATTTTTTTTTTAATGAGTCAAAAAAAAACCCCACAAAATCTACATGCTGACAATAAACAAACAAACAGAAAACAAAGTACATCTGTAAATCCTGGGTAGATGGTGATGGCCTCAATGACCCCTCAGGAGAACCTCTTGGGTCCTCACAATGCAAACTGGGTTCCACGAGACCCGCTCATGGGGGGAATGATTTGCATGTTTGCTGAGCTTCCCTCTGACCAAAGCAGGCTCCACTCAGCCACTTTGTTTGAGTGGCTTTGTGCTTTGTTTTCCTCACAATGGGTGATGAACAGGCCCTTCCCTCACCAGGACTTCTGTCATCCAGGACTCTGCAGGCAGCCCTGGCTCTTCACTCTGTTTTGCTCTTTTACCCAAGCCCAGGCCCACCACTCCTGAGTCCTTGCTTTATGGCTGCCTTCCCTCACTAAGAGCTCTGGGACTCAGTCATGAGAAGGCACCCCTCTCAAGGCAGTAGCTTCCCCCTCTGAATGCCTATTACATGTTTTTGGGGTAACAGGAAGCCACTGCACTCTACTGGGCCGTTTCGCATCCATCTGGCTCATAACGGCCTTGATTTGTTCCATAGGACAGGTGCTCCAAGAGACCCCTGGACTGGAAAGCCCCCATCTACTGTGGTGCTGACAGGACCAGAGGTAGAAATGCCATGTTCGCACCTCAGCATCACACCCCTGGTGCCGTAGAAGCAAGAAGAGGACATCAGGTCGCCTAGAACTGAAGTTACAGACAGTTGTGAACTGCCTTGTATGTGCTGGGACTTGAACTCAGGTTTTTTTTTTTAATAATTTTTTTTTTATATTAATCACAGGTTTTTTACTTTGTATCCCAGCCATAGTCCCATCCCTCATTCCCTCCCAATCCCACCCTCCCTCCCTCATCTCCTCCCTGCCCCCTTCCGAGTCCACTGATAGGGGAGGCCCTCCTCCCCTTCCATCTGACCCTAGCTTATCAAGTCTCTTCAGGACCAGCTGCAATGTCCTCTTCTGTGGACTAGCAAGGCTGCTCCTCCCTTGGGGGAGAACTCAGGTTCTTTTGGAAGAACAGCCAGTGTTCTTAACCTCTGAGCCATCTCTATAGCACCCTAGAAGTATAATTTTTAATAGTGAGGGGAACAGAATGGGCAAAAACAAATCGCAGAAGTTTAAAGAAAACCTTTGGCCTTAGGTTCAGTGTGGTCTGATGCCTAAGACAGGAAACCAGATGTAGACCTGACATCAAAGACAAACATGAGTTAGGCCTAACTTCAGCTGGCCTCTCCCAGCTGCTCACTCCTCTTTGCCTTCTGGGCCACCTTAGCTCTTGGAGGAATGTGAACCCATGCACAAGCGGACACCGAGCAGGAGGGGTTTGTGCAAGTGTTGTCAAGATTACAGGAAGGACTCAGAAATAAAAATAGCTGGTGACTGAATACGCTGTTGTTGTTGGGGTTTTTGTTTGGTTTTGGTTTTGGTTTTTCAGACAGGATCTTACTAGGTAACTGACCAGTTGGCTTCCAACACCCAGAGATCCCCTTGCTGCTGCCTCCCAAGCACGGAGATGAGGGTGTGTACCATGCACCTGGCTGTTTGTTTTGGAGCACAGAAGTCTTACTATGTTGCTAACATTGGCCCCAAACACTTTCTCTCAAAGACTCACCCCCGCAACACCAAAAAAAAAAGAAAAACAACTACGTACCTCCTATTCTCTCCCCCTCCCCAGAAGCATTCAAAAAAAGGAAAATGGTTTTGTGTGGGGGTCGCTATGTTCCTTTAAGGCTGGGACCCCAGAAAAGATCACCAGCCCCCATCTTTATCCCGTCACACGTGCAGTCTGTGGTTCTGGAAAAGCCCACAGTATTAGCCTCCTGTATAAAGCGATGGGTTAAACAGTACTCTCTTTATGAGCTCGGCTCCGGTCAGTATTCCCCTGTTCTGCCCAACTGGTAGTTAGGAAGGCTGGGAGAGGCCAAACTATATAAGCTAGCATTTCTCTAAGCACTCCAGAGAGAGTAGGCAATCTCCAGCATTGTGAGCAGGCCAGAGCAGAAGCTGTGTGCACAGCCAACTATCCACACTCGGCCCCAGGGGCCAGAGCTTGGAGCGGCCTTGCTCACCGGCCCATTTTAAATATATCTCTCATTATTCTCCCTTAAGCATCCTGTCCTCTCCCTTCGTATCTGACCTGACCATGACTCACCCTCTGTAACCCACTTGTTTGGTGCCTCTCTACATCAATAAATTACAGACAGCGAGAAGACAGGACACAAGCTTTCCTTCCCACCGCCTCAGGCGATGCCTGGCGCCCAGTAGGTAGGTCCTCAATATGTCAAGTGGCGTGGCAAAAGCAGGACTAACCTCTTCACAAGCTGGTGGCTGGAGGCTTAGAGCTCCGAACAGTCACGTAGCATGCATGAGGATCCTGGGCTGGGACCCCCAGCACCTCCTAAGGAGAGCAGCTCTAATTCCAGCCCAGTCTATAGCCCCCTTCAGGACCCTTCTCTACCTTGAACTCGGTTACAACTGTCAAGTGGGGATCCTGGAAGAAGAGCTTTTAATGACCTGACCTCCAGCCAAGTCCTCACATGTCTGACCTCTCCACAGCTCCCAGTCTCTGCTGACTCTGCCAACCTTTGGGGAGGGAGGGTCCCGGCCCGGGAGGCACACACAGCCTTCACACTCACAGTAAGGGAGGGCCTGAAAACCCCACTGACTCCTAGTTCTAATAGCTCACATCCAACGTGGTAGAAAGGCAAGGCAGGGGGGGAATGACAAGAGTTCCCCAGGAAGAGCCTCTGTATCCTTCCCCAGGGGCCCTCGCCCAGGCAACTTCTCAATTTCTCTGTCCCTCAGACTCCAGTCCAGCCTGGCCTTGTGATCAAGCATGCCTCTAGCCAGGCTGGAGTTCCAGAAGGAACACAGTACCTTGCTCATCATTGCACCCATGGCACAGAACACAGGTCAAGGCGAGGACATTAATTCAAACACCTTTGGCAGTTCGCTGCCAGGAGAGACTGTTTCCCGGCTCGGGGGTGAGGGGTACAGAAGGGCCTAAAGCAAAGAGACCCTGATTTTCCATTCGGAGGCAAGCTCCAGCAGAGCACCCCGAAGCCTCTGCCTTCTACCCTTCTCACACACCTTTTCTAGGTCCAAGATAAATAAGCAACAGAAGTCTGAGGGCCCTGGGAGTCTGTGGACATTTGCTCCCCCACCCAACCAGCCTGCCAGGTCAGTTATTCCCCTGACCTGTGCCCAACCCCCACCCCCACTACCTCTCGTCTTGGAATAAAGTTCCCTGGCATTGTTCTATTTGCCTTTAAAACAAAGGATGTGAGAACCGGTGTTAATTCAACAATTCTAAAGAAGGCAAAGGCCTCCTGTTTTACATGTCTGGTCCCATGAGCGCCTTTAACAGCCCATAGTTTTGCTCTGCTAGGTGTGTGAAGGGCGGAGGTGGAGTGCCTTGGGGAACACGTTTGAGTGTGCAATGCTTTGCCCACAGGAGAGAACAGGACAGGTGTGCAGGGACAAACTGGACAGGTCAGGACCTTCACTTTGTTTCTTGTGTCAACAACTTTAAGAAACTTGCTTAAACCCTGCTCCACCATCTCCTACGTGTAAGACCAGGGTGAAGGTAACTTCCATCCCTGACATGGCTTTGAGATTAGGACTTTGGGATTGGTGTTTTGTAACCACTAAAATCCCATCTAAATAGCAACCGCTCTTAGAAATGGAAGCCCAGGGGTTGGGGTGGGAGTGGGGGTGATGGGGAGGGGTTTCAGAAAACCCAGCTTCTCCCCTTACAAAATAGTGACTTTGAGATGACAAGATTTAGCACAGCCCTGCTCTGGGCTGAGCAAACAGGACAACTCAGATCCCGGAAACTTCCTGACAAGGCTGGTGTGGCTGTTACTCAATACAAATCCCCTTTTGGGAGGATTACTTCACCTCCCATTCAGACTCCAGCTTTAAAAAAGAAACCCCAGGGAACCATGGAGAATCCCAACAGGACACCAAGAACAAAAACCAACATGCCAGATGCCCAGCCAGCCTGGAAAGGGGGCTTTGAAATTGAGGGGAAAAGTGCCAAATGTCTTGGAGATTTCCCATAGCTGTCAGTTAGAGTGCAAGGGAAAACACAGCCCCCAGCCGTGCACAGCTGCTGCCGTCATGACGTCAGAGATGAGCTCTGCAGAGTCACCCTGAGGATGAATAAACCTCAGGCCTGTTTTGAAAGCTTCCCAACAGCCCTGTGACAAGACCAGCTTTACAGCGCTAATGGCCAGGAGGAGGGTGGGTGTGTCCATCTTACACACCCTCTCACAGAAGCTCTTACCTCCCCAGCTCTTCTCCGATGTCATAGAAGTCCTCCACTTTTTGCTGCTTGAAAGTCTCCATGTTTGGACTCCTCATCGGGGCCTGGACCATACAACCCTGAAACGGAAAGAAACCTAAGCTTGGAACGCCCGTGCAAATTAGAACAAGCCTGAGTCTGAGTTCGAAGAGCAGCCAAGTGCAAGGGAGAAAAACAGCTCAAGTTGCCCACAACCTTGATTCCTTAAGGATGGGTCTGTGCGAGCCTCTGGCCTGAGGAGGAGAAGGATGTATACCCTTGGTTCGAAACCTGTGGGTCGAGACCCCATCGGGGTCATGTATCAGGAACCCTGTATATCAGATATTTACATTACGATTCATGATTAGCAAAATTACAGGTATGAAATAACAACAAAATACTTTCATGGTTGGGGGGGTCACCACATCGTGAGGAACTGTATTAAAGGGTCACAGCATTAGGAAGGTGGAGAACCACTGATGTACAATGTTTTATGTCAACTTGACATCAGCTAGCGTCGTCTGAAAGGGTGGGGGCCTCAGCTGAGAAAATACTCCCATAAGACCTGGGGAGGCCCAGCCCATTGTGGGTGGTGCCATCCCTGGGCTGGTGGTCATGGTTTCCACAAGAAAGCAAACTGAGCAAACCATAATAAACAAGCCAGTAAACAGCCCCTCCACGGCCCATGCGTCAGCCCCTGCCTCCAGGATCCTGCCCTGTTTGAGTTCCCATCCTGACTTCCTTCAAAAATGAACAGTGATGTTGAAGGGTAAGCTGAAGAAACCCTTTCCTCACCAAGTTTCTTTGGTTGTGGTGTTTCATCACAATAGTAACTCTAAGACATATAGTTTTTATTCCTTTCTTAAATGTTATTTATATTTGTGTGTGTATGTTTACGGATATATGCACACAATTGCAGGTGCCAAGCAGGCCAGGAGAGGATATCAGCCCAGGAGCTGGAGTTACAGGCAGTTGTGAGCCATTCCGAATGTGCTCTGGAAACCCAACTCAGGTCCTCTGGAAAGGCAGAAACAGAGCAAGAGCTCTTGCTTGCTGAGCCATCTCCCCATATCTATTATTTGGTTCTTCTTAATTTTTCTCCTGTCTTTCATTTTTGACACAGGGTCTTGGATGAGCCTGTGCTGGTATAGCACTCATTGGCTGGCCTCAAATTAGCAGTAATTCTCTTGCCTCAGCCTCCCCAGTGCTGACATTACAGGCATGTACCATCACACCTGTCTCCGACTTGTTAAGGAAATAGAAAAAGAGCCCTTCCTGCTTGTTCAGATCTGTCTGAGGAAGTTCAGTGAGAAACAGAACCATGGGAACTTCAGCTACTTGTTCTAAGTTCAGCTCTACTGAGAAAAGAGGTATTTGCAGCTGAGAAACTATGACCCCAGAGGTGTCTATAGCCAGGAATCTATGACCCCAGCACTGCCGGGCAGAAGAATTGAGGATCCAAGGGCAGCCTGGACTAAATGGTGAAACCCTGTCTCAAAAAGTCAAGAGCAGGGCTGGAGGGATGACCGGAGAGTGGTTAAGAGCACTGGCTGCTCTTCCAGAGGACCCAGGTTCCACTGCCAGCACCCACAAGGCAGCTCACAATCATATGTAACTCTCGTTCTGGAGGATCTGATGCCCTCTCCTGGCCTCAGCTGGCACTGTGCGCCTGTGATATACAGACATACACAGGCAGAGCACCCCTACACATAAAATAATATGTTAACGCCAAAATCTGGGAGTGCAGCTCTGAGGGAGAAGATTTGCCCAGAACAAAGCCCAGTTTTGCCTT
Source organism: Psammomys obesus (assembly GCF_907164565.1). Lineage (NCBI taxonomy): Eukaryota > Metazoa > Chordata > Mammalia > Rodentia > Muridae > Psammomys > Psammomys obesus. The sequence goes on along the minus strand of NW_026585691.1, from coordinate 3,690,740 downwards.
CGTAAATCATTTAAGTTACCTCTTAGCTTTCCCATCTGTAAAATGGGGCCAGTACTGTAAAATCAATTTCAAGTCATGAGATTGTTTTGTGAATGATTAAGCGCTGTGGAAAGACAAGGGATTAGCATGACCTCAGATGGCGAGTCTGAACGGAGTGGTAAACGCTCACTCATCACCTCACAGGGAACACGGGTAGGGATGGTGTGACAAATTAAAACAGCACCAGGAGTCAGAAGCCTGAGGTGCTTGGTTCCAGTGCTACTCACATTTAGCTCCGTGACCTCATCGCTTGGCAGAGGAACCCAGTTTCTTCATCTATGAAACATGGCTACCTCTGCCGGCACAGGGCAGTGTTCACCACAGGGAGCCCTCAGTGTGGGACGTGCAATCCCCTTTCCCAAGGAGCTACCTGGGGGCCACACTCTGAGAGTAGGGCCCAGTTACAGAGAAAGGACCTGCTGCCGATGGATGATGGACGCATCACTCAAGGGTCCTTAATGAAGGGCTCTCAGCCCATTTTGATTAGCATGGGCAGCTGTTCTTCTGCCTGCCAATCAAATGCCAAACACATGACCCTGAGAGGCGGTCCTCTCTCGGGAAGGGGGAGTAGAGGGAACTTCACACAGGACAGGCCTCACCAACATCAAGAGACTGGGGCTGTTCCGGACTTCAAGGGATGTGTGTGTGTCTCCTTCTCACAAGCCACAGCTCCATTACCAAAATGCTCCCTCCTTCATCTCTTCCTTCAAAGCACACAGATCCCTGAGACACCTCCCCCCCTACCCCCGACAGAACTGGCCTAGCCCCCAGGTCTCACTTTCATAGTCAATTGCCTGTGAACACTCATGACTCTTCATGTATCTTCCTTCTTCACGTCCACTGTGCAGCCAGGGAGGGCCTGAGTGTTCACAGATACTAAAAAGAGCAAGCCTAGATATAGGACCAGGTTGGTATGGATTTTCCCTGTCACCCATAACAGGCTGGCACCCTTTCTCATCCTCAGCCCCCTCATCTGTAAACAGGGACACCCCCATAATTCCTAACATCGACTTCATATACCAATGTGGGGATCCATTGGGGGGGGGGAATGTAAGATACTGCAAAGTAAGGAAGATGGTTTTATTGTTACTTAACTTAGCCGAGGCCGCTATGTCTCTGCTTCCCACAGCTATGAAGACAACCAATTCAATTCTGTCCTCAGAAAAAGATTTTGGGGTCCCCTTAGCAAGTTTGACTCTACAAGAACTGGAAATTGAACCTGTGTTCATGCTCACTAACCCTGCAGGCCTTCAGAAACCAACACTCTTTCCAAATAAACCATTCATTCGGCTCTTAGAGGAGGACACCAATCTCACACAGAGAGGTAAAAGCAGAAAACCCCTCAAAAATTTCTTGGCAGGAACATGAAGCATGGTCCCAGAACAGCCATGAGCTTCCCTTTTGTGGGACACCAGCTCCATTTGCCATCAAGAGCTGAGCTGGATTCAAAGAAGCCCCGGTTTCCCCAGAAAAAAAAAAATGTCCAGGGATGGAGGGAGGGGAAGAGAGCTCAGACAGAGACCCACACCCCAGTCCACATATCCTACATTACAGCCACAGAGGACTTTCCTGTCCTCCCAGTTCCCCTGCCACATCACTCCTCCAGAAGGGCTCTTTCCACGAGAAACCCACCCAACAGCGGCTCCATGCCCTCAGGGTCTAGTAGCCCAAGCACCACTTCCTATGAGGCTCCATGACTCCTTTCTTCTCTTTTCAAATTCTAGAAAACCCTCTTACTGAGCTTAGGTTAGAATTTTCTCATTTGGGGTTCATAATCTGTGCCTGTCTCAAAAAGAAAAACAAAGACACTGGAGAGACGGATCCGTGGTTATGAGCACTGGCTCTCGAAGAGGACCTGGGTTCAATTCCTGGTGCCTCACAACTGTCTGTAGCTGCAGTTTCCGGGGAGCTGGCAGCCTCTCCTGGCTTCCACAGGCACCAAGCACAAATGCGGTGCCTTACATGCAGACATACATGCAGGCAAAACCCTCATACACATAAAATAACAATAAATTTGGAAGAGAGAGAGACGCAGTCATGCACGCTTGGATTCAAATCCCAATCTGTCACTTACAACCACTTTGCCCTTAGCTAAGCACAAGACAGCTATTCTGAGCTTCAAACCAACGTCCATGGAGCACAGGGCTAGTCAACCCTGCTGTGGGCGAGTGCGTAGAGCAACCACAGCAAACCAGACTGCCGGGGGGGGGGGGGGGAGCACACACGCTGGGAAAAATGACTCTGAATACTATGGAACCATTTCTGTGACTGTACTGTGAGAAACATGTGCAGCTGTTTTCCAGAATGGTCCATGCAGCAACAACTAAAAATTGAACCCAGCCAAATGCCCATCAATGGAAAAATGGATAGAGCCGATGAATACACACACACACACACACACACACACACACACACACACACACACACAATTGACTATACAACAGTGTGAATTAGTGAAGTACTTCACAAGCATGAAGAAAAAAAAAACAGATCCTACAAAAAGATTGTAAGCTGCTTGATTCAATTTGGAGAAGCCTTATGCACAGAACTGAGGATCTGTCTCAGGTATTGGTTAATGTATGTAGCCTGTATGAAGCCCTGGCTTCCATCTCAGCACCAAATGCACTGGGTATGGTTGGCACTCAGGTGTAATCCCAGCACTCAGGAGGTGCCTTGAGCTTCAGGCCAGTGTGGGCTGTAGCGTAAGACCCTATCTCCAAGAAGAAAAAGAAATGGGAACATAAAAGTGCTCGGGACTCAGTCTGCAGTTCCCAGCAGTTTCCGTTCAGTCTGCAGAGTGCTTGCCTAGCAGACACAAACCAGCCCTGGCTTCCATCCTCAGCACTCCCTAAACCAGCCACGGTGGCTCATACCTATAATCACCCTGCCAGCTGGAGACAGGGAATCAGAAGTTCAAAGTCATCCTCCGCCACACGATGAGTTCAAAGCTAGCCCGGGATAGATGAGATCCTGGGGCGGGGTCAGTAAACTAATATCACCTTTATTTTTCAAACTGTTTTTTAGATCTATTTCTATGCATATGGTTGCTTTGCCTGCCTGTGTGTCCATGAGCCTCATGTGTGCAGTGCCCAGAGGACGGAAGAGAGCATCAGGTCCTCTGAACTGGAGTCACAGGCGGTTGTGAGCCACCATGTGGGTCCCCTGGGAGAGCAGCCAGTGCTGTTAACTACTGAGCCATCTCTCCAGCCCCATAATAAAGATCTATTTTATAAGTAAGATGGCCTACGTGAAGTGCTTTCGGAGACTCATGAAGGCAAAGGGTGTAACATTTGCCCTCTCTCCCCTGGTAGTAGCCGATATACAGCTGGTGCTCTAAAAATGGTGATATGCAGTTAGTGCCCTGGCCTCTTTTCTCAAGGCCACGACTCAGATACTTTGCTATCAAGTAAAAACACCTATGGCACCTTATCACCCTTCTGTAACACCTCCACAAGATCCACTTGGATTTTAACAAATTGTCAGAGTCAGGTACAGCAACTCTAAGGTAGAATTATAAGCACCAACTTTGAAAAGCTGAAACCACATATCAGAGGCAAGGGACATGACTACAACTTTTGACCAGAGGCTCAGACTACCAGCTCCAGACATTCCAAAGATGACACCCAGGTGGGTGTCATTCTCCCAAGGGCCCCTGGGAACTCACCTTCCTGCCCATGGCCTGAGTACCAAGCACCACTTTAGGAAGTAACACAAACTTCCTAGGACCCCACAGGAAGGGACCTCATGGATACCTTTTCCGTTTAAACTCTTCCTTGGAAGTCAGAAGGCTGAGGAAGTGGGCCAGAGCACTTCCACTGTCCCTGCTGTGAACGGGGGTTCTGGGTAAAAACTCATCTCAAAACAAAAGTCTGAACCCACTGAGATCTAGTCTAACTCACTTGTTGGACAAAAGGAGGAATCTGAGATTCATACAGGAGAAGGGACTTGCCCACCATCAACCCAGCTAGGCCATCAAGCTTCCCAGGGATTTTTTTTGATAGTTATGCAACTCCACCAAGGGTGGCTCAAGATTGGAAAGCCAGGGGCTTCTGGGAGGACAACTCCAAGGTAAGAGAAGGTGCTCATGTCTGGAACCCACCCCACACTCTCTAAGTCTCCACTGCTGGTCAAAGCTCATTCACCGTGCAATGCTCTCCCACCTTACCCGTTTCTGGTAAGAGAAACCAGGCTATGGCAGGAACAGGCAGTGGTTTGGCGCGCGTGGGGTGGGGGGGTGGGGGATGGGGTGTTACACACACCCACACACACACACCCATGAAGAATCCTCAGAGTAGGGCTCTGGGGAAGCTGCCAGCAGAAGGGAGGGGACTCTAGCATCACAGAACCTTTGGACAATCCCTGATAAAGAAGCTGAGGCTCAGAGAGGGTCAGCCTCCTGACTGAGTTGACATGAGAAAAACTCCATCTTTTGTAGAAGGTTCAGCTTCTTTGGGACAGCCGGATTGTCTGCCCCCACACCTAGCAGAATGGAAGGCTCTAGGGGAGTGCTGGCTTTTATTCCTGCCTGCAGGAAGCTTGTCACTGGCAGCAGATACCCACCCTTTCCCGACCCCTGTTCAAGCCTGTTAGGAGGCTATCAATGCCATCACTTTAAATGCCAAAACCTTAACAGCGGGTGGGTGGGGAGAAAAGAGGGCTCTGAACTGAACTCTGAAGCAGTCAAGGTGCCAGCCCCTCTTCGTCAACAAAACTCCCTAGGATGCCAAGGCGGTTGGGAACCGATGTCAAAAACCAAAAGAGCTGCCTCCAGCTGCCTTCAGATTCTAGAGGTCAGGGAGCAAGGAAGTGTCCCTCCTCCACCTGCCCACAGCTCCATAGGCCACACTCGAGCTTCATTTCTCAGGAAGCAACCTCCTTAAGACAAGGTGGGGAGGAGGTGTGAGCCCACAGAGGCTGCGCTTGTCTCTCTCATACCCCGGACCGGTCTCCTTCGAAGGCGCCAAACTTGATGCATGGTTGTTTCCCTTCTCCTGCCCAGGTGCCAGGCCTCTGTCCGTCTCCCCAGCCCGGCACCGGGATCAGAATGCCAAGCTTAGGAGGCACCCCGAGGAAGCAGCGTGCAGACTGGCCTCCCGGGGCCGCCACAGCGCGTAAACTACAGAAGGGCCATATCCTCGACAGGCAGGCAATGCCCGGCCACCCCAGCCCCTGCTGCCGTCGAGCCCCGTGGCCCAGGCGCTACTCACGGAGAGAGGCTGCGCTGCATGCGCGGCGGGCAGGACAGGCACCGGGGCGCGGCGGGGTGCACGGCCAGAGGCTCCGCTCTGCTCCCAGAGCCCGGCGTCCGCCAGCAGAGCCTCGGCGGAGCCGAGGGGGCGGAGCGGCCAGCCCCGTCCCAGGCGCCGGCTGGAGGTGCGCCCGGGACGCTCGGCTCGGAGCTCGGCGCGCCCCCTGCTGGAACCCTCGCGGAACCGCCCCCAGGTGAGGGCTGAGATGCTCAGGAGACCAGCAGATTCCCTGGTCCTTTCCCACCCGTCTCTCACAGGCTGTGCCAGCTGGAGCGAACCAGCTTGAGTGAACGGATGATCCACGCACTACACAGCCTGGCACAACTGCCCAGAAAATACTATTTCTCTGTCCTTTGTCCCCACCCACGCACACCCTGAGTAAGCCCCACTACCCCAACTCCCAGCTCCGGTATTCCCGGACTACCCAAATTCCCCAGGGACCTCACCTGCTTTGATCCACGTAGGGGCAAAAAGTTCTCGTATCCCCTACTCATCCCCAACCCAGCTTGGAAGTTGCCCGCGTTTGCCCTTTCCGCCAGCCCTGGCACCATTCCTGAGTGCGGCCCCTGTAGCACCGTTAAGCCTGTGAAGTCTTCTTTCTTCCTTCGGCCAGAAAATATCAGAGGAGAAAAGAAATCGCGTGGTAGCCTTGGTGGCTGGAAACCAAACTAAAGCCAAGTGTAGTGGTCTCAGTTCAAGATCGGAGGCCTTTCAAGCAAGGAAATAAAGGCCACCACCTAGAGTACTCAGCCCCAAGCACCGCGACGGCTGTGCGGTCAGTTTGGCTGGATACAGTCACTTAGGAGATCGGTAATCCTCTGGTCGTGCCTGGAGGCATTTCTAGACTGAGTAACCTGAGCTTTGGGGAGACACCCCCCCCCCCAGATGTGAACAGCAATATTCTATGGGTCCAGAACTTTGATGGGGTGGGGGGACGACACAGTTCATAGTGAGTGCCACCCTGCTCTGATCTTCAGCGTCTGGGACAGCCTCAGGGAAGATCCCAGGCCTTCAAGTTTGTGAAGACAAACCTTTAGGTTTGGGCGGGTTCTAGGGTTCTCCTCAATGAACAGAGTACCGGCAGTCACCTCTCTCTCTCCCTCCCCTCCCGTGTGTGTGTGTGTGTGTGTGTGTGTGTGTGTGTGTGTGTGTGTGTGTGTGTGTGTGT
>NW_026585691.1:3648458-3684274 GCF_907164565.1 Psammomys obesus | reverse complement strand
TGTGTGTGTGTGTGTGTGTGTGTGTGTGTGTGTGTGTGTGTGTGTGTCAGCAGTCACCTCTTCCCCTCTCCCCCCGTGTGTGTGTGTCAAAATAAACCCTTTCTTGAGTTGCTTTCTCACAGAAACAAAAAAAGTAACAGTCACTCTTAGGCACACTTGGTGCCTGATAAGTTGGCAGAACCTAATGACAAAAGAGACAGGGCAGGGATGGAGCTGGTACGTGTGTTGGCCGTGCTAGATGACACTAGGGTTGGCTTCTATGATGCAAAGTATGAGGGCTAAGTGAAGGACTTAGTGTAGATCCAAGCTCAAAGTTTACTTACTGTGTGACCTCAGGCAGATGACTTGATTTCTCTATGTCTCATCCCCAGAAGTCATATGGAGCTTAAGAAAAAAAGAAAAAAAAAAAGCTAGTTTGGTTAGTTTTCAACACCTTTGAAAGTCTTAGGTCAGTGCCTTGCCCTCCGTTAAGAGTTCAGTGAGTTTTAGACACGCCTGTATTCTGTAAATGTCTGGGTGTGAGCTCCCTGGGGGAGAAGATACGTCTTATTCACCTTTTCTCCCTCTCCACTCCACCTTGCCCAGAGCAGGTTCCTAGGAAGTACCAAATAAAGTCTGGAATGCAGACTTCTTGGCAATGGGTCCAGTGCTGACACCTCTCCTAGACTGTCAGGTCAGCTGGTTCCTCCACGGCTGGTCCTCTGCTTGGGTGGCACAGACAGGAAGCCTCCTCTTCCCAAGGGTGGCCTAGTGACTTGGCTTTCCAGCTCCGCCTGCCCAGCCCCAGCCTCCACTCCTAGACAGTAGGCAGCTCCCTGCCCTCCACACCCAGCCGTGGAGGACTTGGGTATGAAGCAAGCTGTGCCTGCTTCCTCGGGAGGAGATCCTGGGGTTTCTGTTACTACAGCCTTGAGCCCACCATGGGAAGGGCAGGAGGAAGGAGCTGGCGGCTGGGAGACTTGGAGGATAGGGGCTTTCTGGGCTTGTGTGCGCTCTGACTCACTCTGCAAGTGCTGGGAGAGAAGCAGAAGCCCAGTGCTTAAGGGTCAGGTCTATCCCTTGAGGGGCCTGGAGAGAGAGGGAAACCTGAAGTCAAGCTTGAAAGAAGAGCTACGTTAGCAGGAAGGACCAGAAGAGAACAAGGGGATCTAGAAAACAGGAACCTCTGTGTGTGTGTGTAAATGGCTATGGGTGTGAAACCACCTGTCATGGCCTGCCCAGACTTCCTGACCAGCAGAGGGGCCACAGGGAGGAATCTTGACCTAAGCGTTTGCCTTCTACTTAAGGCAGAGGGTGCTGACATGATACACAGGCCTATTTGTACCCTGACCGTTGACCGTTCCCTTCTTTGAGGTTTGGTTGCCTCATCTGTGAAATGAGAATAAGCACCTTCAGGGCTGATGTTAGGAACAGTATCTCTCTCTCTCTCTCCCTCTCCCTCTATCTCCCTCCCTCGCTTTCTCCCTCCCTTCCTTCCACTCTGTAGCCCAAACACACACACACACACACACACACACACACACACACACACACGGGGGAGGGGGGAGACAGAGAGCCAAACATTTGAGAAAACAGTAATATAAAAGTCAGTGACCCTTCCCTGACCCAAGTCCCCCACCTTGAGACAGTCTGCCCCTGTCCATCGCTCTTCTTTCCTCCTTCATCTATCCAGGTCTCAGTTTGAGTCTACCTCATGCATTCAGACCCTTCTTAGGGTCCACCACAGGTACCGGGAGCTGCTCCTGTAGAGAAATGAGGCACTCACATAAGGTCAGGAACTCAGAGACAAGCAGAGGAGATATCCTAGAAAAAGATTCAGAAGTTCTGCATTCTGGGGCCAAGCCAGGGTCTGGGCAGAGCCCAGCAGGAGTGCAGAGATGGGACGGAAGGGTGTTGAGTGCCAGGGAGAAAACAGCAGGGAGGCTCCCGGAGGACAGGAAGGCTCCCTGAGCTCACAGTCATATCTGCAAAGCTGAAGACAGTGTCACCTTTCTGTGTTTGCCAAGAGGTCCTTGACTCCTGCCACTGGTGCCAATCTCAAAGCAGAATCACCTGAGGCCTTTTGCAGACCCACATGGGAAGGCCAGAAAGGACATTTCCTCCCTAGCTTCCCTTCAGAGTGGCCCCTTCCACACCCTTGGCTGACTCTTGATCCCTGTGTGTCCTGGCTCTGTGTCCCACTCAGAGCCCCTGTCTGCATGGTGACTCCACCTCAACCCGGCCCGTGTCCTGACCCCACTGAGTACAGCTGCATCCTGGAAAATGGTGTCCACCCACTTACAGTGGCTTCTGTCCCAGACAGGACTGGGCCTCTGCTCTGTCCCCTGCAGACAGAGTGTGTGAAGGGGACAGAGCGTGTGTTGGCCATGCTAGATGACACTAGGGTTGCCTTATATGATGCAAGGTATGAGGCTAAAGGACCCAGGCTCCCCTAACCCTTTGTTTGCTTTTGTTGGAGCTGCCTGACCCCTCAGTTTCGTTTCCCACCATTCTATCCACACAGAAGGTTTTCATCCTTCAACCCAGACAAAGAGTTCATCTGAGCCAGTTTCCAATTATCCCCTTTAATCCCCATGCTGAATATTTTTTAGAGCAAAATTTATTATATTTTCTATATCTCAGAAATAGAGAGTTGAAGAATGTTTAAACTTATTGGAGCTGTCCAACTTTCAATGCCTCTTCCTATTTGGGTGTGTTCCAGGCCAGCTAGGACTATGAGACCTTATCAAGAAGAGGGAGAGAGAGTGAGAGACTCCACCATGTGACAGTAGAAATAATCCTTAAAAATACTATCATGCAAACACAAACAAACAAAAGATTTAAATCTGGGCAAGGTGGTGCATACCTGTAATCCCAGCACTCTGGGTGGCAGAGGCAGGCAGATAGCTGTGAACTCCAGATCAGCCTGGTCTACAAAGCGAGTCCAGGACAGCCAAGGCTACACAGAGAACTCCTGTCTCAAAAAAAAAAATCATCAAGAGAAATCACTATGAAATATTAGAGCCCTAAGGATAGAGGAAACATTTAAAGAAATTCAGAAGGAAAAGGCATTTTATCTCAACAATGCAAACCAGAGCACCAGCAACTTCTAATTCTTAGAATCAACCTATGGACCAGTTATCAAATGGTTTAACCATAGGTGCGGGTCGGAATGTCATCATGTAGACCAGGCTGGTCTCTTTGCTATCCCTAGGTTCATCTTGAATGTCTGATCCTCCTGCCTCCCTGTCCAGACTGGTAGGATTAAGGTGCACCACCATGCCAGGGCTCTGTGCGCGCTAGGCAAACTGTCTAACATCCCCAGCCCCAAATGCCACAATAAAAACATTATCAACAACAACAGTAAAACTCATGAAGCCCTAGGTTCAATCCTCTGTGCTCATACTCCAGACATGGCAGTGCACACCTGTAAGCCCACTGTTCTGGAAGTGGAGGGAGGAGGACCAGAAGCTCAAGCTAATCCCAGGGATACCAAGTTTGAGGCCATCCTGGTCCACATGAGACCCTGTGTGAAAGAGAAAAGAAAAACAAACAAAAAAAGCCTAGGTTAATCCTTGGAAAATCTCTGTAAGCTTGGAAATTTTCAAAGTCAAGAATTAGGGAAATAGAGAGGGGAGGATTGGGAGGGAAAGAGGGAGAGGGCTATAGCTGGGATACAAATGAATGTATAAAATTATTTAAAAATAAAAAATATTAAAAAAGAAAAAATTAATTAGGTAAATAAAATTAAGAAACTGAAGAAAACTAAAATTAAACATGGTTGAAGGTGGTTGCTTTAGGAGATGCTGAGGTGCGGCTAGTGCTGCCTTAGCAGCCTGTCATTTCTGCTCTGCAGCTCTGTTGTTCACTTTTGTGGTATTGGGGCTGGTATCGAGGGTCTCACAAGTGCCTGACCGCTAATTTTTTTAACCCAAACTTTGTGTTATTTTTACTGTTGTTTTCTTTTACTTAGTGAGACCAGGTCTCACTAAGTTACCATATTGACTCCACTGGTAGGCCAGGAGGGGCTTGAACTCTTGATCTTTCTTCTTTGGCAATCCTAGCAGCTGGCCTGCAGCAACTAGGCTTAGTTCAGGACATTGCGTTCTTTTTCTAATTTATTTATTTTATGTAGATTTATTTATTTTATAAGCGTTTTTCCCAAGTGTATGCATGTATGTCCCATAAGTGCCTCGTGTCCAAGGAGGTCAAAAGAGGGCACCAGAGTCCTTGGAACTGGACGTTTAGGGGGTTGTGAGATACCATGTGGGCTCTGGGAACCAAACCAGGGTCCTCTGCTCTTACCTCTGCTGTCCAGCCCTGGCATTCTCTTTCTAAATCTTTTTAAGAGAAAAATTATCAAGAACATTAAAATCACCAGTGTGAAGACACATGTGCTGTAAACGTCCTTCACCAACGGTCACAACTGAAGAGAACAGGACCCACTGCACTTCCATCTTCCCAGCTAAATGAACCTTGTTTGTATTGGGAAATCCTGCGTCTGCCCATCTCCCTAGCCCGTTTTTTATACAGAAAAAAAAAAGAACTTAAAAAGTTACACATATTTTCTTATTTACATGCTTATGGTGCTTGATGATGAAGAATCCAGGGATTGCAAGGGACATGCACATCCCTATCCTATTAACCTCTCTTTCTCTCTCTCTCTTCCTCTCCCTCTCTCCCGTGTGTGTGTGTAGGTTACAGGACAGCCTTGGGCATCAGTCCTCACTTTCCATGAGGCAGGGTCTCTTACTGTGTTTTTTGGTTTGCTTGTTTGTTTGTTCTGGTACATTGGCCAGGCTAGCTGAGCAGTGAGCTTCCAGGAGACTCTCTCGGCCTCCCAGCCTCCCCATAGGGGTGCCTGGATTATAGACTGGCCAAGACTACAGTGCTTGGCTTTTATATAGGTTTTGAGGATCCAAACTTAGGCCCTCACATCTGACCACCGAGCACTTTACCCACTGAGCCACCTCCGTAGCCCCTGTACTCTCTTTGGTTTCATTGCATCAGTAGAGAGGTATGACTTGCCTGACTCATGCTGCTGGTTCTCAAGAATGCAGCTGGGAACCTCCTTTCCATATCTCTCAATTCCACAATCCGATTGTCAATATACGTGGTGTAGGCAGCTCATCCACCATCTCTTGTCATAGTGTGTTTGCCTATAAAATGTTCACCTGGGTGTGAGCCCAGCCCACATAAACTGGGTATGATGGTTGCACCTACTTGAAGTGGAGGCAGGAGGATCAGACATTCAAGATGAACCTAGGGATATGAAGTTTGAGGCCAGCCTGGTCTACACGAGACCCTATTATGACATTCCGACCTGCACCTATGGTTAAACCATTTGGTAACTGGTCCATAGGCTGATCCTAAGAATTAGAAGTTGCTGGTGGTCTGATTTGTAGGAAACTGAAGAGCTGACTCGGTGAGTAAAAGCATTTGCTCTTGCAGACAATCCTGGGTTCAGGTCCAACAACCAGGTGGCACTTAAAATGTTGGCAATTCCATTTGCAGAAGATCCAACGCCCTCCTTCTGGCTCTCTCGGATACCAGACACACGGTGCACGTATGTACATGGAGACAAACATTCATATACACAGAATAATAATAAACTTTTAAAAAAATGGATGGTAGGATTAGAGTATGTGGAACCTGTGTGCAGTTTCTTGTGGAGAAACGAAGCTCTTGCAAAATTGTGGTCTCAGAAGCTCTCCTGGCAAGGCGCCTGGAGCCCTGTACACATACTCATACACACTGACTCACCTGAGAAGCTTCCCCTAAAGCAGCAGGAGAACACCGATGTGAAAGCCTTGGGATCCTGCAATGAGGACGCTCGGCTGCTGTGACCCACCTCAGCTTCCCAGGCCCAACCAGAATACAGAAATGAATGTAAAGGTTTTAAAAAACACAACAACAAACACGGTTCACAGGAAAGGAAGCATGAATGCCTCTAATTCGTACATAAAAGATGCTCAACTTAACCCATAAGAGAAATACGAGAACTTTACCAGTGTAGGAGTTTTCACCTATCATTTGGACATCTAAGTCCGATAATGTCCTACCTATGTGAGCATGTTCAGACACTGACGGCAGCAATATGAACTGGCACAATTTTTGTAGAGGACAATCTGCCATTATCTGCCTAAATAATAACCATATACCCTTTACCCAATAATCCCATTTCCAGAAATCTACCTTAGAGGTGAGTTGTTCATGACGAACATGAGGTGTGTCTGGAGTTTATAACAGCGGCATGTGGGAAATAACCTAAATGTCCGACACTATGCTACATACAGTGAAACTCTATGAGGCTATAAAATGAGCGCAGTCTTTGTAAACTGATGGGGGTATACAAAAGATACATTGTTACTGTAAAAGAATAAAGGAAAGCACAGATCAGAGAGGCCCTGCATGATGTATGCTAAAGGGACATGGATACTGTGATGTTTACCAAAGTAAAAACTCTCTGGAATGAATAAGAAATGATTAACCAGATGGGGGTGGGGGAGCTGGTTTGGGAAACAGACTTTTCACCCTATACATTTCTGTGCTTTTTGCTGTTGACTCGTGTTATGGCATTGCTAATTCAGACGGGGGGGGAAGTAATGTTAAGTGTGTTTACTTGCTTTTTTTTTTTTTTTTAAAGATTTCTTTATCATTTACCTGTATGTGAGTCTGTGGCACACGCATGCAGGTGACCACGAAGGCTGGAAGAAGGCATCAGACCCCTGAGGCTGGAGTTACAGGCGATTTCTTAACCACTGAGGCATCACGACAGCCCAACCTTCCTCACCAAAGAAAAAATTGAAAAGCAAACCTACAGTACAGGAAGGAAAATGTAACTCTGTGTGTGTGGTGGTGGTGGTGGGCTCTGCAAACACTAGGGTTAGCAGAGCTGAGAAGGATTTCGTTCAGTGCAACTCAACAGCCAGTGCTGTTCGAACTTCTCAAGTCTGACGTCAGGTAGTTTATTTTAGACATATTGAAGCATGGCACCATTTTGGGCAAAAAAAAAATGTTTCCGAATGATAACTCTATCTTGTGTGTACAACAAAGCTTAAGACACATTTACCAAGAACATATGGCCTCTTCCATAAAGATGGGTTCTGTTGACTCAGAAACAACACTCAAGATAAGGTTCTAGGGAGTATGTCTGCGATAAACCCAAGCCTATGACAGTCAGGAATGGCCCATGACTCTACAGACAGCACAGAAGTTACCTAGGGCTACTGCAAAGTACAAGTGACATCTCCCATAAGGCTGCTCGAGACAAAGATTTAATGAGGAAGAGTCTGGGAGAAACACAGCAGTCTGGGGGATTCAGATGTGACCCGGCCCTACAGATAGCACAGGTCCCCAGGCTGTGGACAACACCATTCCCAGCTTCCCTTCTGCAGTGAGGAGACAACCCTGTGTGTTTAACATTCCCGGTTCCCCTATCTGTGAGCACAGGGACCTCCTGCCCTCTCTACCAATGTCCACATTACATAGCTAGCTTTCCATTCCTTTTATGTCAAGGTGTCACCATGTAGCTCTGGCTAAATAGACCAGAATGCCCTCAAACTCGCAGAGACCTGCCTGCCTCTGCCTCCAGAATGCACCACTATGCCAACCTTCATTTGTGTGTGTGTGTGTGTGTGTGTTCACATATGGGTGGGCACGCATTTGTACTGGTGCTCACACATATGCGTGTGCGTGTGTGGAAGCCCAATGTTGATGTCAGATGCTTTCTTCAATCTCTCTCCACCTCATATATTAGAGCAGGCTATCTCTTAAACCCAAAGCATGCCAGTTTGACTAAAGTAGCCAGCCAGCTTGTTCCGGGGCTCCCCTAGTTCAGCTACCAAGTGCTGGGCTCCTTCCACACAACTACCCTGCACCTGTCTACATTGTTTCCAGGGATCTGAACTCTGGCCTTCATGTTCACATGCACTTTACCCTCTGACCCATTTCCCCAGCCTCTGACTTTTAGCGCTTGTATGTAGTCCAGGCTGGCCTTAAACTCATCCAAGCCTCCTGCTGAGTGCCAGGCTCACAAGCAAGCATATACCTGGTTTTATGGTTAGGTTTTGTGTGTATATCTGAATGTGTGCACTGGGTTGGGAAGATGTTCACACCTGTGTGCTTGCCTGTACATGCAAACACAGAGTCGACATCAGTGTCTTCGTCTACTGCTCTCCACCATTTCAAAAAAATTTAGTATTTTAAAATTTTAAAGTGATAATATAATTACATAATTTTCCTCTTCCCTTACTCCCTCCAACCCCCAATGGTTTCCCCTTGCTCTCTCAAGTTCATGACTCTGCCGCTGGTGGGTTCTTCTTTCTTCCACCCCGCTCTACCCCTTTCCTTCCACCCTTTCAACCCTCTAACATTATATAAGAGAGTAAAAAGGATTGAGAAGAAAGGAAAGAGATCCCTGAATAAAGTCAGGAGTCAGAAAGGGGGCAACATTATTGTTCGACTATTTCCTGCTGATTAGGAGGTGTTGAGTTCCTGGAGGCAAGTTCTATCTTTGCTGTAAGGATTTTCTTATTGTTGGTGTTTCTTCTTTGCACATGAGTACTTAACAAACTAAGACCAACAACCCACCCTGCCTCTCAGGGACCTAGCATTTATATAACCTCTAAAAAGTCCCCAGAATTCCAAATGTCACACAATCGCAGAAACTGTCTGCAGCTGGCAAAAGCACGACCCCGCTATAGCACAAGACAAATCCTAGTCAGCTGCTGTGAAGCAGCCCCACATCCCCACACCTGGGATTAAAACGAAAACATTATATTTTTCTGTTTTCCTAAGAAACCAAAATTCCAAAATTCTCACTACATGACTTTTTAATTTTTCTCTCTGTGGCTCTGTCTCTGCCTGTCTTTCTCTCTCTCTCCCTCTCTCTCTTACACACACACACACACACACACACACACACACACACACACACACAAATGCACCTGCTCAGTCCATGTAATGTTACCTGTGTGTACATGAGCTCAAGGCCAACTGCTTGGTGCTGGATAACCAGCTGGCAGGGGCACGGCTCTTCCCCAGGGAAGACTGTTTCTCCCACTCTCGGCATGCTCCACTTGCCCATAGTTCTTTGTCGAGGGCTGAAGCTCCACCAGCTTTCCCCCTCCATCAGTATTGTCATTATTCCAGTCTTGTTGAGGCATCCATGATGGTAACACTTTCTGAGAGTGGCCTTTCTGATATTTCCAGGACCCACAATCTCACAACAAATTTTCTGTCCCTCTGTCTCTTACAGTCTTTCTGCTCCCTCTTCTGCAATGAGCCTTAGGTGCAGGAATTGTGTTGTAGATGTATGCCTTGGACCCTGCATGATCGCTTGTCCTCTGCGTTTTAGTGAACCTGAGACTCACTATCTTGGCTAAGCTGGCTTCCCAGCAAGCGCAGGACCGTCTCCACCCCTCAGTGCTGAGATTACAGGTGTAGGTCACCACGCCAGCTTTTTTTCCCCCACCATGCCAGCTTTTGCACAGGTACTGAGGGCCTGAACTTCCCCCTGCTTGTATAGCAGGAATTTTATCTACTGAGTCATCTCTACAGTCCCTATATTTAGGTTTAAAAACTGAAAATCTCAACAGAAAAGTAGACAAATAATAGCACATATCCTTTGAGAAACATATATTCCCCCAGTGGGATTTTAAAGTATTTAACCTTAGCAAACAAACACAGATAGAAAAATATACCTTTCAGTCCTCTGCCTCGGACCATATTCTCAAGTAATAAACCCCAGGGTTAAGGCATGGCAGGGACGCACAGGCTAGTTTCTTTTATCAATGCCCTAGGTAGCACTGCCCCAGAAAGAACCACCATCTGGCTGGAGAAAATGGCCCAACACACAAAAAAATCCATAGGCATAAAATAAAAATGTTAAAAAGTATCATAATCTTTGGTGAAGAAATTCTGTACCTAAGAAAATCTCCAGTAATACATTCCAAAAGCAGCCCTGGCCTAGAAGCGCAATGCTGTCAGAGCCACGCTTTGCTGCCATCTAGTGTTCTTCTTAGG
This sequence comes from Psammomys obesus, assembly GCF_907164565.1. Taxonomy (NCBI): domain Eukaryota; kingdom Metazoa; phylum Chordata; class Mammalia; order Rodentia; family Muridae; genus Psammomys; species Psammomys obesus. Next base: position 3,674,269 of record NW_026585691.1, on the reverse strand, counting down.
TAATCGCGTCTAGCCAAGAAAACCCAGTTACCTCCATGTGCCTTAGTGCCTATAGTCTGTGTGTGTGTGTGTGTGTGTGTGTGTGTGTGTGTGTCTGTCTGTCTGTCTGTCTGTCTGTCTCTCTCTGTCTCTCTCTGTCTCTCTGTTGTCCCTCCTTGTGTGTGTGTGTGTGTGTGTCTGTCTGTCTGTCTCTCTCTCTGTGTCTCTCTCTTGTCCCTCCTTGTGTGTGTGTGTGTGTGTGTGTGTGTCTGTCTGTCTGTCTCTCTCTGTGTCTCATTGTCTCTCTGTGTCTCTCTCTTGTCCCTCCTTTCCCCACCTCTTTTTGTTTGTTTGTTTGTTTGTTTTGTTTTTCAAGGCAGGGTTTCTTTGTGTAACCCTGGCTGGAACTTGCTTTTCTAGACCATGCTGGGCTTCTAACTCAAGAGCTCTGCCTGCCTCTTCCTCTGCCTCAGGAATGCTGAGATTAAAGGCATGGGCCACCATGCCAGGCTCCTCTCTACTATTTTTAACAAAATGTATACTAGGTTTCCAGCACAGAGCTCAGCATCCTTTAATCCTTACACCATCCTTAGAACATACGTAATGTTATCGACCTGAGTAGAAGAGGGAATGAAAAAATAGAGAGGTTAGGGAACTTGCTCATGGTCCCATACCTAGCTCAGAGTCTAGAATTAGACAAGGTGCAGTTTATCCTGAATTCTGTGATCTTGGTCACCTGCTCTGTGAGGGTCAAGGGTCTATGGAGAGAGCCTTACTCAGCAACGTCACACACACCTGCAGCACAACTGTCCCAAATAATATCACACAGGGAACAAGTTCTCCTCTGTCCTACAGACAGTCTGACCTGCACAAAAATGTGCAAGGAATGACTGACCAGAGCTTTCAGAAGCCTGGAAACACCGGTGCTGACAAGAGGGACCCAGCAGTGATAAAACTGAAGCCTACAGTGCCCTGGCTTGTTTTCTGCTGTCTTATTAATACAGGAGAGCCAGCAGCTGGGCTGCGGAAGCCCCATGAGGTTTGTGGCAGCCCTTCCCCTCATAACCTGCATGCCCTCTTCACAGTATTCTGCTGGAAACATCCACCATTTGGGTAACAAAGCACTTGCTTCCCGTGTGTTGAGGGCTTGTAGCAAGCTACTGATCACTTCATTATTTGTTTAGTTTCGTTGTTGTTGTTTTGACTTTGGGAGCTGGTGACTCACTCTATAGTTCAGGCTGGGCAAACTTACAGAGTAAACCAGGTTGGCCTTGAACTCCGGATTCTTCCCACCTCAGCCTCTTAAGTGCTTAAGTCACAAGTATGAGCCTCCACTCCCAGCTTCAACACTGTTATTTCTAGCCCTGGGCTATTCAGATGTCCCGGGGTCAGTGTCATTTCTGTAAACTTCGCCCCTCCCCCCTTTTTTTTCCTTAGGAAGAACATCAATTTTGTACATTTTGACAGAGGCTCAAACTGGTTTGAGACCTTTCAAGGGGGCGAAATGTAGTTCAGTGCTTGCTTTTATATAAACCTCAAGCTACAACAGCTTTAATATTTTCAAGTGATTGAGATTGGGAGGAGGGCAGAGTTCAGGGCATAAAAATTACATGAAATTAAATTTTACACCAGTTGCATGTGCCTGTAGTCTCTGCACTTAGAAGGCAAACATAGGCAAATTGCTCCACCTTCAAGCCCAGCCAGGGCTACATAATGCGACCCTGCCTAAATAATAATTGCAATAATAATGATGAGATAATGGTCTAGATTATGTTCATGAGTAAACTTTTTTCTTTTCTAAACAAGATCTCAAACTATGTAGCCTGAGATGACTGACTTTGTGGTCCCCAGCCTCCTGCCTCCTGAGGTTACAGGTGTGTCCCGTCAGTCCTGGGCTGTGTGGGGCTGGGGATGGAACCCAGGACTTCATATGCACCAGGCAGGCACTCTGCCAACTGAGCCACATCTCCAGCCCGTACACAAAGATTACTGGAACTCTGGTACTCTGTTTATGTGTTATCCTGGTTGCTGTTACCCTACAAGGGTGGAGTTAGACAGTTATAATAGAGCATACATTTCAAAGTCTCAAACCTGCTTGTGTTCTCTCTGTCCCTGTCTCTCTCTCTCATTTGGTTTTGTTTAGATGGGGTCTGTGCCGGATAGTTTTATGTCACTTTGACACAAGCTAAAGTCATCTGAGAGGAGAGAACCTCGATTAAGAAAATGCCCCCATAAGATCAGGCTGTATTCAAGCCTAGAGGGCATTTTCTTATTTAGTGATTGATAAGCGAAGGCCCAGCCCATTGTGGGTGCTGTCATCCCTGGGCTGGTGATCCTGGGTTCTATAAGAAAGCAGGCTGAGCAAGCTACCAGGAACAAGCCAGTAAGCAGCCTCCTCCATGGCCTCTGCATCAGCTCCTGCCTCCAGGTTCCTGTCTTGTTTGAGTTCCTGTCCTGACTTCCTTTGATGATGAACTGTGATGTGGAAGCATGAGTCAGATAAACCCTTTCCTCTCCAATTTGCTTTCTAGTCATGGTGTTTCAACACATCAATAGAAACCATAACTAAGATAGGATCTGTGGTGATCTGAACAAGAATGGCCACCCAGAGGTGCATTTGTTTGAATGCTTGGTTCTTAGTGGAACTATTTGAGAAGGATTACAGGTGTGGCCTTGTTGAAAGAGGTGTGTCACAAGGCCCAGTGTCTCTCATTCTCTGCCTGTGGATCAGGATGTAACTCCATACTCGCCTACCTCCTTCATGTACGTATGCCACCACCACTGGCACTTTTCCGAAAATGCTGAGGACCGAACCCAAGCCTTGTGTGCATTAGGCAAATGCTCTACCTCAGAGCTGGACTCTCAGCTGCACTGAAATGTTTCTTATCTCATTCTGTTGCAAAGAAATGTTAAGTGGCACAGAAGAGTGTGAGGTAATGCTCATGCAGGGAAATAGCAAGTCCTGCCTGCCTGTCTGTCTGTCTTTCTGCCCAGACTCTTCTTGGATTCTGTGCAGTCGTCCTCCATTCAGGGAATGGGACAGGACATCTGAAGAAAGGATCTTAGTGTTAGATGAGGTAGAGCAGAGTTTCTTTATGCTCAGCTCCTAAGCAATAAGAGTGGCTATTCTAGGAGAAATATTCTGGATTCTAGGACTTCAGGAGAGAGAAGGACAGAGGCACAGGACACAGAATGATGGAGAAACATGGCTTTTAAGGTATTGTCTTAATTAGTTAAGAACTTAATTAATTACTTTTGGAGCTAAAAAAGAGTCTCAATTCTTACCCTAGGTTGGCCTTGAACTGGGTTGGCAATCCCCCTGCCTTGGTCTCCAGGGCACTGGGATTATATGTAGGAGCCATCATGTCTGACTTTGGTTTCCTTAGTTTACAGTACTAAGCCAAAACATATTTCAGGTATTGTCTATTGAGCCCCAACACCACAAGTTCCAAAGACCCTCTCAGACAATGGCTGCCCGAGCTTCTAGAACAGAGGTTCTCAACTTTCCTAATACTACGGCCCTTTAATACATTTCCTCATGCTGTATTGACCCCCCAATCATAAGATTATTTTCATTGCTACTTCATAACTGTACTTTTGCTACTGTGATGTAAATGTCTGATATGCAGGCTATCTGACATGACACCCCTTTGAGAGGTTCGCTTGACCTTCAAGGAGGCCACACTCCCACTGTTGTTCTGGAAGTAAAACTGGCTAAATGGCTTGTGCATGCATACACGTGTACGTTAGTTTGGAGAACACAGAACAAGGGAGGTAGCAGGTACATTTGCCCTGGCCTTGCTCTACAGACTCCCAAGAAAAAACTTGCTGTTAGTTCCAAGCACCGTTTTACAGTAAATTGTAATTTAGAAAGAGGTGTTTACAGTGATGACTGAAAAACAGGAACATGTGCTGGGTTCAGTGGCACACAGTGGGAGTCCCAAGGTCTGCAAGAGACTGGGCAAACAAAATGTTATTAATACTTCCTAAGAAAGGGGGGGCAAGGGGTTGGAGAGTTGGCTCAGCAATTAAGAGCACTTGCTGTTCTTACAGAGAACCCAGATTTGTTTCCCGGCACCCACATGGCAGCTTACAGTTCCAGGGACCCTCTTCTGGCCTTTCTGTATACCAGAAATGTACACAGTACATACATACATATGTACATATATATGTAAGAAATTCAATCTCCCCCCCCCCAAAAAAAAATCAGGAATACTTCATTATTTACACATGCTAGGTAACAGATTATGTTGTTGGTTGGTTTTCTGGGATCTTGTCTCATAGCCCAGGCTTGCCTTAAATTCCCTATGTAGTTAAGGCTAATCATCCTGCCACTACCTCCCGAGAGCTGAATTATGGGCGTGCACACCACTCCTGGTTCTAGTAACACATTTTGCAAGAACTGGAAGAAAAAGAGAAGCCAACAGGAACTTACAGCAAAAGATAGGAAAGAAGTCACAGCATTTCCACAAAGCTAGCATTTCAATGGTCTCAAGGGAAGGAAAGACACAGGCAGAGCTGAGCTGAGACTGCGTCTCAGCAGAGGCCAGGAGGCTTTTAAAGAAACTTCTGCAACGCGTGTGCTGTGCAAGAATTAGTTGTATTTTTGACTTTTCCCATCCCCAGCTATTCTGAAGCTCTACTGGGAGAGCAATGATCTATGTCCATGGGTGATGATTTCAAACACACATGATCTTTGTCTGGCAGTCTTCCTGGCATGATTTGTCTGTTTCTACTTGGTAGTGGTGTTGGGGTCTGATCCTTACACCAGCTAAGCACAGCATTTTTCACTAAGCCACTTCCTCGGCTCCTTCCTGCCTTTTGTGTGTGTGTGTGTGTGTGTGTGTGTGTGTGTGTGTGTGTGTGTGTTTATTATAATTTAGTCTGTGTGCAGGTGTGTAGAGGTCAGAGGACAACTTGTGGGAATCAGCTCTCTCCTACCGTGTGGGTCCCTGGGATTGAACTCAGGCTGTCAGCCTTGGCAGCAGAAGCCCTTACCACCCAGCCTGCCCACCTGTGCTTTTAATCCTACAGTCACCTCATCAAAGCACCCCATCATGCCTCCTATGAGGCTACAACACCAGCATTAAGTGTCTTTCTTCAGACTTGAACCTATACTGAGGAAAGGTGTGACTCCTTGCCCTTCTCTCCTACTTTTCACTCCTTAACTTCCTGGCCTTCTCCACTGTCTTGGCTGCCAGGTGAGGGGATGCTGAATACACAGAGTTTCTTTTCCCACCAGTTGGCTTCATGCTCTTTGAGCTCTCAAGTGCTTTCCTGATCCTGGCAGAGACCTCTCCTCCCTGACTGTCCACTTGATACCCTTCGATTGATCTGCAGGCACTAGGCAGCCTACGTCCGGACCCTCTTCTGCTGAGGTTTCCTGCTGATAGCCTGTTGGACAATTATGACCCCTCGGCAGGACTCGTGAGAAATATTCAGGCCCAGCTTTGCCTTCAAAGTACTTAGCTTTGGGTCCAGAGAGACGACTCAGCGGCTGAGAACACTTGTTGCTCTCGCAGAACCCACGATTCAATTCCCAACAACCACATGGCAGCTCACAATCATCTGTCACTCCAGTTTCTGGGGATCTGATGCCCTTTTCTGGCCTCCACAGGCACAAGGCACACATGGTATAGAGACACATATGCAGGCAAAACAGATACACATTTAAAATAAAAATAAAAAAATTTTTAGAGTAGCTCTAAATTTCCAAGGCAGGAGTTGGACCCCAGTCTCTATCCTCATTCCACTTTGTCCCTCAGGCCTGCCACAGGCACGGATGTCCTGAGTCTCTCAGCCGCAGACAGCACACCTCCAAACTGAGTTAACTTCCTAAAATTTCCCTCGACAGAATGCCAAGGGTCACATCCCTAGCCTTCTGCCAAAATGGGGTTGGCACCAGTACTCTGTGACTTAGTGTTTCATGTTAAAGTAGCTCCCCCCAAAAAAAAAACTTACTGAAATAAACGAACATTTAGTCTCTTGCACAACCATTCCAGGTCAGAAATGGGACAGTTCTGCTTCAGTGTCTGAAACTGTGGTCCACCTGCCACAGTGACCGAGGATGGAAGACAGCTTCCACAGTGATTCACTCAAGTTGCAAATTGGTGCAAGGTGATTGCAGGAGGCCTTGGGGTCTCCTCTACCTGGGAAAATCTCCACAGGTGTTGAGCGTTCTCAGGCTATGGAGGCCAGATGCTGGCAGAGAGAGCGAATCCAAAAGACCAAGGCAGAAGCACCAATGCCCACTCCAACCTGTACCCAGAAGTCACACCCTGTCCCTCTGCCATTCTGAACCGGGTTTGCCCACCAGTTTGGACTCAATATAGAAGACACTGTACAAGAGCACAAGTGGCAGATAATGAGGAATGTTAAGGCCTGTTGCAAACTGCCTACCACACTCTTCTGCACTTCAGATGAATGCCTTTCCTCATATCCAGTTGAACCAAGAGCAAAAAAAGAACAGAACATCTAGACTGATTCATTAAAAACAAAACAAACAATAACCTTTGGCACAACCACTTCATTGCACTTTTTTTAAGTGGGGGAGTAGTGTGACCTCGCAAAGCACAACACTTGCACTGTGCTGTATCCTCAGCCCTTCCTTGGGAGACTTCTTTAGAACTGTGAGTCTGACGCCGGAGGGACACATCAGGGGTTAAGAGCATCCACCTGCACTGCTCTTCCAGAGAACCTGGGTTCAATCCCAGCACCCACATGGCAGCCAACAACTATCCGTAACTCCAGTTCCAGGGGATTTGATCCCTTCTTCTAAACTCCTCAGACAGCAGGTAAGCATGTGGTGTGAACACAGACATGCATTCTGGGAAAACAATCATACACACAAAATAAGCTCAACTATTTAAAATTGTGTATGTCACCCGACACTCTCCACATACGTTCCTCAGCTCCACATGGGCCCAGGGTTCTCTAAAAAGGAAGGCAGGGTCTTTTCATTTTTAAACTTCACTCTACATAATAATCAGTGAACACAGCTCTAACACAGAAGTGATCTGTTAGAGGTTCACATTTACATTAGAATTGACAATTCAGTAGGAACCTAAGGTGAGCCATTGTAAGAATCACCTGTCGTATTTATTTTAGAATGATAATTGAAATCAAATACATTTGGGCACAGTAGATATTTGACATGAAAAGCAGTTGTATCAGAATGGTCATCAGAAAAATAGTAACATTTTACACAAATGAACTAGAAAATATTTTTCTGTCTGATCACTTGAGTTAGAAATCCTGAGAATGTTACTAACTGAACAATTAAGTTCTACCTCATAACTGAAATCTGCTTAGAAAGAATTCCTTTTAAAAAAATGCTCTGAGGGCCAGGCAGTGGTGGCTCGTGCCTTTAATCCCAGCACTCTGAAGCAGAGGCAGGTGGATCTCTCTGAGCTGGAGGCCAGCCTGGTCTCTAGAGTGAGTTCCAGGATAGCCAGGGCTACTCAGAGAAACCCTGTCTCAAAAAAAACAAAAAAACAAAAACAAAAATGGAACAAAACAGAACAAAAAAAGGTCTGATGTACAAATCACCTACATATTCAACATGAGTCCTCTACATTTTACAAAGGATTTAAACAAATAAATTGAATCCTTATAGGCCTCTGGCTCTTGAGATGGTATCAGTCAGGCTCAAGGACGCACTGTTCCACAATTTCCCGTAGGTTGGGGTTCTCCATTGCAGCTGCCACTCGCTCTTTGTCATTTATCTGCTTGTTGACTGCAAAACACGTGGACAAAAGTTAACAGAACTGTGTCAACAGAGACCTCAGACAGCATTTGTGCAGCCTGCTCAAACGAAGAATTTAACTCCCTGAGACCTTCAGCTAGTAGACCTTCAGCAGGCGGTTGAAGATTGTTCTCTTATGTGTGCACACACAGGTATGTGCACTGCTCACAAGTGCTTATGGAGATCTGGAGAGGGCACTGGGTCCCTAGGGCTGAAGCTCTAAGCGACTGTGAGCTACACTGGTGGTCTTCTCTCTGCTGACTGGGAATCCTAAGCGTACGGTCACCCCCAACTCCCATCCTAGCACATTAACTCAAACAGACAACCCCTCCCTGACAAGAGTCCCGGATGGCGACTTGTCAGACTCCCAGTTCCAACTCAGCACATAGCTAAGGGGCTGTCAGTACAGAGCCAAGCCTTCAGAGCTGGACACGTTTACAGATCTTTATGTAGCCTAAGGCCAGAGCCAGTTAATATTCATAGGCTCCAGCGTACTGGACCCAGTGAAATGAATGTCTGGGCTTCCCCACCTGTGAAGGAAGAATATAACTGATGCTGTCCCCTCTTTCTTTTCAGGGCACCCCAATAGATAACCTAGTACCCCAAGATAAAAAAAATATTAGCTGTAGCTGTTTTTCACTTACTGTCTTCTTCTGTAGAGTGAGTTCCTTCAGAAATGTAGATTTCCAACTGGAGAGAAGAGAGGCAGAAGGAAAACATCAGGTGAGGGGCATGCAGGACAGACCCAGGATGGAGGGTAAAGCCCAAACCCTGTTCCTAACATCAGGGCCTGACAGGATGGAGCCAATGGTAGCATTTCCACTAACTGACCTGCAATGGGCATGCCCCTGGATTTCTGTATGAATACACAGATCTCACTGTGATCTTAGCCCTACCTCACCCTATCCCCAAATCTGTATATAATCCACTCTCTGTTTCATCTTTCAGGGGCACCATATCAACAACCCAGTGCACCGTTATTCTTTCTCCTTTACATACACAAACTCTTACATTTTTCTTTTATGCATAATTTATAAACATACACACAAAGTTACTGTTTCACAAAATTGAGACAAATATGGGTTTTTCATCCTCCTTTTCCTCTGCTATCTTGCTAAATTTATTCCCAAGTATAATACCAGTAAAGCCATTTCATCTAGCCTTGCTAGCCTGACAAATTAGTCAACCCTAAGCACAAGAGCTTTTGATACAACCACAAGACTGTTGAAAATCCTGTGGCTGAGGCAAGCCTGTGCAGAAGGAAGCACAGATCCGCCACAGAGATCAACGCTTTCCAGTGGAAAACGCTTAAAACCTATTACAGCTAATAGAGATCTTAGAACCATCTAGTTCAGTCTCTCTCTCTCTCTGGCTTTTGTTGTTGTTTGTTTGCTTGTTCATTTGTTTGTTTGGAAACAGGGTTTCTCTGTGTAGCCCTGGCTGTCCTGGAACTAACTTTGTAGACCAGGTTGGCCTCGAATTCAGAGATCCAAGTGCTGGGATTAAAGGTTTGCACTACCAGACCCAGGTCAATTTGGTCTCTTTTAAAAACATATAACATGAGCTTCTGAGACGGCTCAGTATGTAGATGTGCTTGCCATACAATCCTGATGACCTGAATACAATGCTTGGAACCCACATGGACAGTGAGAACCAAGTTGTCCCCTGACCTCCACACATGTGCCATGGCACACACACACCCTCACTCACACACACACACAATTAAAAAGACCACCATCCAGATTCCCCCAGTGGCACAAAACTCTTACTTATTGAACCCAGGAATAAAAAAGAAAATCAAAATTTTAACTTTGGTTAAAAATTACACATGACTCATTATTCTGAAACAGCCAAAGGCTGGGCAGAGTGGCAGATGCCTTGTAATCCCAGCATTTAGGAGGCAGCAGCAGATGGATCCCTGTGAATTTGAGGCCAACCTGGTTAACACAGTGAGTTCCAGGACAGCCAGAACTATACAGTGAGATCCTGTTCCACAAACAAAAACAAAACAAAAGGCTAACAAACAGAGGTGAAGAGTCAAGCTTTTACCCCCATTCCTATGAGAATTATTAATATACCTCAGTATAACCAAATAGTTAATGAGGCAACTATCATCAATAACAGGACAAAGCAAAACTACAGCCTCTTCATGACATGTAATGAACACATAATTGTTTTCTTGCCAAAAATGAATAACAGTCTAATCATGAAATCCTGAAACCCCCAATTGAGAAAGAACCTATAAAATGTCTATACGCTTCAAAAGTGTCACAATTGCCAGTTGTGCTGGTGGGTACTTATAAATCCTGGCACTTGTGAAGCTGAGGCAGGAGAACAGCCATGAGTTCAAGGTTAGCCTGGGCTACATAATGAGATCCTGTCTCAACAACAGCAAATCAAAATCATGAAAGATAGAGAATAAGGAACTACTCCTGCCTGAATGAACTCCAGACTAACTACTGAGAACCTGAGGGGAAGGGCAGTAATGGGAGGGTAGACTACCATTAAGGGTATTATTGGACTGCAGACATAATTATATAATAATTATATATACTTTTTAAAGATTTATTTGTTTTATTTTTTTAAATAATTTATTTTATTTTATGTGCATCAGTGTGAAGGTGTCTGATTCCTTGGAACTGGAGTTACAGACAGTTGGGAGCTGCCATGTGGGTTCTGGGAATTGAACCCGTGTCCTTTGGAAGAGCAGTCAGAGCTCTTAACCACTGAGCCACCTCTCCAGCCCCTATTTGTTTTATTTTTGTGTATGAATGTTTTGCCTACACGTATGTATGTATACCATGTGCCAATGGAAGGCAAAAGAAGAAAAGAACTGAAGTTACAGATGTTTGTGAGCCACCATGTGGTTGCTAGGAACTGAACTCAGGTCCCCTGGAAGAGCAACCAGTGCTCTTAACTACTGGGTCATCTCCTGAGCCCCAAAACAATACTTTTAACAAAAATTAGAAACAACTCAAATGTTTAAAAACTGATAAGAAAGTAAAATAAAACAAGGTCTCTCTATATAATGGAGTATTATACGACAATACAAAAGAATAAAACACATAATTTAAAACATAAACACTGAAAACACACTACGTCAAAGAACCCACACACTGTGTAACTTCATTAAAGTGAAGACAGGAAATAGATGGTTGTTCTAATACAGAGAGGGGGACAGAGTAAGAGTAGAATGACTGCTAATAAGTATAGGCTTGCTCCTTCCTTCCTTCCTTCCTTCCTTCCTTCCTTCCTTCCTTCCTTCCTTCCTTCCCTCCCTCCCTCCCTCCCTCCCTCCCTCCCTCCCTCCCTCCCTCCCTTCCTTCCCATTTCTGATACAGGATCTGGCTATGTAGCCCATCCCATCTCAACCTCCCAAGTGGTGGCATCACATTTATATATTACCACACTTGACTGGATCTTTTGCAAGTGATGCAAATGTTTTAAAAATGACTCGGAGAAGGCCGCAGAATCCTGTAGAAGTCATCAGAAACCACTAAGCTGTCCACTTCAGGTGGCTTACATGATGTGTGAATTCTATCTTAACAGGCGTCATAAAAGACAACCTGGACTAGGGATGTGCTCAGTGGCAGGGCAGTGGCCTGGCTTGTGTGAGGCTCTGGGTTCAAAACAGTAACAAGAGCTGGGCAGTAGTAACACACGCCTATAATTCTAACACTCAGGAGGGCAGGAGAATCTCTGTGAGTTCGAGGCCAGCCTGGTCTACAAAGCAAGTCCAGGACAGACAAGGCTACAAAGAGAAACTCTGTTTCGTGGGGGGTGGGGGGTGGAAAAACAATTATATATAAAACAAGCTTTCTTACCTTGTGTTTGAATGGCAGGCACCGCTGAAGTTTTACTCTCAAGCACAATCCTATGATAGGAGAGAAAAAAAATCTTCCATTACCTTCTTACTAGTTCTAAAAAAGCATAAAGCTTAGACTGCATCCACATACTATATGACAGCTGAAAAGAGCCCTGCTCATGAGTTTGGTACCATAAGGAACTTTAGAAGAGTTTCACTGTCCCCCAGAAAACCCAGGGAGCTGGGTCCATCCTATACATGGTGAACCCAGGTCACATTGTAACCTGCGCAAGATGGCTGGAGATAACACAGCAGAGTCAGGACTGACTGGAGCAGAGGACCACAAGGCTAGGCCTTTTCTGCTATGCCGATTGGTACTCAAGCATAATAAATTAATTCATTAGGATTTATTAAATACCACTGGTAAGCCAAGATATACAAAAATTAAAAACCAACTATATTTAAGACCATTTTAACAGTCATCAAGATGGCTTAGCAAGTAAAGGCAATTGCTGATAAAGTGGAGACTTGAGTTTGATCCCCAGAACCCACAGAGAGGTGAATGGAGGACTGACTCCTGCAAGTTGTCTTTTGACCTATACACATGTGTCATGGCATAAGCATACCCATGCATATACACACATAAATATTAGAAAATTAGGGGTAGGAGAGTTCAGTGGTTAAGGGCACTTGCTTTCTGAAGACCCAGGCAGTTGTCGGCACCCACATGATGGCTCACAGCCATCTGTAACTCCAGTCTTAGGGAATCGGATACCCTCTTCTGAGCTCCTCAGGCACCAGATGTGACCATGTGCTCATACATACATGGAGCAAACACATTCACAGACATAAAGAAAAATAAAAAATGAAGTTTCTAAACAATATATTAGTAAATTAAAAAAAATCATACATGGGCATGGCTGATGCATACCTTTAATCCCAACACTTGAAAGGCAGAGGCAGGCAGATCCCTAAGTTTGAGGCCAGCCTGGTCTATAGTACATAGTGGGTTCGAGGACAACCAGGGTTTCATAGTAAGTCTCTCTCTCTCTCTCTCACACACACACACACACACACAAAGAAAAAAAGGAAAGGAACTATAATTCATATGCATGGGACCGGGGAGAAGGCTCAGGGTTAAGAGCACTGGCCAGTCTTTAGAGGCCCTGGGTTAGACCCAGCACTAACACGAGCAGCTTGCTACTGTCTAAAATTCCCGTCCAGAGGACCCTCTTCTGGCTTCTGTCGGCACTGCATGCACATGGTGCACAGACATACGTGCAAACACCCATATAAAAATTTAAAAAGAATTCATGTGCACACCCACACTTACCAATAAAAAACAGAATTCACATGCACCCCCCACACACAGACACAGACCTGCCCCGCCTCACATGCACTTTTACACACACACACACACACACACACACACACACACACACACACACTCTCTCTTACCAATAAGAGTTGCCAGAGAGCAATGAGGTACTGTTGGCGTGAACTTGATAATAACCAAATAGTCTTCTTCATTTATTTCTTGAACCTCTACACAACTCTCTGTTACCACTTCAAGTTCTTCTAAAGTATTGGGTTTTTCAGGGTCCCGAATAGTTCGAATCAAATCTAGAGGCATAAGAGACAAGGCATTAAATTAAAATATAAATATCCTAAGTGAAGATGAGTCCTCTCATCTCAACTGAAGCTCTATTTTCAAAGATTTATTTTGATTTTATGTGTGTGTTTTGCTTCTAGGTATGTCTGTGCCTGCAGTGCCCACAGAAGCCAGAAGAGGGCTCAGACCCTCTGGAATGGCAGTTACAGATGGCTGAGTTGTCGTGTGGTTGCCTGGAACTGAACCCAGGTTCTCTGCCAGAACAGCCAGTGTTGAGCCATCTCTCATGCCCTGACCACCTGACCCCAACTTTCTTTTAAACAAATATTTCAGCAATTCCCAAGTTTCTGGCAGAAATTTCCACTACTAGTTTCCTTTGAGACAATAATTTTCCTGGATAATTATTAGACCATATCTTTTGTTTTGTTTTGTTTTTTGGTTTTCCAAAACAAGGTTTCTCTGTGTAGCTTTGGCTGTCCTGGACTCACTTTGTAGAGCAGGCTGGCCTGAAACTCACAGAGATCCGCCTGCCTCTGCCTCCCAGAGTGCTGGGATTATAGCTCCACTCATACCCAATTCTTAATTCAAAGCCAAGGGGAATATAAATGGGGAAAACATTAAGGGAGCACCAGAGGAATTTTGGCTAGACAGAAGGTGGAATTAAGCTTTTGAAAATGAGCAGCCTTTCAATATTTCACACTTAAACTGAAGGAAAGAACCACTAGGTGTTTCCTTAGCTTGTTGCTGGTGAAGGAAAGTTAAAAAAAAAAAAAAAAAAAGGCGGAGCCCAAAACCAGGGTCTTTCACAACTAGAGCAGTGAACTGAAAAGGACAGTGCTGTACTGTCACGGGCTAACGGCTAACTTACACCAGCTAACTTACACCAGCTGCAGGACCCAGAACCAAACAGCAGAGCTAGAGACAGCCACTGAAAAGCTAGGCCTAAAATCAGCCCATGAAAACAGGAACAGGGATGGGACATGCAACTAAGCGGGTTCAGAGGAATGGACTTTGCATCTGGAAGTCAAGACAGAGAAAATAGGGAGATGACTCAGATTTTAAGCTCAGTTATTTAGGAAAATAGTATTAAGATTAAAAAAAGGGGGGGGGGTCCTAGAGGCCGGCTAGGGAAGGAGACCTGAGTTTTCCCACACAGTGGAAAGACTAACAGCAAGTTAGTTCAACTTCATATGTATTGATTCTGGAGGTGCTTCAGGCACAAGCCAATGAAATGTTCCAGCAAATGTTAAACTACTCCATAAGTGCACACAAGTCTAGAGTGGTTGTTGAACTCATGAAATCTATCCGGAATGAGAAGCACTTGGCTGGTTATTGTAGTTACTGGGAGTGCTTTGAAACAAAAATGCTGTCTGGGCCCTACCCTAAGGAATTCTGATTTAAGTGGTTTAAAGCATGGTCTGAACAGCTCGAGTTTTTTTTAATTCCTCAGATTATTTTCCTAAAATTTCATTGTGTTTGTTATTGCTTTTGTGTTTGGATATTTTGCCTACAGGTATACTTGTGCACCAGGTGCATGCCATCTGAAATTGGCTTCAGATCCTCTGGAAGTTAGGACAGTTGTGAGGTACCAAGTGGGTGCTGGGAATCCAACAGCGGTCCTCTGCAAAAGCAACAAGTGCTCTTAACTGTTGAACTATTTCTCCTGCCCTCTCAGGTCATTCTTATATGCAGCCTAGTTTGAGACTCCTTGGCGTAAAGTTGGCCGTGGTGGCACATGCCTATAATCCTGGCACTCTGGAGGTTGAAACAGGAGGATCTTCAATTCTAGGCCATTCTAGGCTACACACTGAGACCCTGTCTCAAAAAAAAAAAAAAAGACAAAAATGGAAAAGTAAAGAAGAATAGAGAAGGGAAAAGAGAAGTGTTTAACAACATCATATGCTACAGGAAAATTTGAATTTAAGGCCATCCTGGGCTACATAGTGAGACTCTCAAAAAGAAAAAAGGACCAGAATGAAAAGCAAAAAGAATCAGAAAAGGAAAGACAGAGGTAGTTAACATAAGAGGAAAACTCAGGTTAAAATGTTCTTTGATTTGTTGGTCACCAAGTCACTTTAAGAAAGCAGTCTGGTAGAAAAGTGAAGTACAAAGGGGGAAGCCAACAGAACAGAAAACACATTCCTAAGGCCTTGGTTGGAGGGGGCGGGGCAGAAGCTTTATACAGAAGCTACGTGACAAAGATTAGGGACATTCGAGTATGTTTTAGTTCAAAGGTAAGGAACAATGAAAGGAGGTCAGAACTATGAAGGGAGACTGGAAAAGCAAAGCAAGAGAGAAGAGAATTAATGTTGGACCTTGCACTGGCAGTGGCAAGGACAAGAGTTCATCTTACCTCGAGCCTACAGAAAATAAATAAATAAATAAGTGGAGACTGATAAAGACAAAGTGAAGACTGGAGAAAAGCAGGATGACCCCCCACCTGCCACCTCACACTCCCCCATCATAAAAGGAGCTATAAAAACAAATCAATCAAACTTTCCCTCCCCAGGCTAGCTTTTGGCCTTGCCAATAAAATAGAAAATGAATTTGGAAATACAGACAGGAAAGATTTTCTTTTACTTAGCAGGCTATTATGGGATTTGGGAAAGCAGGTTTTCCTTCTCCTATCCTTAACTTTCCCTTCTAAGCTTAATTTGTAAATGCTGTATTATATTCTTTGAATACTACTAAATCCTAAAATTAAACCTTACCCCTTATTAAACATCTCCAGCTTTCTAGTGATGTGACAAGTTTGGTTTCTTTAAAAAGATATCAAGCTTGTTCTCACACCACACTCCCATGCTCCCTTTACCCCCAACCAAAAGTTTTGGTTGCTCCGTACTGACACTAACATCTGCTCTTCCAGAGAACCTAAACTGAGGTCTTAGCATCCACAATTGGCAGGACACAAACTCCTGTAACTCCAGCTTCAGGGAGATCCAACCCTTTTGGCCTCCATGGATACACACACACAAACTTTTTTTTAAAAAACTTAATATTTAAAAGGAAGATTCTTTCATTTATATTTAAAAGTTTCAGGGTGGGGGCAGGGTGCCGAGATGACTCCGAAGGTAAAGAGGCCTGCCACCAAAGAGGCTTAACCTCCTGGGTTCCATGTTGGAAGGAGAAAACTGACTCTTGCAAGTTGTTCCCTGACTTCCATATTTTCACTGTGACGTGAATTTGTATGTGCAAACACACACAAAGTAAATAAACACAATAAAAGTCCATTAAAACTTCAGTATTCAATTCCAATCTACTATCTAAAGAGACACACCCACCTGCAATCACTGACTCTCGGGTACCTCCTTCTGGACTGCTAATCCCCTATATATCTTCTCACCTCCATATTTCACTCCAGTTTCTTTAGCTTATACAACCTCTGACATATCCAGGTCCATATCCTCAAAGCCCAACTCAAGTAAGGAACATCTTTCCTGATGTTTCTGGTCTCTGTTTCCTCTGAATGTTGCTATCTCCTACTTAAACTTATGACCTCCTATTTGTATACACTATTTTTGCATATGTTGGTGTCACAAAATATAAACTCGAGGACTAGAATCATCTCTCCAGCAGAATTGTATCTCCAATGCCCTGAAGTCTCCAAATTACATCGAGGTAATAGTAGGATAGGAATGTTTTGTGGAGATAGCACACTAGTAATTATCTTCTGCCTGGGGTTAAGTCAGTCGTGCCTCTACCAACAGATAAGGAAGCCTGATCAGCTCCCCGGGTCATTCCACCCTTAGAATCATTCTTCCTGGTCCATAATCCTTACCCAAATTGTATCTGTATGACCATATCTCTTAGTGCGACAACTAGGCCTTTCGGTTTCAAAACTAAGGCTAGCGGTGGAGCACGCCTAGCTTATATGAGACCCTGGATTTTCTCCCTAAACCAGACACGTAATATTACAAATATTACAAATCGTCGATGGAGGGCAGAGAGGGACAGGGGTGGGAGGGTCAACGGTGGAGGAGGAAAGTACATCTGGATGAACAGGCAGTACATCTGGAATCACAAGTTTGGTTTTCTCTGTTCCTTACTGCCAATATGATTTCCAGGTACCCACTCCCCTCACCCCACTCCCTCATCTACACATGAAGGCAGTCCCTCGAAGTGGAGAGTTTATCTGACAGAACACACACACACTAGCTTGACTGTGTCAGAAAACTGTAAAATTGAAGCCTCACTCTGAGATACCTGTCCCCACCTCTTCACTTCCTATTGACTCTGTAACAGAAGAAAGTGGCTGTGACCTTGGGCCAGTCCCCAACTCGGCCATTACCCAACAGTGGCCTCAATTATGGCGGAAGGAGCGCGTGTCCAGTAGCTAAAGAAGTAAAGACCCTCGAGTAGCGCAATCTTAGGCCAACTTTGCTAGTTGACCACTGTAGGCCTACACGTCATGACCTAGTCCCTACAGTGGTGAGCAGTCCAGGGGAATGAAGTGTTTTTTAGTTCCAGGCTCAATTTCGGACCAGGTCTAGGCATTACCCGGGTCCTAGAATGACCGACATGCTGTGTGACTTAGGACCCGGAAGAACACGCGTCCTACTAGGTCTGGCAAAACCCCCAAGTGTCCACTCCAACCCAAAGGTGGGGCCCTCCTCCACCCCTCTCAAAGCCGCCTCTGCAAATAATGCCAAATGCTGCTCTGGGAAAAGTTAATTACCATAAACTTCTAGCGCTTTCTCTTCCATGATCCGGGGCTGCCGGGCAGCTCCCTGCTCAGAAAAGCCTGAGAGCCATAGGACTCTGCTCAGCGTCCAGGAGAGCAGTCCAGACACACGCTCCATCATCACGTTCCGCCATCCCTGGCGACTGTCCTAACCGAGCCACCGTCTTTCCGCAGCCGGCCTCAGGAGCTATCAACTTCAAAGGCTTCAAATAAACTAAGACATGTGTAAAGGTTTAGAGGAGCGGAGAGTAGGCGGGACTCAAAAACAGTAACGCGAAGGACCTAGGGAAATTAACTGCAGAAACTACATGTCCCAGCATACTTTGCTCGGTTTCGAAGAGACAGGGGAAAAAACCACTCTTGCGGCCCGTTACGTGCATTGCATGCTGGGACAGTCTGAGGAGGAGGTAGTCCAGTGACGGCGAAATGCATTCTGGGACTTGCAGTCTCAGTCAGAGGACCATGTAACGGACTGTTAGGCGTCACCGAGTGCCCTACTCAGCTCCTAGGAGGAACTAAAGATGAATCCTAGAGAGGTAGGGGAAAGGAGATCAAGGTTATTAATGTTGGAGGGAATTCTAGAACGGAGACTATCTAGAACGGACAGCTATTTCACAAAGGAAGCCGCTTTCCAATAAAATCTTACTTCCTGATCATGCCGGAAGTGGATTTCCTTTGCGGTTAAAAGGCATATTTTGGGAGACCAGTGTTGACAGGGATGGCGAAGGGACAAGAAACACTTGGTTTTCTTGTCTCCTAGAGACTTAGTCCAGCTTAACTTCCCTCTACGGGGATTTTTTTGTATTAACCATCGCCTAACTTACAGAGAGAGAACTTTTTCTGTGTTCACTGTGTGTAATGATTTTATAACAGAGATCACGATCCTAAAAAAGCACTTCTTAAGCTTTCTTGTGTTCTGGGCTATGGTGTTCATGGCTATGGTGGATGCCAGTTACAGGGCTGATTGTGTTTCCAGCCTCAAATATTTATTAGACACTTAATTTGCCATACAGCGTGTATATGCAGGAATAAAAATTACAAGCTAAGACACTCTCTCGACGCTCCAGCAGTTTTACAGTCTGTGATGGAAGGCCTAGTGGCTCGCGCCTGTGATTCCAGCACTTGGGAGGGCGAGGGAGGAGCATTGCCATGAGTTTGTGGTCAACTTTGGATATAGAATTTCAAGCCTGCCTAAGTGAGACCTTGTTTCAACCAGAAAAGCAAACCGCTTTTGTTACTGTTAGTGGCAAGTTTTGTCTCCTTAAAAAGAAAGGATCATTTGCCCATGATAACATAACCTACATTATCCTTAAACTCTAGTTGACTTGGACTCACCAACCTATATGATTAGGTCCCAGGAACTTTTGATCCACTCCCAGCAATATCCCTGCCAGTTCACTTCATAGCCATCGAAAGGATAACGCCAAGTTCCTAAGGAACAAATTTAATACGCTGAGAGCTCCCCTTTGTGTGAAGCCTGGCTTCTCCCAAAAGAATCGAAAACCTCCCAAATGTATCAATAACCTCTTATTGTTGCGCACTGTAACACTGAGTGTGTTTAAATTCTTGGCTTACAAGACTGTCCCCTCATTAAACTGTGAGGACTCATTAAACTGTGATCCAGGAGCTTTTGTGTTTGTATTTGAAACCCACAGTAAGGTGCCAAGATCACAGTGAACTATTTGTATATACTGAATGAATTAATGTTCAAAGACTAAGTGGCAGAACTTCCTTCAGCCTTTTCAGACCTCAGTCAGAAACATATATTGAATATCTGTGAGCGCACTGTACTTGGCATGAGCGGGCGGAATGCAGAAGTTTTCAAACTTTTTTAGTCACAGACTTTTTAATTCAAACAAAACCTTAGAAGCGGGGCAAATGAAGTTATGCAGGGCACCGAGGCCCGGAGGAACTGGGCAGCCTCTAGCCCCTCCCCTGCCTGTCGGGCCGCCCGAGTGCAACGTTGCGGTTCGGGGCTCGGATTGGCTGGGCACCAGCTCAGGCCCCGCCCCCAGCGCCTCCCCCAAGCCCCGCCCCGCTGGTCCCTCCGGGTCGGTAACGGCCCTCTCGCACCTCTCACGCTGAAGCGCTTTGCTCGCGGCACTGTCTATAAAGTTGTTGTTGCTGCTTCCGCCACGGGTGGAGGAAGATGGCGTCGGGAGGTGGTGGCTGTAGCGCTTCGGAGCGACTCCCTCCGCCGTTCCCTGGCATGGATCCGGAGTCCGAAGGGGCTGCCGGGGGGTCAGAACCCGAGGCTGGGGACAGCGACACCGAGGGGGAGGATATTTTCACTGGCGCCGCGGCAGCCGTGAGTTCCCACCCTTGGGGCAGCAGGAAGGAGAACTCCCCCCAAAAGAGCAGAGGAGCTTATCAAGGGTTCGAGGGCTCCGAGGATAGTGGGCCTGTTAGGACGTCTTCGCCCGGTGTCAACAGTCAGGACTGCAGGGCCCTGAGTGGGAAATGAGCCCCAGAGCCGGGCTCTTCGAGCCGGGGCGGGAAGAGGAGACGAGGGGTGTGGTGGCTTCACTGTAGATCCTTAATAGCCAAGAGCAACCTAGGCCGTTCTCTGGCCCTGTGATGTGATTATCCCAGGGATCCACTGGGCAGTCTGCTGGTTGTGTCTTGGGAAGACTGACTTAATATGACAAATGAGAGGACGATGTGCAGACCCATCAGTTTTCGTGCCTTACTGCTCCGAAAGTGGAAACGTGATCTAGGGCAGTCTAGGATCATGACCCGCCCACTGGCCCCCTTGTTATACCCAGCACTTCCTGGTCATTGCCATTCTGGATCCTAGTTTATGAAAGTTAGGTTGTGACTCCTTTGATCTCTCGAAGAATCTGGCCCAAAGCCAGTTGAGAGAAGGCGCTGCCAGATAAATTACACGGACCAGAAAGCTTTGTTTCTGTTCAAAGAATACATTTAAGTGGTTGGAAACAGATCTGTACATATGAAGGGGAAAGATCTCCCAAATAAATATCCAGGTTTCAAATGAGAACTGGCTGCTGGCAAAACAAACCAAATCTGCTAGTCTTTCTATGTGGAATATCGTGAGTTAACAGTACCAGGAGAGATGTTTTGGGCTGTTTTATGAGAACACTGACTCATACCACTTGGTACAGTTAGTTCCAGCTTATAAACGTCTTCAGCACCGAGTCTGTGGATTTATCTTTCTGTCATGGTGGTTTCTTTTCAAAGGAGCTAATCAGTATCTAACTGCGTTAAACAACTTTAAATTCTATATACAGCATGTGTCTGAAAACTTTGAGGTGCTCCCTATGTCAGAAAAAGTTTTGATTTTGGAGGCACTTCTTCCATAAACATAGAATTGTACCATGTTGAGAAATTGAAGGTCACAATTTCAGCTCAAAAAGTGGTTGCTGGTGCTAATAACAGCAAATTGTCTAATGATGTCTGTTACTCAGAGAAAAAATAGCTCGCTGCTAATGTAGTCTTTATTTCTGTTTTTGGTAACTTTATAGAGTTACTCTCATAAATCATGGAGAACAGACACTGTTGATAACTGCTGGGATGATGAGTGAAATAACACTGAGGAGCGATTTTCTAGGGTTCTCGAGTGAAATTCAGGAAGCTGTGATTTTATTGACCTCATCCAGTTAGTTGACGGAGGCATGATATGTCTTTTTCTTAAGAATGTAGAAATCTTTGCCTCCTTCACAAAAAGTGAGGGAGGAGCTGGGTGTGGTGGCACACACCTGTAATCCCAGCACTCAGGGATGCCGAGGCAGGCAGAGCTCTGTGAGTGTGAGGTCAGCCTGGTCTACAAAGTGAGTCCAGAACAGCCAGGATGCACAGAGAAACCCTGTCTCTGAAAACCAAACAAACTGAGGGAGGGAAGGTCTACCACAGAAAGCAGGTGCTGGGGTCAGACCCAGCTCTTTTCCAATGCTAGACAAAGATTCTACCATTGAGCCATGTCCTAGGTAGCTAATTATCTTTAGATATGACCCAGAATACTAATCTTCAAGAAACCAAGGCTTCATATTAATGAGCCATTAATTATAATTAAGGGGGGGGGCCGCTGTGTCACAAGTTCAGGGTCAGCCCAGGCACAGAAGTCTTTGAAGCCTGATGTTCTGGGTACAGAGTCTTTGAAGTCTGATGTTAATCTAGGCTGCACTCCTTGCTATTTTAACTTTGGTTTTTGTTTTGTTGTTATTATTTGAGACAGGTTCTCATGTAGCCAGGGTTGGCTTGGACTTCCAATCAGTCCTCCTGCCTCCACTTCTGAATGGTAGGATAGGCATGCTTCACCAAGCACAATTTTGCTAGCTTAACTTTGGACAAAGTATGCTGTAAGCTGTATTTTTTATATACTGAGAAAAAGGAAAAATAAGTATCTGGGTGTGGTAAAATCTCAACACTTGGAAGACTGAGGCAGGAGAATCGAGAGGCCACGTTGGACTTCATGGCACATTGTCTCAGGAGACTGAATAAAATAAATAGGGACTTGAGCATCCTGAGGAATGGGCAGGTAAGAGGTTTGTAGTAGAGTCTCTCTCTCACACACACACAGCCTGTCAACACGAGGGTGGTATATATACCACTGTTTTTATGAGGGTTAGGATGTGAAATACTGGGAACAGTTGTTTCCACACAGTAAATATTTAAAGAACCTTAACTGTTTTGGAGAGCTTGGGCTGTATTCGTTGATGAGTGGCATTTCTGAGTCAAAACTTCCACAAAACTAATAATAAATTAGAAAAATTAATATTAAACTGGTTTATTATCAAAGCTAAATAATAAGATTGATTTGATCAACTAAAAGTCATCAGAGCAGATGTTCCTATTGTGATTTGCTAACATTTTAGAGGCAAAGGAATAGACACTGAAGAATTGGGAAGCTGAGGCATGTAACATTTAAAACTAATTTATGGTATGCGTGTAATTTTCTGGACAGCTGCTGCTGTTAATCATCCCATCTGCTCTCTTCTACGCCAAGAAGCCATGTCACTACAGTAATAAAAATGTGATTTGAGATACATCTCAGAATATATAAGCCATTCATCTGAGTAGGATGTCCTGAAATTGAAAGAATCATGAAAACAAGTCTAAAGTTAATTTTAAAAAGTTAAAAAAAAAAAATGTCTGAAATTGTATCCAAATCCTGGATGTGGACTTAAATCCAGATAATTATTTCTTGTAGAATAGGGTTTCTCTCTTGGTAAAATAAAGGACTAAATTAGAGCCATTGCATTTCTAAGTTCTGGATGTCATGCTCCAAAGGTGGAAAATGGCACACAGGTTTCTACGCCTCAGGGGGCTTCACTGGTCTGCTTCCTCTCAGTGAAGGGCTTACAGCAGAAGCAGATCCTTTTGTCCTCCCAAGTCTTATCTGCTCATCTCTTCAGCAGCATGCCAGGACCACAGTAGATTTCTCTTCCAAATAAAGAATGGGGAGAACTAGAGTGGCTCTTTTTATGTTGAGAGAAAGGAAGAAAATACAAAGAAATGAAGTCATGGGCTCAGATTAAGCCAGCTATGACATTTTTGTTTTTGTTTTTGTTTCATTACTCTTTTGTAAACTAAACCCTACTGACTAGAGAAAAGTATGGGAAAATAAAATGGGATAAAGGAGGAAGGGCAAGGGAGTGGAAAAGCCATATGCTGAATAATTTGTATTAGTCTAATAGTACTTACAGAGCCCTGTGCAAATACTACATGCCTGTGGTCCCAATCCTTGGAAGGCTGAGGCAGGAAGGTCACAAGTTCAAGGCCAGGCTATGCTACATAGCAGGCCCTGTCTTCAAACAAAAACAACAAAAGACTTATTTATATATGCCTTCTGATATTTAAGGTTAACAAGAGAGTATAATTTATTTTTATAAATTTAAAAGTTAAAAAATTGGGGGCTGGAGAGATGGCTCAGCAGTTAAGAGCACTGGCTGCTCTTCCAAAGGTCCTGAGTTCAATTCCCAGCAATCACATGGTGGCTTTCAACTAATGTTGAAATGGAATGGAATGGAATGGAATGTTGTAATGGAATGATTCCCTCTTCTGCTGTGCATGAAAACAGTGTTCATATACATAAAGTAAATAAATGTTAATAATAAAAAAATAAAAGTTTAACAAATCTTAGATAGTAGACCAGCAAGATAAAGGTGCTTGCTGGCAACCCTGATAACCTGAGTTTGAGTCTTGACACCCAGGAGAGAACTGACTCCTGAAAGTTGCCCTCCAACCTCCTCTACGTATGTACTGCAGTGCACACTCAGGCACTGATACACACACACAAATTAATGTAATCTAGTTTTTTAATTAAAAAAGAAAACCAACTCTTGGATAGCAGTGCCTCCTGATTAACAGAGTTAACATTTAAGCAAGAAGGACATGGACTTCTTAGAATCCAGCCCTGACCCTGTGATTGGTACAGCATGTATCCTGGGGTGGGGGTATATGCAACTTTAACAAAGATGGTGGTAAAAGCTAATAAAGTTTATCATATTTTTAATTTGTGTTAAGTGTATTCACTTAGCTGTAAGCAGATCTTCATGTTCTCATTGGACAAATTTGAAACCCTGAACCCATCTACACTCCCATTGTCATTTCTAGTCTTGTTCTGTGAGCATCATTCTAACCCAAGTTTTTGTGAACTTTTCCTGTTGAGGCCCCTTACTGTATTACCCAGGCTAGTCTCAGACTGTAGGCTCATCTTCCTAGACTTATGCTTCAGCCTCCACAGTAACTGGGACTACAGTCATGCCCTAGTGTGACAGCTTTTATGAACTTGCTACTTTTTTTAAAAAAAAATACTGAAACAAGGTCCCTGTAGCCCAGACTGACTTCTTGTTCTGCAGCTGAGGATGACCTTGAACTTCTGATCCTCCTGCTTTCACCTCTGCATTGACTATTGTAGATATCTCATGCAAGTATAATCCTAGAAGTTTGGTTGTTTTTTTGTGTTTGAGACAGGATCCATGAAATCCAGGGTTCCCTCAGTCTCACATATTCCTGCTGTGACCTCCTGAATGCTGGGATTACAGGCGTATGCCACTGTACCCAACAGTATGTGTCTTTTTGTGAAGGCTTATTTTGATAAGTATCATATCCTCAAGGTTCACCATGTTGTGGCATGTATCAGTATGAGTACTTTAATATCCCATCCTATATATTCTCTTTTACTCATTCATGTGCCATTAGACATGAGTTACTTTTACATTTTGGCTATTATGAAACGTGCTTCTGAACAAGAGGGTGCAAACAAAGTTCCTGTTTCACTTCTTCTAGATCTATTTCTAGTAGTGGGATTGCTAGATCATATGGCGACTTTTTAAAAAAAAAATGTTTTGAAAAACCTCTGTACTTATACCATTTTACAATCCAAACGCAGCTCTTTTTCAACCTTGAGTGCATATAGAGAAACTTCTTTCAATTTTAACAGAATTTGCTAATTTTATTTTTAAAAAATGAGAATGACAGTTTACCTGGTCAATATTTTAATTCTGTATTCTGTGGTGCATACACAATGGTTGTTCCCAAAGTTTGCCCTGTCTTCAATATATTTGTGAGGACCAGGCATGGTGGCACATGCCTTTAATCCCAGCAGGTTGACTGGTCTACAGAATTATTTCAGGAAAGCCACAGGCTATGTAAAGAGCTCCTGTCTCAAAAACACAAAGACAATAATAGTAATAAAGTTCAGAGGTTGAAATTCCACATTCTGATAAAAAATTTACTTGAATCCAGTGAAGGACACTACTGTAAAGCTTCATTTTAGTGACCAGCACAAATAGTAAACAATCGTATTTTTCTCAAGATCACAGACTTAAAAAAATTTATATGTTCCTGGGTGCAGTGGTGCATACCTTTAGTCCCAGCATTCAGGAGGCAGAGGCAGTTGGATCTCTGTGAATTCAAGGCCAGCCTGGTCTAAAGAGTGAGTTCCAGGACAGCCAGGGATGCACAGAGAAACTCTGTCTCAAGTGTGTGTGTGTGTGTGTGTGTGTGTGTGTGTGTGTGTGTGTGTGTG
>NW_026585691.1:3447648-3648448 GCF_907164565.1 Psammomys obesus | reverse complement strand
GTGTGTGTGTGTGTGTGTGTGTGTGTGTGTGTGTGTGTGTGTGTGTGTGAGATTAAATTGTTCTGGCAGTTCACCTAGTTTTCAGCATTATAGAGGAACTAGTTAGAAACTACTTGTGGGGAAAGAGAGGAGACTTTTCAAGATGACTAATAAGAATCCAACCTAGATTTATATAGACTTGGCATATGGAGCATCTGAGAAATAACAAAGGCTGCAGCCACACTTCTGGTCTGGAGGGAGCTTCAGCCTCTCGGCTTACTCCATGTCAGGGCAGCTGTCATGACTTTGCTGTTGGCAGCTGGCAAGGTTGGGAGCGGGGAGAGGAAAAAGAACACTGTAATTTCTCTCCCTTGGTCCTCAAAGCTTCTCAGCACTGTAAAGTAACTTTTGGCATGAATAAATCATGGGTAGCTGCTGCAGAAAGTAGCCACAAGTACCTCATCTCCAGAAAAACCCTGTTGCTCAACTGTTTCTGGCTCTGGCTTTGCTTAGTCAGATAGCCAGCTGGTGCTTCTTCACTCTCTTCAGGACAGATTTGATCTGGGTGTGCCTTTTCCTTGGAGGAGCTAATCCACCCTTCAGTGCTCTTATCCTCCTGTAATTTTCCCAACCCAGGGGTGATTGGTTTGAGGAAAAGTGAGGAAAAGGAATTACAGCATGAAGTGGAGCCGAAAGTCTGCAAGTCTCCTTTTAGCTGATCACAGCAGCTTTTTTACTCTGAGATCTCCAATGGCCTTGTTTGTGATCTTCCTTAACTAGCAAAATGCTCAACTTCAGGCTCATTTTCTCCACCCTTCCAGAATACCTTTTTTTTTTTTTTTTTTTTTTTTCATTTACTCTGATACTCTCTAGTTCAGAAGTCCTTTACCTTTTTTTGTGTGTATGGACTCACTTTGTAGACCCATTCTCAAACCTTTTTTTTTTTTCCAAGACAAGGTTTCTCTATGTAGCTTGGGTATCCTGGACTCACTTTGTAGACCAGGCTGGCCTCAAACTCACAGGGATTTGCCTGCCTCTGCCTCCCTGAGTGCTGGGATTACAGGCATGTGTCACCATGCACAGCTAAAACAAAATACTTTAATACAGAAAATATATAAGCTTACAAATGAAACCATTTATACTAGTAACATGTACTGCTCTGTCTTTGTTTTTTGAAACAGGGTTTCACTGTACAGCTCAAGCTGGCCTTGAACTCAGGACATTCCTCCTGCCTCCGATTCCTCAAATGCTGTGCTTCTAAGAATGAAGCACCACACTTCATATAGCTTAGCATATCCTTTTTGATGATTTAAATAATAAATACAGAAATACATATAACTACCACAAATTTTAAATAAAGATAAGCACAAATGATACTTCAGTATTTGTTGCAATTGCATCATACAAAAATACCTACTGTTGGGCTGAGGCTTGTGGCTCACTGGTGAAGTGCTTGCCTCCCACAGGTAAGAGTCCAAGTTCTATTCCTAGCACTTCAAAACAGAACAGAAACCACTTAATGTGCATTTGAGCCAGAAGTTAGGGAAAATACAATGGTAATTTTATTCCTATCCAAGTTCAAAGATAAGTTCTGTGGCTCTTGAGGCCCAAGGCATGGGGGAGTGGGAGGGTCCTCTTAAAGCTATGAGAAAAGATAATACTATGAATTATTTAAATTAACCACTTCTTTACCCAGTTTGTAGAGTAAGATTCACCCATATTCCAACTGACACAAAATGTTCGTTTTCCCAAGTACAGATGTTGGTCACTGTTAAACATGATTCTGGAGGCTGGGATGTAGTGGCGCACACCTTTAATTTCACACTCGGGAGGCAGAGGCAGATGGATCTCTGTGAATTTGAGGCCAGCCTGGTCTAGAAAGCGAGTTCTAGGACAGCCAAGGCTACATAGAGAGACTCTGGCACACACACACACACACACACACACACACACACAAGCAAAAAAGATTCTGGGAGAGGAGTCATCTACAGATTTGTACACTTTGAAAAAGGAAGGCAACCCCATTGGCATCTTGACTTTTGCCTGATGCTCCCTATATGGACCCTGATAAGACTAAAGAATGATGAATTTGCACTGTTAAAACTGTTGAATTTGTGATACTTTGTTACTACTAGTAAGAATATGGTAATACCATCTCACTTATTTCTCCATTTTTGCTGAAGTTGGCAGAGGGAGCAGCATTTCCTGCCAGGGGCTTCCGGGAACGTTTAAAGACTGCCTGCCTGTTTCATGGGTGTAGCTCCAGAACCAGCTTAGTCCTCACTGTTCTTGCTGCGTTGGAGCTGTGCAATTTCACAGTTCCTTGGCTCCTTAGCCTTGCTCAGTTAGACTCATTGTCCTAAAAAATAAGTACTTTATTCCTCCAAAAGCCATATCGCCTCAGTGTTTCACTTGGGTTGGGCCTGTAAGCACAATTGTGGGTTTTAAAATGCAGTTGCCTAACTTTATCCCGTTTATTTATATGTGGACGCACACGTGTGTGCATCCCATTGCCCACATGTGGAGGTCAGGACGACTTTCAGGGGTCAAGTCTCTCCTTTCGCCGTGGAGGGCTCTTGTCATCAGGCTTAGAGGCAGACAAGACATCTTTCCAGCCCCAGTTGAGAGTCTCGACAGACGCGTTTGAGGTCTCTTAAATATGATTCATAGGTCCTATGTGGAGCAAAGAGCAGTTAAGCAACAAGAAGAAGAATCACAACTGCTAACCTCAAAGGAAGTTACCCAGAATCCCAGCAGTGGTTTTCAGTCCAGACTGACCGAATGAGCTCAGGGAGCCCACACCTGGCTTTCTAAATCATGCTAATGGCCTATGCCTGAGAATTTAAGGCTGTTCCTTGTTTAAACATAAACAGTTGAGCCGCGAGTGGTAGTGCACTCTTTAGTCCCAGCACTGGGGAGGCAGAGGCTTTTGGATCTCTCTGAATTCGAGGCCAGCCTGGTCTACAAAACCAAGGCTGCACTGAAAAATCCTGTCTCAAAAAAACAAAAAAAAAGAAAAATACTCATTTGCTCTAAATAAAAGTGCCCTCTTCCTACAAGATCATTGACCTGTTTCCCTGCTCTTATTGTAATAAGCAGGAGCTTTTAGACAGGCGTATCAGGGGAACCACCTGCTAGAATTAACAGCCAGAAGGAGAACGCGGGTGTCGGATGTCGTAGCTAGGAACTCTGTCTGCTGACTAAAGAGAATGTTGCTTTCATATAAAAAGAGCAAGAGGAGATAGGCACGACAGTTCCCTGGCTTTATGTACTATAACTACAGTTTTCATCTGTTGCCAAGGAAAGCTTCCTCTTTCAACTGATGGGTAACTGTAACTTACACCAAGGAGCTGAAATAGTTTTGAAACAGCATCTTTCCAAGTAGTTCAGTCTGAGCTTGAACTTGCTGTCCTCCTACCTTATCCCTCTGAATGTTGGGATGACAGGACAGCTTACAACCTCTTCGGGAGTCAAACAGCCCTTTCACAGGGGTCGCATATCAGATATCCCACATATCAGGTATTTACATTACAACTCATAGCAGTAGCAAAATTACAGTTGTGAAGTAGCAGCAAAAATAATTTCATGGTTGGGGGGATTACTGACACATGAGGAACTATACTAAAGGGTTGCAGCACTAGGAAGGTTGAGAACCACTGGATCACAGGGACATGTTACCATTCCTGCTTACTAAAAAGTCTTAAAAGTATGGTCTATAAAGCATTACTGTTGGTTCTGCCATTCAGTGTAATATGTGTCTCTTCTCCAAAAGTAAGTTTATCCTGGAACCTGTTCAGGATTGGCTTTCTTAAAACAAGCAAACAAAACCTTAACACAAAAGTTAGTTTTTGGAGGCTGGCAAGATTGCGTACGGGGTAAGAGTAGATACTGGGGCTGGAGAGACGGCTCAGAGGTTAAGATCACTGGCTGCTCTTCCAGAGGCTCTGAGTTCAATTCCTGGCAACCACATGGTGCCTTCCAACCATCTATAATGATATCTGGTTCCCTCTTCTGGCATGCAGGCACACATGCAAGCAGAACATTGTGTAATTAATAAATAAGTAAATAAATGTTGAGAGACAGAATACTGCGCTTTTTTAATAATTTATTTTTTTATTATATGCATATTGGTGTTCAGCATGTATGTCTGTGAAGATGTTGGATCCCCTGGAAGGAATTACAGACAGTTGTGAGCTGCCATGTAGGTGCTGGGAACTGAACCTGGGTCCTCTGGAAGAGCAGCCAGTGCTTCTAACCCCTGGAAGAGCAGCCAGTGCTTCTAACCCCTGAGCCATCTCTCCAGCCCCTGAGGATACTGCTTTTGCAGAGGATCTGAATTTGGTTTCCAGAATCCTTATGGGGTAACTAATGCCTTTGGCTGCCACAGACTCTAAACTCAAAGCACAAACCAACACACACATACAAAATAAAAATGATCTTAAAATTTTTGAGTTAGCTTTTAACCTTAGACATACTGTACAGAAAATTTTGTTGGCCTGGGCAGGTTGTATTTTGATGACAATCCATTGTAGACCTATCTCACAGAAGCCTTGTCTCCCTCCCCCCCCCCCCCCCCATACTGTGGAGAGACCACGAATATGTCCTCCTCTTCTTTAAAAAGTGGTTCTGGCCCAGTTTAGTGGCATGCACATGTCACCTCAGCACTTGGGAGATAGTAGCAGGAGGGCTGTGAGTTCAAGAATAGTGTGGGCTATATAATAAGACCCAAAGTTTTGTTGTTTTGCTTTTTTTTTTTTTTGTGACTTTGTTCAAAGGGCTCGATTTTTTTTTTGTTGGTGGTGGTAGTTATAAGTTAAACTTGACAGCATTATTATGCTATGAAGGCTGTGCAGTGGGTTTTACTCAGTAAGATTAGTTTGTTTAGTGTCAACACAAATCAACTGAAAATAAATTTAAAATATTTTGTGTGTATGTGTGTACACTGTGAATGCCAGAAGTTAATGGCATCTACACACCTTTCTCTGTCACTTCCCACTTTTTATTTCATTTTATTTTCTTTTATTTTTGAGACAGGGTCTCATTGTGCAGCCGTGGCTGTCCTGGAGCACACTCTGTAGACCAAACTGTCTCAAACTCACAGAGGTCTGCCTGCCTCTGCCTCCAGAGTGCTGGGATTAAAGGCCTGCACACAGCTTTCCTCTCCACCATTTAAATGAAAGCTCTGGAGCTCACCAGTTGGCTAGACTGACCAGCAAGCCCCCAAGATCCTCTTGTTTCTGCTCCTCATTGCACTTAGCTTTTTAAGTGTGTACTGAGAATCTGAAGTTGGGCCCTCATGCCTGTGTGGTCAGCACTTCACCCAGTGAACTGTCTCCCCAGCCCTGAAAAAAAGATGTTTATACAGTTTATGTGTGTGTGTGTGTGTGTGTGTGTGTGTGTGTGTGTGTGTGTACTGTTACACAAGAGCTACAGATTAAGATCAGAGTTAACAGTGTAGCAACTATCTTCCTGTCTTAGTGCTCAGCCATGGGTGGTTGGGCGTGGGCCCCAGGGGATCTGTGAGAGTTTTCTGTTCCCACAGGTGCTTGTTATCTAGCTCACTGACAGCACAAATCTTGATTCAATCACAAATTCCACCAAACTTATCATCCAGGCTTGCCATGGGTGGGTGGAGGAGAGAGCAGGTGTCTCCTGCTTATTCATCTGGATCTGTAGCTTGATTAGCAGACAGAGGACAAACTGCTGTCTCATAGAACAGGCTTCATCTCAGACCTTCCGAAATCAGACGCAAGGTCAGAAGTGGAGAGCTGCCTTTATTCATCTGCACACCACAGGGACAGATGCTTCTAAGTGTTCTTAAAAACCAAGTTCCTACAGGGTCTTTCATCCGGCTTTGGTTTCCCTTTAGTGGACCCTGTCCTCGGTGTCTACTGATTTTAGTCTCTCTGGGCTCTCTATCTGAAGAGGGCTGGTGCCCGTGAGAAAGAAGTGGCTTCTAAGACAACACTGAGTGAGAGTGAAGGAAGGGAGCGGTTGTATAGGGAGGTGGCCAGCTGTATTTGAGGCAGGAAGTGCTAGTTTTCATTCTGTTTCTTTGTCTTCTCAGAAGTAATTGTTTTTTTTTTTAATTTTAACTTTTTTTACAATTTATTCATTATATATCCTGATTAAAGACCCCTCCCTTAACTCCTCCCGGTCCCACCATCCCCTCTTTCCCCCATCCCCTTCCCCAGCTCGACTGAGAAGGAGAGTTCTCCTCTGCCATCTGCCCATAGCTTATCAAGTCTCATCAGGACTGCCTGGATCCTCTTCCTCCATGGCCTGGCAAGGCTGCATCACCAGGGGCAAGTGATCAAAGAGCAGGCATGACAGAGGCAACCCCTGCTTCCCTCACTTAGAAATCCACATAGAGACTGAGCTGCCAATCGGTCATATCTGAGCAGGGGATCTAGGTCCTCTCCATGCATGGTCCTCGGTTGGTGCATCAGTCTCTGCGGACCCCCTTGGCTTAGATCCTTTAGCTTTGTTAGTGTCCTTGAGGGCTTCTTTTCCCTCCATGAACCTCCATCCCCACCCCCTTCTTCTTCCATAAGACTCCCTATACTCTGCCCAAAGTTTGGCTCAGCATCTACTTCAGTGAGGACCCTCTATAGTAGGAGCCCATCTTGTTTCCTCTCTTCCACTGCTTCTGGTGTCTATCCTGTTTGCCATTCTGAATGAGATTTAAGCATCCTCCCTAGGGTCCTCCTGGCTGTAGATGGCTGTCCTATATTATACAGTTAATATCCACTTATTAGTGAGTGTATACCATGCCTGTCTTTCTGTTTTTGGGTTACCTTCCTCAGCTATATTCCTCAGCTATATTACAGCTTTATTTGTAATAGCCAGAATCTGGAAACAACCTAGGTGTTCCTCAAGGGAAGAATGGATGCAGAAACTGTATCTACACAGTGAAATACTACTCAGCTACTAAAAAACAAGAAGGTCATGAGATTTCCAGGCAAATGGATGGCACTGTTTTGTTCTTTGTGCTTGGGAGCAGCTGGAGGAGGGCCCACTGTCTGTGACCAGTTAGTGAGCTGCTACCGCCCAACTTCATTAGCACTGAAACAGTGCAGGAAAGGCATGATTGCTAACACAAGCCACATGCAGTTCAAATTTTATTTACTGGAAAGGGAAAACCCAGTATGGTAAGGAAGCTGTTTACATGACAGACCCAGAGAGTATCCTAAAAGATCTGTCCTTTTACTTTGTTCTTTTGGGTCGGAAAAGGCCTGTCCAAGGAACAAACTCGCTCAGATTTGTTAAGGGAATGTTTTATGAAAAGTTCCTCAAGTCAGGTCTTTTAACTGACTTGGCCGCAGGGTCTGGCTTCAAAACCCTGCAGTGGCATAAGCTGGCTTTCTGTAATGTGCCGCACAATCCGCCTTTGTTCACTGTGGTACCGGCCATGGGAGCCGCCCTATCCCTCCTTGTTTGTGATCTGCACTGAGCTTTTAAGAAAAGCCAAGGACCAACTGGCTTTTCACTATGTGTCTATTAGGCCAAGCATGACTGGGTTTATTCTTCATCCTACCATTGAGTGTAGCTAAAATTTTTATCTATGTAAGTTCCAGATGAAAAAACTGAACCATGTTTATAAGCAGCATTAGATAGAAAGTTATGTCTCCCTGTGTCTGTCAAGTGGGTTAGGAATGTCTAAAGCTTCAGTTTAGCCACCACTACAAAGGAAGCCTGGGATTGAATTCTGAACTCCACTGTGGTGTCCTTGTCACTAGAATATACCATCAGCACTTGAAATACAAAAGGTCATCAGCTGAGAAATAGGTGCACTGGGACAGACTTTTTAAAAATTATCTCTGTGTGTTCATACCCATGTTGTGTCATGTGGTTTAGGGTAATCATATTCCAGCGAGACATTGATTATAAAAATTAACCCTGAGTCTGTGTGGTCACCTGAGCAGCAGCATTCTCAGCTAGCAATGATTTGCTGCTTACTGAGCTGGCTAACTAGCAAGGCTGTCTTCCTCTAAATGCCTGTGGGAGCAAAGAGACGCCACAGTCACTTTCTAGATAGGCCAGGTTTGTTCTGTTTTATTGAAAGTATCTTTTTGTTTTCAGAGTAAGCCTCAGTCTCCAAAGAAAACCATCTCCCCTTTTCCTATCAAAAATGGTTCCAAAGAAAATGGGATCCATGAGGAACAAGACCAAGAGCCACAGGATCTCTTTGCAGGCAAGTAGAGACTCAAAATTTAGGCACCTTCTATTCATCCATATTAAGTTATGAGTTATTAAAGAAAACCACCATACATATGCATGAGTTTGCAAGTTAAATCACAGCCCAGTAGAGTCTGTGTCTTGGGAGTCAGCACTTGGGAGGTGAAAGCAGGAAGATATCAGGGAATCCAAGGTCCTTCTTGTCTACCTAGCAAGTTCAAGGCTAGCATGGTCTAAATGAGACCTTGTCTCAAAAAAAAAAAAAAATTACAACAGTGGTGGTGTTCACCTTTAATCCCAGCACTTTGGAGGCAGAGGCAGGTAGATCTCTGTGAGTTCAAGGCCAGCCTGGTCTACTGAGTGATTCCAGGACATCTAGGGCTACACACAAAGAAACCCTATCTGGAGAAAAACTGATAAAATAAAATAAAATAAACCCTAAACAAACAAACAATCTAATTTTGAAAACATGAATTAAATATTAGAAATGGGGTCATGGGAATACAGAAGTGCTATATCACAGAAACAAGAGTATGAGGTTCCTGAGCTCTACACTTTTTTTTTTTTTTTTTTTTTTGAGCTCTACACTTTTAAGATGTGTCACCTCTCTGTGTAAATTGGCTTAGAACTGACAATCCTCCTGCCTCAGTTTTTCAAATAGCTGGGATTACAGGTACATGATATCACTTTTGACCTTATTTAATTAATTTGATATACTGTCTTATGTAGCCTTTGCCAACCTGGAATTTGCTGTGTGGACTAGGCTGTCCTCAACCTTGTGACTGTGTCTCTGTTTTCCAAGTGTCAGAATTACAGACATGGCCACCATACCCAGCCCTTAGAACCATGAAGGATAGAGACAGAGAGACTGGTAGGTGGACTACAATAGAGGAAAAGGTGAAAGTTTGTTTACATTTTAATATTTTAAACTTGAATATAAAGGAAAATACAGAGATGACATGGCCTGTCTGGGGAAAGAAAGAATTGTACAACTATGTTTGATGACTCAAACGTGTGATCCCAGGACTCAGGAGGCTGAGGCAGGAGGATCTTTATAAGTTCTAGTAAGACCCTGTCTATAAAAACAAAGCCAAAGAGAGAGAGAGCTATAGATACAGGTATGGGTCCTGTTCCTGGAGGTGGAAATGGAAACTGCTGTGTGGGTGAGGTTTAGGAGCAGAGAATAGTAAGGAAAGAGACAAGACTAAAGGATAAGATCCTGAGAGCCCTCTACGAGGTGGGCGATCTAAAGACCTTGAAGAGAAAAAGAGGCTTGAAGAATATAAATATTTAGATTTTCTACTTTACTTGGTCTCTGAAACTTTAATATGCATGCGATGCATTCTGGTGGTCATAGTTTTTTTTTTTTTACTTTTTATTTTTTGGGTGAGGGAGAGTGTGGATAAAAGAAAAATAATAAAATATAAATAATGGATTGCCTTTACTGTAGCACAGTGAGGAGAAGGTAAACTTTCTGTGTTTGAGACTTTGACATGTATGTGATCTTGCCTTACCAAACCTGAAGTCTTAGTGCCACAGTTAGCCCTGTGATTGGCTTTCTCCAGGAGTGTAGAGATTTTACAGATTCTCTCAGCAGTCGTTTTGGTTTATGTCACCCCTGCCAGCACCACAGCAGCCAGCTGCTGCCTCACCACTAAGAAAGAAATGTCTACTATGAGACATATGTTTAGGACTGTAGTTTGTTCTTAGGTGTTCACAGTCAACGAATACTGACTGGAAATTTAAAGCTCAGATTTTCCTTCTGTAAGATTACCATAGTGTGAGTTGGACCTTCTAGATCCCAAAGTTTTTTCAAATATTTTCTTGTTAGCAAGGTAAAAGAAAGAAGCCCATGCATAGGCATACTTAAAATTTTTGGCATCTCATAGTGATTTCAATAGGAAATTCTCAGCTTTTCAAAAGGCTTTTACTATTACTCTAGCAAACTCTAGATACTTTAGTTCTATTTTCATTCTGAAGATTGAATCCAGGACCTTTGAGCATGTAAGTACTCTACCACTGAGCTACAGCCTCACCCTCTGGTTTGGTTTGAGACAGAATTCTACTGTATAGCTCAGGTTGGCCTAGTTGGCTTTCTTGAGATCTCTCTCTCCCTCTCCCTTTCTCTAGATAGATAGATAGATAGATAGATAGATAGATAGATAGATAGATAGATAGATTGATTGATATTTTTCTCATTTCCCCCTTTCCCTCCTCACTTTGTGGCCTAGGCTAGCTTCAAACTCATGGCAGTCTTTCTGCCTCAGCCTCCCAAGTCTGAGGTTTTAGCATGAAGCTTGGATTACACCATGCCAAGATGAGACAGGGTCCTTTTATATAGCCCAGGATGGCCTCATTCTTTTATCCTACTTCAGCTCCTTAGGAATTTCTTTTCATGGTACTGGGGATGGATCCTAGGTCCTCACATAGGTAAGTGCCCTTTCACAGAATTAGGTCCCCAGCGGTTTAAGTTAAGGTTTCTGTTGCTGTGTGATGAAACACCACACCAAAAGGAACTTAGGGAGGAAAGAGTTTACTTTGATTACACTTCCATACCACAGCCCATCATCAAACAGGGTAGGAACCTAGAGGCAGAGCTATGCAGAGGCCATAGAGTGGAGTTGTTTACTGGCTTGCTTCTCATGACTTGCTTTCACCAGCCCAGGTGTACCCACACCCACAATGGATTTGGCTCATATCAATCCCTAATTAGGCAAACACCCTACAGGTTTGCCTACACCCCAATCTTATGGAGGCATTTTTCAATTGAGCTCCCTCCTCTCCTGTTAGATGACTTTTGCTTGTGTCAGGTTGACATAAAAACTAGCCAGGACACCAGCCATTATTTATTATTTATTATTATGATGATGTTGATGATTCTTATTATTATTTGAGACAAAGCTCACTAACTTGCCCAAGTGGATCTTGAATTATCAGTCCCCTTGCCTCAGCCTCCTGCGTAGCTAGATTTTAGGTCTGTGCCCTGGGCCTGGCTGGAATGCTAGGATCACAAGTACATCCCACCATACCCAGGTTAGCTCAGAGCTTTTCAATAAATAGTACATGTGTCATTTATGAACTTAATCTGTTATGTTGAACCTGCATAAAGTGAATCTCCTGTACAAACTTGAGCTGGCTATTTGTTTAAAAGACCTCACAACCTAACATGGTCATCTGTGTGCTGCTTCTTGTTCTGTGCCCCCCACAGCAGGGTCTTCTGAAAAACGATTTACACTCAGTGGTCGGCACAGTAAAACTGTCTCTGGGCTCTGCCTAACCCAGTGAAAATCTAGAAAGAAAAGAAAGCAGCTTTCTCACAAGTGAATATTTATGTTTTTCTTTACTAGAGAGAAAAAAAACAAATCGGTTAGGATGTCTAGCTTCACTGCTCCACATTAGAAGTGCATCCACAATAGACATTTTAGTGCCTAAAATGGTACAGAGTTCTATTTTAAAAATCATTCCTCTAGAACACGTACAGAACGAGTTGTCCTGCTCACTGGTGTCATCTCCAAACACAGCGCCTCTTAAAGTGTGAGTCTTTGCTCCAAAAGCTGCTCTGGTCAGAAGTGTTTTCAGTCTTCTGAGCCCTCTCCCCATCCTGGTGGCATTTATAAACTGTAGCTTAATCTGCCAGCATGTAGCTAAACTATGGCTGTGACTACCTCATGAACTGTCAACATCGCTGTGCTGTTCTCGGGTGGCACTGTGTATTTTCTAGTTGGTTTTTTTCTTGAGGCTTCCTCTGATGTACTGGCCTGTTCTGCCATGCTGTTTGTAAAGCAGATAACCGAAGGTATCCTCTTGTACGAACAACTGAAAACAAGAACAACTGAGCTTCATGTAAGGTTTTTGAGTGACCACTCCCAAGAGTAAAATTATTTTGGCTGTAGAGTCTTTTTTGCTAGATTTCTGGTTCTTTGGCCTAAGGTAGCAAAAACAGTTGTGTCTGGAAAGGAAAGGGAGAGCTTGCTCTACCAAACCTGTGCTAAAATAGCACTCCCCTCAGTGTCCTTTCCTTTGCTTCATGTAAAAACTATTCACCTCTTGGTTTTCTGTTATACTGGGTGCTTATTGTTTCTCCTGTGGGCCTCATCCTGTACGACTAATGTTCAGCCTTCAAAACCCCATTAGTGAGACTCATTTTAAAATATCAACTGTTTTAGATGCCACAGTGGAACTATCCCTGGACAGCACACAAAATAATCAGAAGATGATGCCAGCCAAAACGCTTATTTCTCACTCTCCGCAAGAAGCCACAGACTCTCCTAAGATGCAGCCAAGCTATGAGGAGGTGAGAACATACGCTCTCGGTCTTCTCGCTCCATCTTCGGGACTGTGCGCTACCAGTCTGGGGTTCAGCTGGATTTGAACCCTGCAGAAGACCTATAGTTAACGCGCAGCCAGAATCCAAACGAGAACTCATTCTTAGACAGTGTCTGTTCCCTGAGGATGGCATAAAGGCTTTCACTGGTCACTGGTTCTGTTTACTGTGTGAAGCTCTCACATGCAGTAATGTAGCCCCTCCCGACTCCCTGTTTACCCCAAAGGAGGCCAAGTCTACCAAAAATCCTATAATTACTCATTATCGTGAAAATAGGGGTTTAAGGGGATCAATGTGAAAGGACCTGCCAACTGCTTCGCAACTTCACCTTGTAGGCACTGGCTCACTGGCGTTACTGGGAATGGACAGAGGTGGGCACTGAAAGATCATCGTTACTTTGTTATATTGGCAGGTGTTCAACATTTTGTGATGTCTGGCCTTTATATCAACTCTTGGTTTTTCTTTTAAAAGCTGGAGGAGGAAGAACAAGAGGACCAGTTTGATTTGACAGTTGGTATCACTGATCCTGAGAAGATCGGTAAGTGTCCTTGGGACTCATGCTCTTACCGTGGGCTCTGACGAGCTAGTTTGGGAATGGCTGTCAACATAGCTGAACCAGCAGATGTGAGATTCTTCATCAGCATCTTTCCTGAACTATGCTGAGGCCAGAGAGCGTTCTCAGGCATGTTACTTAGATTTTTTTTTTCCTTATCTTTAAGAAGAAAAAACAGAAATGTGAAATATAAGTATAATCTTAAAAAAAAAATTCAAAAGGGGGTCCCCAAGATTACTGAGGGCATCTGCAGCCAAACCTCAGAACCTGAGTTTGATCCCAGAGCCCACATATGGAAGGAAAGAACCCACTCTGAAAGTTGTTTTCTGACCTCCTCAGGTGTATCAAGGCATGGCCATTCCCTCATGCATACATACAAATGCAAAATTAATTAATAAAAGAATTAGCAAACTGCAAACGGTCTGGAGAGGTGACGCAGCAATTAAAAGCACTCAGTGCTCTTGCAGAGGACCCAGTGCCTACAGTGGGTAGCTCACAAGTCCCAGCTACACCAGCAGGGTATTAGACCCCTCCCTATCAGAAGAGGAAAGCGAGGGCCAAGGGAAAGAGCACTCCTGTTAAGCAGGGTGTGGCATAGTTTGACAGTTGGACCAGGGCTTTGGGTTACAAATCGGGAAATCTCTTGCCTACGAATATTTAGCACCTTAATTTTAAGCTTAGCTGCCTAAATCCTTAGTAGAAAGATACAAATTACAAATGGTACTAATTGTTTGGACTGCTGTGATTTTGAACTAGGAGAGAGAGTGTGTTAGTTACCTAGAGCTACTGTAGCAAAGAACCAATAGAAGTAAGCTACCGGGCTGGAGAGATAGTTCAGGGGTTAAGAGCACTGACTGTTCTTCCAGAGGACCCAGGTTCAATTCCTACCACCCACATGGCAGCTCACAGCTTTCTGTCACTACAGTTCCAGGGCTTCTGACACCTTCACAGAGACATACATGCAGGCAAAACACCAATGAACAGAAAATAAAAATAAATTATTTATTAAAAAAAAAAAAAACTAAGCCACTGTCACGCCTGTACTTTCTGCTTCTTGCACTTGAATGCTGAGGCAGGAGGAGTGCTGTGATTTTGAGACTAACCTGGGCAACAGAATGAAAACTTAAACCTCAAAAACAAAACCCACAGATTTCCTCATAGTTCTGAGTCAGGCAGGAAGCCTGAAATCATGGTGTGGGCATGGTCATGCTCCTTTGAAATCAGAAGGGAAGGAAAGCCCTTGTCTGTCTTCTCAGATGTGCCTTGGCCTAAAGATGCATCAGTACATTGTCACCACTGTCCCCTGTCAATCTAAGTGTCTCCACATCATCAGCCTGTAGGAATGCCTGTCTGAGTTGCCCTAACCCATCACCTTGTGCTTGACTCACCCTAATGACCTCCTTTATCTTCATTATATCTGTGAAGACAGTATTTTCAAGTATAGTCACGTTATGAAGTATAGACAGTTTATTTAGAGGGACATACCTGGCCCCACAGTAATTTAAACAGCTCACAAATCAAATTTTAACTCAAATTACTCTAAATGCTAAGCTTTCATCCCCTTATTTTATATTCTTTGTCATACTGATTCCAAAGCAAAACAAAAAACAATTAATTAAGACATTTTCCTAATCAGGACCCAATCTTTGTGGCAGCATATTTAGTTTGTGGGGGCTGTTTAGTCCGCATGAGTTTCTCATTCCAGCACACACCTGCATTAATTAAAATTGCACTTTTACCAGGGTATTCTTTTTTAGAGACTTGGGAATTTGCAGATGCCATCTCCAACTTGGAACTTATTTAGGAAGTCTGTGTGCATTTTCAGACTGTTGTGGGACTAGGCCACTTTCAGGGCTCCTGTACTGTTGGCTGACCACCTGTCTCCACACATGCTTAGCTGGAAAGTATCTCCAGATACCCTGCAGAGTATCTGGAGGCCCTGCTTGGCTAATGTGCTCTGTGCATATGGCCACTTAGAGTTTTCTTCCTGTGGCTACTAAATTATGGGAGTAGACATGACTATTCTATGGTTGGAGACATTTTAATTAAAAAAAAAAAGTGGTAAACAGCCTTAGTATCAGGCAGTATATTGTGTTTCTGTGTATTTTAAAGGTGGTAGTCGGTGCAAGGTAATTTCTTCAGCTTAGCTTGTAGCTCCTGTTTTGCAACACCCTTTTTGGTAGCAGTTGGTGAGCTAGTACAGGTATGCCTTCTATTTCTGTATAATTTCTAGCTTGTGTGTGTGTGTGTGTGTGTGTGTGTGTGTGTGTGTGTGTGTGTGTGCGCGCGTGCAAGCATTTCCTCCCATGGCAGGGAAATGATGTTGCAGGGTCTGACCCTGCTGGTCCAGTTCTGCCCCTTCTCCTTGGCTCCTCACTCCAGAATCAGATCAGAAGCAAAGGCAACTGGTTGTTGGCCTAGGCTTTCCTGTGTTTCATGACAGGAAGACTCAGGGGCAAGGGAAGAAAGGGAGGAAAAAACCAACCCTAACCCCCCTGATCCAGCACTGGGACTTTGTCTGGGTTCCAATATATGTCTTTTCAAGGCTTAGAGAGTCAATGGTGCCTTTATCTCCCTAAGTGGTCTAGGTCAGGACACTACCACAGAGAAAAAGAGTTGCTTGAATCCCAGATTATTTAACAGTCAATGGCTTTTTCATAAAAATAATTCCTCCAGGAAAGGGAGATTTTTGTGACATCAGGCAGTGCAAGTGTCTTCCTGCCAGGCCCTTTGCTCTGGGTGAGCAGGCTGGATCAGAGAGGTCAGTGTCTGCCAGCACCAGTGGTGGACCTCTGAAAGAGCAGACCAGGCCTGGAGCTAGCCTCGGGTAGAACTGCCTGTTTCCTTTTACATCAGGCGCTCCCTTCTCCTGCTTTATACAGCAAGCGAATTGTTTGGTTTTGGACAGATGTGTGTAACCAGCCCAAATATTGGCATGGTAACAACTGATGAATTGTCAGTATCCAGTGCTGCTTTGTGGAGGGTATAAATGGAGCCTGGCTTTGGAACAGGGGACTGACTCTCTTGTCTAACTCAAACTGGGGCTCAGCCAGCATCCATAGGGGCATGTGTGCCACACGGCCCCCAAAGCACAGGAAAAACTAGATTTTAGGATTGAATATAAAGCCTGGAAATGAAATAAGCCCTTCTAATGTATAGCTTCTGTAGCTTATGGTCTCTGGTTGAATGTTATGGATTCGCTTTCCTTTCTTTAACTGAAAGCATAACTCCCTCCTGCTTCTCGTTCTCCCACAGGGGACGGTATGAACGCCTATGTGGCCTACACAGTCACCACACAGGTGAGCTCCCGTGGCCCTGCTGATGCACCTCAGCAGTCCTGACTGCTTGCCCCGTGGTTCATGCCCCATGGTTCACAGTTAGACTATTTTTGATTATCTTTTTGTTTCTTTTCCAATGATCCCCTCCTGTCTACTCGAGCCATAGCAAATCTACATTGCCTTGTTAATCTTTTTTATTTTATTTTATGTCTATGACTGTTTTGCCTGTGTACCATGTGCATTGCCTGGTGCCCACAGAGGCCAGAAGAGGGTGTCAGAGCCCCTTGGAACTGGAGTTACAGATGGCCATAACCTGCCGAGTGGGTGCTGAGAACTGAACCCCCCTAGATCCTCTGGAAGAACAGCCAGTGTTCCTTACCTCTGAGCCATGTCTCTAGACCCCTGCCTTGATGATCTTAACTAGGGACACCAGACTAGGTCTTCCCGATACTCTTTCAGACAGGTGAGACTTTAGTGTGAAGCTTTGCAAGCTTTAAGTATGCAGCATAAGCCAGTCATGGTGGCGCACACCTTTAATCCCAGCCCTTGGGAAGCAGAGGCAGAGATGTGCAGCGTATCTGACTTTTACCCCATCCCTCTTAGGAGTTATTTAACTGGAGCTAGTTTAGTGGATTGCCTCAAATGAAGAGTAATTACCTGTGTATAGCTTTTCAGTTCTTGGGCCAGACAAGGTGGCCTACATCTGTAATCCAGCACTAGGGAAGCAGAAGCAGAAGGATCAGGAGTTTGAGAACAGCCTGAGCTACTTAGTGAGACCCCTTGTCAAAGAAACAAAGACTGTGTATATGACCCTCAGAACTGAGGGATTTGGGGTGGTTGCTGTTAGAGACAGGATCTCCCTACGTAGCCCACACTGGCCTCAAGCATGAGATGTGCTCACCTGAGCCTCTTTAGCATTGGAATTACAAGTGTGCAGCACCACACCTGATACAGAGCCAGACTGATCCTCCTGCCTCAGTCTCCCAGGGGCTGGGATCACAGGCATTTGCCACTGTACCTGGCTTTCTTTTTCTACTTTCTATAACTTTTGCTCCTCAAGTCTGGCCCTTTTTTGTTAAGTATTATTTTGTTACTCTAGTAAAACAGAGCCTTGAACCTACCCCCGGTGTTAAGATGAGCATCATGGTTTCCATCAGCTCTGCTTACTGTTTGTCTCTGTCAGAGCCACTGCTGTAACCTCAGAGGCAGCTGTTCCCCTGAGGAATCTCATTGCCTTCATAAAAAGTCTTTGCATGTGTATCTTTAAGTAATGTGATGCTTTGTGTTGAGTTTCATAAAAATAATCTGCTGAAGATAGTGATTTCTTTACCTGACTTCGTTTCCCAGACATGTTTCCAATATTCTTATAATCTGCTACACAAATACACAATAGTATACAGACCTGTTTTCCCTAAGTGTTTCCAGTTTTCATTACTGAACTCTCTGTGTGCTTCCTCTAATGTCTCTGGTACCCCAT
This sequence comes from Psammomys obesus, assembly GCF_907164565.1. NCBI lineage: Eukaryota > Metazoa > Chordata > Mammalia > Rodentia > Muridae > Psammomys > Psammomys obesus. The sequence continues at coordinate 3,630,659 of NW_026585691.1, read as the reverse complement.
GGACATGTTTCTCTAGATAAATAAATAACTAGAAAATATTGAATGCGAGGAATATAAACTTTTTAATGTGTTTGTACCAATTTATACAAAAATTTGTCCAAAATATCTCATTGATTCATTTCCTTGCCAGTAACTGGCAGAGCCAACCTCTGTAAATTTTGTTAATCTGGTAAATGTGAAGTTATCTCTCCTAGTGTACTCCCTAGCTTTCCTGTTTTTTGTTTGTTTGTTTTATTAAAAAATGTTGGGCTGGAGAGATGGCTCAGAGGTTAAGAGCACTGGCTGTTCTTCCAAAGGTTCTGAGTTCAATTCCTAGCAATCATCTAGAATGAGATCTGGTGCCCTCTTCTGGCATACAAGCATACATGCAGACAGAACTCTGTATTAATAAATAAATCTTTTTTTTTTAAGTTTATATGTAAAGTGATTTTATGTTTATATGTATGTTGGATCTCCTGGGACTGGAGTTACAGATAGTTGTGATCCACAATGTGAACTGGGAGTTGAACCCTGGTCCTCTGGAAGAGCAGCCAGTGCTCTTTACCACTGAGCCATCACCTTAGTCTTTTTTTTTTTTTTAACTTTTACTAGAAGAATTCTTTGTGTTTCTCTATACTACTCCTCGGCCCTCCTGTGAGCTCTAAAACCCACAGCACTTTAGAGGTTACTATCTACAGACATGTCATCTGATTCCTTCATCGTCGTCTTGAAGCTTTCTTCAGTATGCAAGTGTATACACTCATGTGTCTGTGTGGAAATACGAAAGGGTGTTGGATGTCTTCGTTCCATTGCTCTCTGTCTTACTGCCTTAGACTGCACCTGAAGCTTGCCTTTTTGGCAAAGCTTGTCGGCTAGAAGGCACTGGGGGTCTAGCTGTCTCCATCCCCCCTCCCCAGTGCTGAGGTACAGGCATGCACAGCCTTGCACAGCTTTTGTTTTGTTTGGTTGGTTGGTTGGTTTGGTTTGGGTTGGGTTTGGGTCTCGGGTTTTTTGGATTTGTTTTGTTTTGTTTATTTGGTTGGTTGGTTTGGTTTGGTTTTTTGTTTTTTTTTGTTTTTGTTTTGTTTTTTTTTGAGACAAGGTCTCTCTGTGTAGCCCTGACTGTCCTGAAACTCACTCTGTAGACCAGGCTGGCCTTGAATTCAGAGATCTGCTTGCCTCTTCTTACCAAGTGCTGGGATTAAAGCCTGAGCCACCACCAACCGTGCCCAGCTTTTTCTGTGGATTCAAACTGGTCCTTATGTTTACAGAGCAAGTATTTTTACCCACTGAGCCAATCCCCTAGTCCCATAATCCCTCCCCCCCTTTTAATGCACTTAAAATTATTACTCTAAGTAGGGGTTTGTAGATTCCCTAGGCTGACAAAAAAGAAGAGCCTCTGTTTTGGAGTTATTTGCCAGCTGTCTTAAGGGCAGGGATCTGGGAATTCTGTGTCCTTTGATATCAGCAGGATAGATACTCAATCATCCTGGATTTGGAATGAAGTTGCCTTGTGTGTTTTCCATCCCTAAGACGAGCTTGCCGATGTTCAGAAGTAAGCAGTTTGCAGTGAAGAGAAGGTTCAGCGACTTTCTGGGTCTCTATGAGAAGCTTTCAGAGAAGCATTCTCAGAATGGCTTCATCGTCCCTCCTCCCCCTGAGAAGAGCCTAATAGGTAAGCCTGTGGTCTTCAGTTCCACTCGAGTCTTAACGCTCTCGGACTAGAGAAATAGCCAGGCTGTTTTTAAGTCTTCTTTTCTTTGGGTGCTAGTGAGGACTCTGGTATTAGCCTTCAGTTTTGTAGTGTTTGTTTCCTTTTAAACAGTCTTACTATCCCCCACGGCAGCCTCAGACTAGCTGTCTAGCACAGGGTGACCTCCATCCATCTCGTGATCTTTTCTGCTTCAGAATTATATAGAGGCACGCACCACCACAGCCTGGGAAAGAGAAAGTACCCTGTGGGAAAGAGGGGGTGGTAGGAGCAGTATTTAAATAGATGGCCTCAGACATATTAGGTAAACACTCTACCACCGAGCTACATCTTCAGTCTCAGGACTCCTGATGATTGCTCTTCCATCCAGATTGAAATTGCATTGGGGTTAGGGTAGGAACCTTCTTGTTGCCATCAAGTGATTATTAGGCTATACTCAGACTCTCAGAGCATTTCTTCTATTATTATTTTAACTTTATGTATATGGGGTTTTGCCTGCTTACATGTATGTGTACCACATGTGTGCCAGGTGCCTAGGGAAGGCAGAAGAGGCTGTCAGGTCCCTTGGAACTAGAGTTGGAAGCCACTGTGTGGGTGCTAGAAATAAGCCCTACACACTCTGGACAAGCAGCCAGTACTCATAACCACTGAGCCAGCATTCCAGCCCCCCTCACAGGATCTCTCTCTATATCCCTAGATGGCCTGGAGCTCACTATGTAGAACAGGCTGGCCTCAAACTAACAGAGAGTCCTTTCATGTGCCGCCACAGCCACTATGCTTTTTTTTTTTTAAGACAATATACACTCTAAATCCCACAGTTAAATGCCCCCAGCGTATACAGAACTCATGAAGACTTACTTAGTAAAAGAAAGTCCATCCCTGCTCGTGACCTAGCAGTTTCCTTAGCTAGAACTGTGTAGGGCTGTCCTTGCTGCCTTTCCTTCAGACGACTCTTCATAAAACGTAGATTTATCCTTTTTGCTATTTCTGGTTATTTTGTTTCTTAAATTCTACTCTAGGAATGACAAAAGTGAAAGTTGGAAAGGAAGATTCTTCTTCTGCAGAATTTCTTGAAAAACGGAGGGCTGCTTTGGAAAGGTAGGTACTGATAGCCTGTTCTCGGTCACTTCAGACAGCAGGAAGGTGTTGATTTGCTACGTTACTGGAGAGGAACTGAGGTGAATTGCAGTCTCACCTCCCTGTTACAGATCACTTTTCCTAAGCCTTTTACCTTCTCACCCCAGTCATAAGTCATCTTTTTGCTCTCCAACCTGACTGAACCATCTTATTTTTTTCACACATAATCTACTGAATGGTTCTGGGGTCTCTTTCTGATGAGTCAGTTTGCTGTCTTTTAGAAATGTGGAGAACATGAAGTTTTGAATACTTACAAGCCAAGATTTGCTTAAGTTGCCTTATCTGAGGACATTTTAAATAGTAAAAGACACAAGTCCCTGTCAGCACTGTGTAACACCCCAAACAGTCAGAGTCCTAACCAGAGCTGGGAAGTGGTGGCACGTCTTTAATCCCAGCACTCAGGAAGCAGAGGCAGGAGATCTCTGATTTTGAGGCCAGCCTGGTCTACAGAGTGAGTTCCAGGACAGCCAGAGCTACACAGAGAAACCTTGTCTTGAAGCAAAACAGAACAAAAACAAACCAAGAAAACAGAGTACTAACCGTTGGTGATTTTTACCCTTTAGGTACCTTCAAAGAATTGTGAATCATCCTACCATGTTACAAGACCCAGATGTCAGGGAGTTTCTGGAAAAAGACGAGGTTAGTATTGTACAAAGCTCAACTTCACCTCTGTCTGCCCTGAATGAAACACAGCTGGTTCAGATGGCGAATACTTAACTGTGATCGCCAGTGAGTTTGTGTGACCCCCAGAGGCACAGGGATTCCACTGCTCTAGTGAAAGCAGCTCTGTGTAGTCAACGGTGGCCTAGTCATATATTGCTTGGCAGGGCCTCAGCATCTCTTCTAGAAGTTACTAATTGCTTCAAACTGAATGTGTGTTTTGTGCTTGGAAGCTGAGAGACATTAGTTCAGAGCCAGTTACCACAGACCACAGAGCCGACATAGGCAGAGGGCTGATTTAAGTGGACAGTTGTTTTTTTAATGGACTCTGCATAAACTATTCATGATTATGAAAAACTGCAGACACCCCAATCACTAATAACTGAAGAATTAAATAAAATATATCCATACAACAAATACTTCATTTTGACCATAAACACAAAGTATAAAGAAATGTGAGTGTGCGGAAGCATCAAATAGCAAGCATACCCTAAAGCAGAGGGCACGTGACTAAAGAAAAATACTATCTTAGAAAGCTAGAATGAAGGCAGTTTTATGACAAGACTATTATTATATTTTTGTTTTTAATTTTTAAAACTTTTTGTTGCTTTAATGAAAATGGGATTATTGTAATGAGATTTTTTTCTTCCAAAAAAAATTTTTTTAGACATGTTTCTCTGTGCTGAGAGAAAACTGTGCTGAGAGAGGCTGTCCTGGACTCAGTTTGTAGACTAGGCTGGCCCCAAACTCACAGAGATCTGTCTGTGTCTGCTCCTGAGTGCTGGGATTAAATGTGTGTGCCACCATGATTGGCTCAAAAATGATTTTTTTTTTTAATTGAAAATGATCTGTCAAAGCCTTAAGTCCTTTAATTCTATCTCTGGATATTTCTATCTCCTCACTCTGTGGCCCCAGAGCAGGGTTTGTCTTTGGAGATGCTCTGGACTGGGTAAGCCTTGGGGCTGTCCTATGCTGTAGGGTGCTGAGCACACGAGGAGCACCTCTGCCCTCTCGATGCCGGCAGCACTCCTTCCCAGCTGGAATGACCCCCATCAGCTCCATTGTCACACATCCCTCTGTGCAAAATGGTCTCAACTTGAGGGAGAAGTACTGCCTGACATCCTGAACACCTAAGACACTTCATCTAATTTTATGCCATAGTTTTACTGTGTAAAAGTAGCTCCATTAGAACATGTGCCTATCCTTAGACATTCGGTCACTGGAGAAACTCAAAGCTGTGAGTGCCCTTCTGTGCAGAGTGCACTATCTAAAGGGTCCTTTGCCTTTTCTTTTGTTTGTTTGTTTTTGTTTTGTTTTGTTTTGTTTTTTGAGACATAGTCTTTCTCCATAGTCCTGGCTGTGCTTCCATTAAAGGTGTATGTTACACATCCTGTAGGAACCTCTGACTGTAACAAAGGAATGCATTGCCCTGCAGGGAAAGGCCTTGCCCTGGATTCCTGCTGACCCGAGTTAGATCTGTGTAAAGGTAGAAGGAGAGAACTGACTCTCAGAGCTGTCCTCTGACCTCTGTATATGTGCCGTGGCGCATGCATACATATAAAATGCTTTTAAAATGTTTAAAAAAGGAAGCTGTCAGGTGACACACCGGAGGCAGAGGCAGGCAGATCTCCGAGCTTGAGGGCCATCCTGCTCTACAGAGTGAGTCCAGGATAGCCAAGGTTAAAACAGAAACCCTGTCTCAAAACAGAACAAAAAAAGAAACAAAAAAAGCCAAGCGCTTGGTATCCACACCTTGGAAGGCAGACAGTCTTGGCGTGAGGCTGCCTACTTTCTTTCTATGAATAATATGAAAAGCTGAAAATGTGCTTGATTCTTACTGACACGGCGCTTTGGTTTTGCTTGTGCACATACCAGCTTTAGATTACTGTAGCTGCCTTAGAATACAACAGTCTCCAGTCAGGTAACTTGTTGACAAGTTTGGGGCATGCGATCTGATGGATATTAATTCTTCTGAACCTGAAATAGGAGCAGCAGATAACTTGACATTCCTGCCTTCTTGGTCTTATAGCTGCCACGTGCTGTGGGTACGCAGGCCTTGAGCGGTGCTGGTCTCCTTAAGATGTTCAACAAGGCTACAGATGCAGTCAGCAAAATGACCATCAAGATGAATGAATCAGACATTGTGAGTAGCCCGTGCCTCTCAGATGCCCTGAGATGTCCTGAAATGTCTAGGATGACTTTATTTTCAGTTAAAAAAAAAAAAAAAAAAACAGCCATGGGGCAGGGGGCTGCTAAAGAAAGCTGCACCCTGCACTTTGTTGAACATTTTCAAGCCAGCTCTGGGCTGTGTGTTTCCAGTGGTTTGAGGAGAAGCTCCAGGAGGTGGAATGCGAGGAGCAGCGCCTCCGGAAGCTGCACGCTGTGGTGGAGACTCTAGTCAACCACAGGAAAGGTAACTGCTCGCTCGGACACATTCCTGCCTGGGGGAAATCAGAGTCTTGAGTGGGCTGGAGACGAGAGGCATGCTGTTCTTGGCCATCCAAGTGGAAGTTCTCAGCCCACATGTTGCATGATGTTCTGAGAAGCAGGACATGCCATGATCTCCTGGCAGGAAACATGAATCAAAGCACTGTGGGCAGTGGGTAGAGGGAGCCTGCCTGGGTACATGCTGCTTCTGTTGATGGGAGTTGGAAGCTGACATCCAAAATAATGCTTTTGTACATGGTCATACTAGCACGGTGTAAATGCAGAAATGCCGTATGTGGCTTCTTTTGAGCTTCATTGGGAACTGCTGAAATTTTCCAAATTTGAAAGTTTTCCTTCTGTGTCTTAAACATACTGCTAGCAAGAAATCTAGAAGAGTGTTAGCATGAAGCCAGTGTAAGGGCTAGCAAGCCAGACATGGCTGAAAGGACTATTTGGCCTTAGACCCTGTTGCTGTGAGAAGAGTATGCTACAGAGACAGTGTGTGGCCTGCAGAGCCTACATAATGAATGGGCCTGTACAGAAGGTTTGCTCTGCTCTAAAGTGTGTGTGTGTGTGTGTGTGTGTGTGTGTGTGTGTGTGTGTGTGTGTGTGATGCATATAAAAGAGTATGCTGCAGAGACTGTGTGTGGCCTGCAAAGCCTAAGGCACTGACTGGGCCTGTACAGAAGGTTTGCTCTGCTCTAAAGTGTGTGTGTGAGTGAGTGAGTGAGTGAGTGAGTGTGTGTGTGATGCATATAGGTGACAGTTCCTGAGCTCCAACATAAATACCAGAGCCCTTCCTTCCCTTGCTGGTGACATGAGCTAGTAGTTGGCTCTCCAGGAACGCTGGAGCTGCTTTCTTCAGGTAGCCAGACCTAATCACATGTAGACAGCAAGAGTTTTTCCCTCCAGATCCTGTGACCAACTGAGGCTACTTTCCCTTCACTGTGAGTTTGGAGAGTGGGTTGCAGAGCCCTCAGTTTTTAGATATGCAGGAGCCAGAATTGCCACAACATGCTTTGTGGGGTCACCTACCTTTTCCCTTTTCCTGAGAGGTCAGAAGCCTCTGCTCTCTTTGCCTTCTTTCAGAGCTAGCCTTGAACACAGCCCAGTTTGCCAAGAGTCTAGCCATGCTTGGGAGCTCCGAGGACAACACAGCACTGTCAAGAGCACTCTCCCAACTGGCTGAAGTGGAAGAAAAGATTGAGCAGCTCCACCAGGAACAGGCCAACAGTGACTTCTTCCTTCTTGCTGAACTCCTGAGTGACTACATTCGCCTCCTGGCCATTGTCCGAGTAAGCCTCACTTCCTTTCCCCCCAAGCTGTCTTCTGCTGTTCACTTCCTAAGAAGAGCTCATCTCATTGTTGCTTAAGAGTGACTAAAACATCTAATCTTGAAAGGGCCCTATAGCCCCAGCAGTCCATTTAAACTGGCCAGTTACCTCTAGTTATTCTAAGGCCCACAGCAGCCCACTCTTGGATTTCCAAGTTGGCCTCTTATTGTTGAGGACAGACAGTGTTCTCTCTGCGCCTTTCTCCAAGCAAGGCTTATTACAGACTGCTGCTTGGCCCCTGGAGCAGTGACTCTTCAGTCCTTTGGTCTTTGACCTGATAAGAGCTCTTGCTGGCTTCCACTTGTCTTTCCAGTGTGAGTAGTCAGGTAATGACGCAGAGCTGGCTTGGCGCTGCATGGAGGAGTGCTGAGAGAGCTTGTCACCAGGGCCCTCCTGTGCTGTGCTGACCACACTGGCAGTAACCCTGCACGCTGCCTTTGACTGAGTCAGACACCTCACCTCTCTTGGTGACCAGGTGATCTGTTGCCAGAGCTCTCATATCAGTTAGGGAAGCTTGACTGGGCAGTAGTAGCTCTTGCATGGCCTCCTTGAGAAAGGAAGAAACCAAGAGGAACCTGGCACCTGCACTCTAAGGACCTGATTCTGCACAGGATCAGGATGCATGAGCCTCCCCTACACTTCGTCCTCCTCATCTCCCACTGTAGAGCTTCTGTGCTGTGTCAAGAGCTGAGCTGCCCTGGGTTCTCACTTCCTGTGTACTCACAGATTCTAACTGTAGCCTGGGACCTGCTCCTGTCCTCTCACTAACTCCAGGTGGATAAGAAAGAGAACCTGCTGTGGGGATTCTTAGAACCAGCTACATTACTCGGGCTGCGGAGCCATGGGGAAGGGCTCTGTCTGGGGAAAGCTTTCTGTGAGGAGCATTGTTTGGAGGGGCAGGGCAGGGGTGCCCTAGAGAGCACAGCTTTTTGGCAATGACTCCACACAGGTGAGCCTGTGTGAACAGGACAAAGAGAAGCTAAGCCTGGTTCTCAGGGTGGGAGCAGAAACCTGAGCGCACAGAACCATGAGCAGGTCTTTTCTCAGAAAACCTGTGCCACCCCCCTCATGTGGGAATGGAGAAATGAGCAAAGAGTTCTTCTGTGTCCTTCCCTGAAGCCCTGCTAGCCCGGTGGATAGGATTAAGCCTTTTTTAGATACAGAGTCACCCTGCACCTAAACTTGACACTGAGGTGCTAAGAAATTGCAGGAGCCAGGTATGGAAACACTTGCCTATAATCCCAGTGGCTGGAAGGCTGAGGCAAGAGGATCAGGGTAAATTCTAGGCCGAGCTAGGCAGTGATTTCACTGGATACATAGTGAAACCTGTCTTGAGAAACAAATTTCAGAGCAGCAGCAGGGCTACGGAAAGTGAATCTGGTTGCACTGCACTCTGCATTAACTAGGGGTTAGGTTTTGGCCGAGGTGTGTGCTGAGGAAGCCCAGGAAAATCCAGGGAACCTTTGGAGGGAATGGGGAGCAAATAAACAGGGCTAGGAGGCTGGCCCACGTACTGCTCTTTGATGTGGACTGCCTGTGAAGCCTGCAGAGTGCAGGTAGGATGGGAGGTGGTAATGCCAACAACCGCCTTCTCTGAAATTGCTAATTCTATTCAGACTAGAAACAGGAAGGCAGTAGTGACCTTTGGAGAGCTGCTTCAGGCCTTGATAGCCTAGAGCAGGTGAGTGAATGTGTGGGTGAGGTGAAGGCAGTAAGTAGGTCATGTAAGCATTTTAAGTGTTGATGTAAAGACTCCTTAAGCTGCTACCATGCCGGCACTTGAGAGAATGAGGCAAGAGGCACAGGCATTCAAGGTCATCCTCGGCCATGTAATCAGATCAGGCCTGGCCGGCCTACCTCAAACCTTGTCTCAAAAGAAAAAACAAAAACAGTCATTCTGTTACCAAGCGTGTTGTTTGTGTCAGTTTGAAAGGCTGTGTCCTTCCTGCAGACAGAGCACCAGGGCCAGGCTAGGCCTGTTAAGTTTGGTAGCTGCCTGTTTCCCCAGTACTCTGCATATGTGTGAACAGCTACTGTAATTGCTAATACAGTGATGGCTTTTCCAGGGTGCGTTTCTTGAGAGTCAGATTATATGGGTCACTCCCACTGTATTCTTAGCTCCTCACTTGTGGCACACTCAGGGAAGGCAGGTGGACTCTTGGTCTGACTTGATTGAGGTAGTCAATTGGTGTCAGGGGTTGGCATCAAGGCACCCTCTGTGCCCCAGTCACCCAGCCCTGGGAGTAGCATGGCGCTGGCCCACTGGAAGCTTGAAGAGGACCCGCCCCAAGCTTGTGCTCGTGGACATGAAATGTCCCAGCTGGGCACTGACAGCGGCTGCAGAACCTGCCCTTGCTCAGTGCTTCCCTGGCACAGCTGCTGGGAGATCCTCCTTCTAAGGCAGAGCCAGCCGGGGTTACTGAAGAATGGCTGTGCTCCTTCCAACTGCCCTCCCCCATAGGCTGCCTTCGACCAGCGCATGAAGACATGGCAGCGCTGGCAGGATGCTCAAGCCATGCTGCAGAAGAAGCGGGAGTCTGAGGCTCGGCTGCTGTGGGCCAACAAGCCTGACAAGCTGCAGCAGGCTAAGGATGAGATCACAGAGGTGAGCGCCATCTCCAAGTTAGCCCAGTGTGGGTATATTGCTGGTTCCTCGCTGAGCATAGCTCCCATCCCGACCAGATGCTTGGGAGCCCACAACAGGCAAGAGAGCCAATTAAAGGGCCAGGACTGATGGGCATCTGAGAATGACCTGAGGGCAACCTTGAGGCCTACCTCTCCACCAATCTGTTTTATTTTTAAATTATTTTATTTTCATATTTATGGATGTTGCACCTGCATAAATGGCCATGTATGGTGTGTATGACAAGTACACAGGCAGCCAGATACCTAGAAAATTTGTGAGCCACCATGTGGACTCTGGGATTTGAATCTGGATCTTCTGAGAGAGTAGCCAGTGCTCCTAACCCCTGTGGTAACTCTAGCTCCTTGCATGAGTCTTTGAAAAGCTACCTAGGTGATTCAGACATGCCCCCCGGGAAAGATCTAAATTAAGTTTTCTAGGTTTTGTGCCTTGCTTCTGAGTTCCTAAACCAGAGGCTGTTATGGTACCAGAGTTTTCTCAAAGGCCAGGCTTGGCCAAAGGTACACAGCCATCTTTTCTAACCCGCCCCACAGTGGTCTGCTGGCCTGTTTAACCCTGATATACAGGGTTAAATCCCTTAGGTATCTCATCCTTCCCAAATGGGCAGACAGATGTAAGGATCCAGTGAGGCCTTCTGTAGAGTTGCATGCTATTAAACAACACTGCCATTACCTCTTTTAGTTGTGATGCTGGAACTTAAACCCACTGTCTCACACATACTGGCGAAGTATTGTGCTACAGAGCTGTACCCCAGACCTTAAGCCAGCCTTTCTTTCCTTTTCCCAGTGGGAGTCTCGGGTGACTCAGTACGAAAGGGACTTTGAAAGGATTTCAACAGTTGTCCGAAAAGAAGTGACACGATTTGAGGTGAGTTAGAGCATATATGACCTTGTGTACGTGTGTCTCCACTCTGTGTTCGTTCCTGAGGCATGGTGGCTGCCTTAACATTTGCTGCTGGACAAAAGCAATTAGACACAGAGCAAAGCCAGTAGCTGCTCTATGTCCTCTCTCTTCCCCACTTGCTGCCCTCTAAGAAAGCGTCAGAGCTTTGGGAGAGTGGGCTGGCTGGAAACTGCGGCTGTGTAAGGTGCTGGCTCTACTTTCCAAGGCTGTGTTTTACCTTGGTCAGCAGTAAACACCACCATGCCACCAAAATGGGGAGGAGCACCTGTCTGGGAGGTCATTGTAGAATCCTGTCTCCTATAGAAAGAGAAATCCAAGGACTTCAAAAACCACGTGATCAAGTACCTGGAGACACTCCTACATTCCCAGCAGCAGGTATGTGCTAGAGCTGCTAGGGTAGCACTTGTCCCCTGTTTCCTGCTCCCAATGACAGTCGTCTACTTGGAACTCTGGTGACTTCGTGTGGGGTCCTGCTTCTGTGGGAGGAGGCTCTGCTGCAGGTGAGAGTTGAAAACAGGCCTTCATTGCTCCGTCTCAGCCAGGGCCCTTTGCTAAGCAAGATGGAGCTCTCGCCCTCTTTACCCGCTGAGTGGCCATCCTCCCACTGTTGCCATCAGTCTCCAGTCCATTTTCAGGGACCTTCATCTCCTCTCCCACCGCTAATGGAGCTCCTTATCTTCTCGAGTGCCCTGTTACTGCCTACCCCTCTGCTTTCTGAGGCTCCAATCAGTCTGTGAAACAATGGTACCATATGAGGTGCAAACAGAGCTGTGGTCTTCAGAGACTGCCTTTAAACTTGGGGCACAAACTGAAGCCCCCTTAAGTCTAGAGGGCGGAGGAAGACTGTGGCTGTTAGCTCTGCCCCACATGCCTTCCTTACCTTCTTCATCTTCATGGGTGGCTGTGCCGCATGGAGCATGCCTGGCACTGAACTGGCTTCCCTCCCAGGCTGGCTCAGGCTCTTGCCACTAGGTGGGGGTACTTGCTTACTGTCTCCCCACTTCTTTGCAGTTGGCAAAATACTGGGAAGCCTTCCTTCCTGAAGCAAAGGCCATCTCCTGAGGGACCAAAAATGCCAGAGCCTACCTGCGTGATGCCTCCTTTTTATACACTGTCCTCCTCGCCCTCGATGGACCCCAACTAATGCACCCTGCCTTGGCTGGACTTAGCCCTCCCACTCTGCCCCAACAAAAAACTGTTCCCAGTTACTCTAACCAATATTTCATTTAGCTCCCACATATATTTTCTTACCTAAGAGAATAGTTTCCTGCTTTAAGCAAAAGACCTACAATAGGTGGTGGAACTCTAGGTTAGGGGTAGAGTGTTGATATAAATGTATAAAGACAAATGTATATTTTTCAGGATGTGGTTTAAGAACTGGGAATAACGTTTTCTGTTACTCCTGATGATGCCATGAAAGATTATGTAATAAAATATTTGAAAATCAGGTCACAGGACTCGGCATGTAGCACTTCTTGCTTTCTGCTGGCAAGCAGTTGAGAAGCGGGTCTAGAGTGCTCCTGCCTGCCATGGCTGGTCTAGTGGGTCCCCTCCACAGGCACTCAAGGCTGCTGCTGCCTTCCAGTGGGACTCTGCAGCTCCCTGCTCAGAGCGTCCCTTAGTCCACATGAGTCTTCCTACTTCTGTAGGAAGGATCCTTAGGACAGACTTGAGTGAGAAACTGTAAAGCCTGTTCTACAAAGGAGGCTGATTTAGTCTTCTGACCCACCTCCCTAGGCCTGAAGAGCTCTCTGGCCTATCTTATGCTGTAATCCTCTTTTACTTCCTATCAAAGCAGGTCCTCAGACTGGAGGGAGGGGTGTATGCACTAGCCGCTGGGCATGTGCTTGCTTAGCATGTGAAGGGAGTGGGTCCAGTCCCCAACACCACATAAAAGGAAGCCATCTCATCTTCAGGGCTGTCCCTGTTCCTGTGTATGAAGTGATAAGGACTGGCTGGTTATCCCTCCAGACCAGGTAATCACGGAGCTATTAATAAAAGATGAGGCTGGCAACCGATCTTCTATGAAAGAGGTTTATTAGCTGGATATGAAGGGAGGGAATGGAGAGCAGAACATGATGGGGAGAAAGAGGGGGGGAAGAGAGGGGGGGCACCCCGATAGAGCAAGGGGCAAGGTAACCACACCTTCCAGGTGTGGCCACCTGGCCGGGGACACATGATGACATCATAAGTTGCTAACAAAACCCAGAAGCAGGTTTTGTTCCAAAATACTAACACCTAAGCCTTTCAAAGTTCAAAGAAGCTTTATTGATGTGCCTGGAAAAGAGTGTACCCCTAGAGCCCCAAGTGCGTGAGCAAGCCAGAGCTGTTTAGACCAGCCTGGGTCTGGCCAGGCAAGGTTGGAGTCTCAGACCATTGCTGGGCCTGCCCTCAGCAATGCCTGCCGCTGCCTCAATGGCTCAAACTAGAGAGGAGTTGAAGGCTCCTTGGTGAGAAAAAAACAGAATGCCTGCTGTGGGAATCCTGCCCTCCAGGGCCCCAGCCTCCAAAGATGCCCCACACAGAGGCTCCTGTGTGCTGCCTCAGGGTGGGTGGCTGCTGCTTGGGAAGAGCTCAGATCCCTGCTTCTCACACTGGCAGCAGCAGGGGAGGTGCGAACGCGGCATCTGCCAGCAGGCTAGTTGCAGAAAAGGTGGTCCGTCCCCAGCTGCCTCCCAGGCCCTGTTGCCACCTTTGATTTCTCTCAGTCTTCCCTGCATGCTGACCTCTACATGGTTAAAATTACACAAGGAAGGGCACAAGCATTTTCCTCCACGTCTTTATGTGTCTTCCCAACTTCATTTCTAATGTGTCATTTTTAAGGCTTCCATGTCTGGGTGTGGTGAAATCCTAGCACTGGCTGAGTTCAAAGTCAGTTCACTCCACAAGAGGAACGAAAAAGCAGGTTTCCACAGGTAGCTCAGATTCACCACTCACTGCCAGATTCTCGGCTGAGGAAAGAAGTGTTCAGTGACTTGTTATGATTCCACAACAAACTCGTATCCTTTATGAGAGTGTCCAGTATTGATATTTTACCCAACTTGCTAGTTCATTTGTTTGTTTTTGGGTCAGAGTCTCATGCAGCCCACACTGGCTTTGAATTTGCTGTGTAGCCAAGCCTGTCCTTGAATTCCTCATCCTCCTGCCTAAGCCTCCTAGGTGCTGGGATACATGTGTGCATCAAGATACCTGACACACTTTATCTGTAGTATTTACATGTATTTTCTGTATCATTTGCAACTGAGTTGTAGACATTACCCGTTACCCCAAAATTTCAGTATGCAGTTCCATAAGAACAAGAATGGCCCATTAAAATTTAAACAAAGTTATCAAAATCAAAAAGTTGGGGGCTGGAGAAATGGCTCAGTGGTTAAGAACACATAATACCGTTCCTGCAGAAGACTCAAGTTCAGCTCTGAGCACCTGTATTGGGCAGCTCACACTTGCCAGTAATTCCGGCTCTGGGATCCAGCACTTCCGTGACCTCCAGGTACCTGCATGTACATGCGTGTACTCCCAGACACATACACACACAACACACAATTAAATGTTTTAAAAAGAAGTTTAACATCAATATAATACTGTTTTTAACACATAGCTCATCCTTAAATGTGTTCATCATCTATAGAATGTCCTTGTAGCAATTCTTTTTCCTTGTACAGGATTGTGAGTTAGTTATGACGTGTGATTGTATGCTGGGTGGATTACATGTATCTGTTAATATGGGTGAATTCCTCAACCTGCCTCTGTCTCTCACATTTTTGAAAAATGAAGGTCCTTTTCCTGGCCTCTGTGGACACACATACATACAAAATAAATATATATATTTTTTAAATTGAGGAGCCAGGCATGGTAGCACACGCCTTTAATCCCAGTACACAGGAGATAGAGGCCAGAGGATCTCTGGGGCTTCAGGCTACCCTGGTTTACAAATCGAGTTCCAGGCCAGACATGGCTGTATTGTGAGACCCTGTCTCAAATATTTGCTGGAGCTATCATGCAGAGAAGCACTGGGTTTTCCTTCAAGAAGAGGGATGTTCCAGGCTTCTTTCAGGCAGGGTCATCCTTTTTGAGCCTTTTAAGAGTCCCATACACTTCAGAATGAGCCAGATGGGGCACATTTGAGCATTTTAGATAAAAGGGGGCAAGAAGTCTGCATGGCCCTTGAGTTTTCTCCCCCTCACAAAACACACAGACATTAAACCTCTTGATGTCGTCTGAAGATGAGAGATCTGGTTTTTGGTATAAGTGGTTGCAGAGTTAGTCAACGAAGGTAGACAAAGTGTCACACATAAACCCCAGTAACTGGGGCTTCTGGGGGTCAGTTTTGTTTGGTTGGTTGGTTGGCTTTGGTTTTTCGAGACAGGGTTTTTCAATATAGCCTTGGCTGTCTGTCCTGGAACTCACAGAGATCCACCTGCCTCTGCCGCCTGAGTGCTGGGACTAAAGGGTGCGCCACCACACCTGCAACTTTGGGCTCTTCCTAGAATTTCATTCTGTAGCTGGGAAGCCTAAAATAAATGCCTTTCAGAAAGTTGCCTTTTAGAAAGGATGTGCTTTTCTAAAGCACTTGGGATGGAGCCAAGATCTGGTCGAGCAGAGCAAGAGCGATGAAGGGAGTGAGTCCTGACCTCCAGGCTCAGTGTGCACAGGAGGTCAAAGCTCCAGCATTGGGAAGGGAAGGGAATGAATCCCCTGGAGCAGAGAAGGACATGTCTGTGCTCAGCTGCTGAGCCCTCTCTCCAGCCCTTACGCTCCCCTTTTTTCTTCAGTGTCCAGATTACACCTCCCTGAAACAGTCTTTTCCATTCATGTGACTCTCATGATTGGTCTCTGGAGACACTGGTGAAACCGCTCCATGTTTGAGCAAGTCAGGCCAGAGCTGAATGTTATATATACATGAAAACAAGTTGGCCCGTTCTCTGAACCTTGGGATATGGCACCTGCCAACATCTGGTCCTGTCAGTTGTGTGGCTTTATGTTGGCACTATCCACCAAACTACAAACTCCAAGGTCCCTAGCAAAAGCTTAGGCTCAAAACAGCCTCCAAACATGCAGGTTCTGCCATCTGGTACTTATACCTGACTGCTCACCCTGTCCTGTTTATCTCCCAGGCCTTCACAGTGGTGTTAGCACCCCATAGAAGGCCATTCCAAACCTGCCTTTCCCATCCTCATTTCTGTCTGAGCTTTGTGCCTGTATCATGCTTTCTCCACCCCCATTTTTTAAATATGTGTGTGTGTTCCTAAATTTACATATATGCACCAAGTGTGTGCAGAAGCCCATGGGGGTCAGAAGACAGAGCTGGGTCTCCTGGAAATGGAGTTACAGGTAGTTGTAAACTACCATGTGGGCATTAGGAGTTGAACCCAGGTCCTGTAGTACAATAAGTGATTTTAACTGCTGAGCCCTCTCTCCAGGCCCGCTGCTCCCATTTTTGTCTTCAGTCTCCGAATTATACCTTCCTGAAACAGTCATTTCCAACCTCTGTGGACAGGTGTGGATGGGTGTGTGGGAATTGTTCACTGAAAATCCTCATGGACACTTTTAGAAACTAGGTACTAAAAACAACTACTCAAAGATGTCCATCGTGGCATTGTGGATAGCTGCAAAGAATGAAATAAATCTAAATGTCCAGCAGGAAGGGAGTAAATGAGGTAGAGTACAATCAGGCAGTTAGATATTACATAGACATCAAAAGTGATGGCTAGTTGTATTCACTGACAACACATCTTTGTACTGAAAAGAGCAGGTGATAGAATTCCATGAATGGCGTGTTCCACATTTTAAAAAACTATAATGGGAAGGACACTGGGGAATTGTTAAGTGCAGTTACTGCCAGAAAGGGAATTTTTCATTACTTTTACTTTCTAATGTCATTTTTATATTGCTTAAATTTTTTTGTATTTGTAACCAGAAAAATCAAATAAAGCAACTTTCACTGTGGAAGAAGAGTGCCCACATTGTTTAACATATGGAGCCTTTCTGCTAGGAAGAGGCTGTTACCTCCTGCACATCTCTTGATGTGGTGTACTTGTGTCCTCTTGGGCATTGGTCCTTTCTGCCTTGTGTCCTGCTACCCTGAGATGACGTCATCAGCCTCCTGAGTGTGACCTCAAGACCATGGTCTGCTCCAGATTATTGCCTGTGGGTCCACCAAGGCCACTTTTTTTTTTTTTTTTCAAATAGGTTTTCTCTGTGTAGCCCTGGCTATCCTGGAACTCTGTAGATCAGGCCGGCCTTGAAAGATCCTCCTGCCTCTGCCTCCAGGGTTCTGGGATTACAGGAAGTATGTACCCTGATGACCAAGGCCACTTTTCAAAGGCTCCAGAAATCGGGGCTAATTTAAGGTTTAAGGGGCCTCACCATGGCTGTAAGGCTGTTGTTTGACAATGCTGGTTGAGTCTAAGGTAGCCTGCTCCATGAGATTTGCCTTCTACAAACTTCATCCTTCTAGCCCTTGCTGTTGCTGTGACGACCAGACCTCCTGGCCAGAAAGCTCCGCCCACCTAAGGCAGCCAGCAGCTCACCTTCTAAAAGATATACTTTGTGTCCAGAAAAAAAAACCCACAGAAAACCCCGCTTCAGTCTGAGACAGGACCTTTCCCTAAAAAGATTCAAGAGCTGTTTCCAAATGACTATTTCCCCCTGAGCTTCAAAGCTCTCAGCTTCCCCTTGCGTTATGAGTGACTGCAGTGAAGACCACAGAGGCCCAACTAGCCTCTCTACTGGAGAACATCACCAGAAAAACATGATGAGGCACAAGGCAGCCAGCAACATGTGCAGGGCAGGGAGCAGAGCGTCCCTGACAGCCACTGCCTATGGTACAGTAAGAACTGTCACCTGGACCCTGAGAAGCTATCACCATGCTCAGGCTGTAAGACCCCACCCTGCCAGATGAGTGTTATCTACAGTAAGAGCTCTATCAAGTAGTGTGCTGGAAGAGGCACCCCAGAGACTTAACCCCAAATTTCCCAACTCAAGTTTGTCTGCCTAATCATGACAGAGATGGTCAAGAGGAACCCACATACTTGACCACTACTCAGCAAAGGCTGGCCTTGAACTCTTAATCCTCTAGCCTCAGCCTCCCAGGTATTGGGAGCCACCATGCCTAGCTAAGCTGTTTTCTTAAAGACCTGAATTAAGTCCACTCAATGGGAAAATGAAGAACAAGTCTCATTTTTGTACCAGCTTATATTTATATTTGAGCATCTGAGACAGTCTCCCTGAAACTCTTGCATGATGTCTCGTCCTGCTGGTATTTGGCCAGTAGACAGGAGGCCAGCTTTGATGAGTAACTGGGAACCCTAATTGTAGGTGCTAAAGCTATTTTATTTTTTTGTTTTGTTTTTTTTTCAAGACAGGGTTTTTCTTTGTAGTCCTGAGTGTCTTGGAATTTGCTCTGTAGGCCAGGCTAGCCTCTGAACTCAGAGAGATTCTCCTGCCCTGTTTCCCGAGTGCTGAGATCAGAGGCCTGTGCCACCACATCTGGCTTAAAAAAGTACTCTTGTTGAGCGTTTCGTGAGGCTCGGCTACATGGGAGGCTGAGGCAGGAGAGTCATTTGAGCTTAAGAATTAGGGCTCAACTTGGGTGATATAACCACCTCAAAAGGGACATGGGCGGGACTTAGCTGTGGCTTGGAGGTAGAACACAGGACTGGCATAGCTAAGGCCCTCGGTTTGGTCCCATACACTGCAAAACAACTCCATTTTCTGAGATGCCGCAGACAGCACCCTGTGGAATGCCAGCATGTGAGGTAGGGGCAGCCCCTCCACTTCAGTCCTGAAGATTTACAGTGGCCACAGCCCCTCCTGGGTTGTGCCCGCTGTCCTCAGTTCTTGTTCAGTAGCTGTCTCCATGAAAAACCTCAGCTACAGGGGTGTTTCTTTGGTCCATGAACCCATGGTAAGTACACAAAGCGGGTAATGGGTTGGCTGGAACTGTCTCACCGGGAAAGTCTATGCCATGAAAAGTGTTGCATGCATCCCTGAGTCATCTCTTGAGCACCGAGTCCCCTCCGTCAGGCCTGGGCAGGGAATACGTGGCCCTGAGGAGTGCTGCTCTTGGCTGACGTCCTGGGTTTGCTCACACAGGACATGTTCACCAAAGGGGCCTTAGTACCACTGGCCTTTTGAAAGCCTTCCTCAAGTCCTATTCTCATTTCATAAAACTGGAGTTTAGACTAACTCTGTAGTTTAAAATGTCTCAGCAAAACTTTTTAAAAAGGTATGTTACTCTAAACTCCAACATTCACACACAAGAATATTGTTATTAATTTATTTTTTAGCTTTTTTTTGAGACAGGGTTTTTCTATGTAGCCCTGGCTGTCCTGGAACTCATTCTGTAGACCAGGTTGGCCTCAAATTCAGAGATCTGCCTGCCTCTGCCTCCTGAGTGCTGGGATTAAAGGTGCAAGTGCGCGTACAGAGAGAGAGAGAGAGAGAGAGAGAGAAGAGAGAGAGAGAGAGAAAAGAGTAATTTTTAAAAATCAAGCTTGGGATGTCGCTCGTTTGGTAGAGTGCTTGCTGAGCAAACACAGAGCCTTAGGGTTGACCCCCAGCACTGTCTATAACTAGACAAGATGGCATACAACCATAATGCCAGCATTTCCCAGGAAGTAGAGTAAGGAGGGTCAGAAGTCCAAGGCTGGATCCCAGCTAGGTGAAGGCCAAACAAGAGGGCCTTTAAAACAAAATAAAAGTAATTAAGCTAAAAATTATCAGATATCTTTTAGCTAGGCATGGTGGTGCATACCTTTAATCTCAAGACATGGGAAGTAGAGGCAGGTAGAAGCCAGTCTGGTCTACACAGTGAGTTCTAAGACAGCCAGGACTACATGGAAGGTCACTGTCTCAAAAAGAAAAGGAATACACACACACACACACACACACACACACGTGTATATACGGGATCACACTTCTGTGCACTATGGAGGAAATGACAGAATCTTGGGCATGGCATTTAGCACTTGAAATAGTTATATCTCAATCATTTGAATCTCAATGTACTGAAAGAAATAAACCAGTCAGTAATAATATATTCGGATGAACCATTTGTAGTTGCCAGTATCCCGTTGGTTTACAGAGTACAAAATAGTAATTGGTATAAATAAAACAAGTTTGTTAACGTTTACTTACTGTGTGCCAGGCCCGCGCTAACCACTTCAGAAGCATGATTTCATTTAACCCACAGACCCACAGATCGCCTACAAGTAAGGATTTGGGTTGGTGATAGGGTCAAAGATTATACACACAGATAAGCAAAGCTGGAATCTGCTGGAGCAGGCCAGACCCGCCCTTGCTCCAGCAATGCTGCTGAAGCCCTCTGAGCCAGCGTGCCTGCCCGCCCCAGAGAAGAATCCGGCCTCTGTGCCCAGTGGCGCCCGCCGGCTGCAACCCAGGAGCTGTTTGTTTTCTTAACAGGGTTATCCAAACCTCCTGAGCGCCTCTCAGCTGCAGAAGTCCTGCCGGTGAAAAGGGGCTTTGTGTGACCGTGGTGAAGGGCCAGGGCTGCCGCCAAGGCGGGAGCAGAGCCAACTCGAGCACCAGCGTGGGGCGCTGCCCGCAGCAAGCAGGGCCACTGCAAGAGCAGGAGTGTGTCGGGCGGACATCATCACCCCAAGGCCCTCTCGCCCATTGCCTAGTCTGTGATCCCGCTGAAAGCTTTGGGCTCCGTGTCTGCATGGTGTAGTGGGGAGTGGTCCCAGGAGTCCAGAGACAGACAGGTGCCTGCCATTTGGGTTCCAGCCGATAGTTTTTACTTTTTGGGAAGTGGAGAATCAGAATATGATCTGGAACTTACTGAAAATGCCAGCATCAGCCCCCTCCAAGCCCTATGGCATCAGAAAAATCGAGGATGAAGTACTGCTCTATAATCTTATAAGGGAGGATAAGAATCTAATGTAACCAAGAAAAAAAGAGCCTGTACATGGCTCAGTGGAGAAGGCACTGGCCTCTAAGCCTCATGACACGAGTTTGATTCTCAGGGCCCCACTTGGTGGAAGGAGTGTGCCTAGTGAGGCAAGTTGGCTTTTGAGCTTGCATGTGCACGTGTAAATAAGAGTCAAAAATACCTTCAAAAATAACCAGGTACTTTTAAGCAACTGTCACTCCACAACTTGGAAGTGAAATTCACATGCTAGATAGTGATGGAAAAAAAGGCAACCCTTAAACTAGCCCTTTTTAGATACAAGTCACTTTAAGGTTTAGGTAATGGATCGTCGATTCCAGGACAGAGGACTCCTTCACATGCCACAGGCCAACGTCCTGCTGTGCTGTTCATATCATGGCATGTATTATTTGGGGGGAGGAAAACGATCCACATAACTTGCAGTGTGTCCCCAAAGATATTAAGATACTGTAAGTAATACCTCAGAGTCAAGGAGAGAGAGAGAGAGAGAGAGAGAGAGAGTGTGTGTGTGTGTGTGTACGGGATCCTTTGTTGATTGAGACAGGGTCTCACATCAACCCTCACTATGTAACCAAGGATAACTCCTGCCTCTACCAAGTGCTGGGATTGCAGGTTTGTGCCACCACAACCTCGGTATTTGACTCTGCACCCACCTAGCCCTGCCCAGCCTAGCCCAGCCCAGCCCTCCCTGCCCTACCTATCCTAGCCTAGCCCTACCTAGCCCTACCCGTGGAATGCCTGCTTCGAGAGGCTGCCTGGCAGAGGAGGGTTTCAGCTGTGGGGACTTCAATAGCCATGCCACGTGCCCTCGAGAGTTTCGGACAAGGCTGAGACAGCCTTCCCACCGGCAAGCACCAGTCTTGCTGTGCCACAGGTTACACAGTGCACATGGCAAGCCGCCATGTTGGTTTTAGAATAGAGAAACAGTGCCATATGCTCGCCCTTTCCCAACTCCTCCAAAACTCCAAGCCCTGCGTTCTAGACACTGGCTCTCAAAATATTTCTGACTTCTAAGCCCCTACTTCCCAGCTTTTAAAATGCTATAAATTCTTATCTAATGATTTATATAATTTGCTCATCGGGTTTACATTTATAAGACTTCCTTAGTCATAACTAACTCTATTTTATCTCCTTTTAGACTAAAAACAAGTCTCATTTTAAGTTGGTATGGATTTTTATATAAATTCAAGGTTATATTTTTATAACATGCTATATATATGATTCAACCCTGGTTCAAAATAATTTTTATATGGTGCTAAAATTTCAAGGTTATAAAGGTCTATTCAAAATAAGCTCATTTAAAATTGTATATCTAACTGCCTATGTCTTTATCAATTTTTAACTTAATGAATGAATGCCGTTTCTCCCGCCACAAGCTGCCTGTGATCTGGATTCACCACTAGGCTTTCTGGCTAATAGGTTGGGTATAATAAATTCAAATGTAATTTTAAAATTGCTTTATATGTTCTGTATTGTTGGTTTTAAAATTCATAACTCAGGGGTTACTATGTAAAAGTTTTTACAAATACTCTAAAATTAAGATCTATAAAATTTAAAGGCATTTATTTATGTTAAAACTTGGTCATTGTGCTATATCTTCACTATCAAGAAAGTTAAAATATGCTTGGTCTAATTTTCTGAATATGGTAATATTATTAATCTATAGTATAGCCTTGGACTTTTATAAGCTACAGACTTTTATATATTAAATCATACAAGAAACTGTTATGCTCTTACTTTAATGAACCATATTTATGACTTTTAAGGCTCCAACTTAATTAGGATGAAACTTAAAGTCCTAATATTTAATGGCTAACAAATACAAGTTAATAGTTATCTCATAGATAATCAAGTCCTTTAATATGTTCAAAAATATATTTATAGTCCTACAGATACAAACATGGTCTCACTGCCATCTTTAATAAACAGCTGAGGATGGTCCCTGAGTCACCATACAGGAATTGGTCAAAGTAACAAGAGAGGAGCCTTCCCGACAGGCTCATCTACAGCAAGAACTATGCTCCGGACCTTGGCTGCTGCTCTGAGGCTGTTGGCATTCACAAAAACAAGAGGTCTGCAATGCCCCATCCCGCCGGGGTACAGCCAAAAGTCAGCTCTGCCAGGTGACTGTTTCAAATGCAGCCAGGAAGGACGCTGCTCCCGCAGCTGCCTCAACAAGCCATGGCTGTCTGCAGGCAGACTGGCCTCTGGGAGTCAAAATGCTCCCATGCAGGCCTGTCCTCTGCCCAGCCATGGAGGCTCAACCAGCACAAGAGCCATAGATACTTCCAGCCTTCTAGCTCCTTGGCCTGGCAGAGGACAAATGGCTCCTAGATTCAGCGACCTCCACCAGCCTTCCCAAGCCCAGATACGCTGCAGGTCTGTTTTAACCCCACACTTGGGTCCCATGAATGTTGCCAACTAATGTCTTTGGAGGCTTCAGATGCCTTCTCAGTCCTCTTCTTATGCAGGAGACCAGGCCTTAAGCCTTCTAGAGCTGTTACTGTCAGGTCTAGACATAATATGCTTTGTTACCGGACTAAAAAAAAACAGTCCTCAGATGTAACCTTTTACCATCCCTTTAGCTAATGGACAATAAATGTTCATAGTAGTCTCACCTATGTCTCATGGTAAATAACTAAAAACATGTTTTAATATAAAGGCCTAAGGAAAATGTTGTTTAAGGGTCTAAGAAAGTGTTTTAAGGTTAGTAAATGCAAATTATAAAAATTGCAAGGTCTAAGGTGATTTAAAGTATCCTAAATAGGTAAAAGGCTTAATATTTCCTCCTGTTGCCATGCTACTGTTATATTGACTGTCCAGAGCTTTGACCTTTATCAATAGAGCTCTGATTTATTAAGTTAACTGTAATAATAATAATAATAATAATAATAATAATAATAATAATAATAAAATAATTCTACTATACCATCATGGTTCCAAGCTAAAGATTTTAAATCTTTGGTTTGTCTTTTTAAAAATTTATTTAATTTTATTTTATGTGCATTAATGTGAAGGTGTCAGACCCCTTGAAACTAATGTTATAGACTGTTGTGAGCTGCCATGTGGAACTGAACCCAGGTCCTTTGGAAGAGCAGAAAGTGCTCTTAACCACTGAGCCATCTCTCCAGCTCCTTGGTTTGTCTTTTAAGTATAGACTTAAAAATTGTTCCTCATTTTGTTAGACTTATGTACATACATACAGTTTTCTGGATAGAAAAAAAAAAGCCTCTCTCTCATAATGTGTAATATACTAAAAGTTAAGGCAAAGTGAACTTTTGTCCTTTCTACTTCACTGAAGGCTTCTTCTGCCTTTTCAGAGCTCACCTTAAAGAATGTTTCTGCTGTTAACAAAAAGGTGTATTTCTACTGACTTTTCTACAATGTATATTTCAGTGCAGATTACAATTGTGATGCTAACATGTTTAAAGTTTTATCTCCTTTGTAAAACTTAAAAGTAATTCTTGTAAACTGCAGGAAATCCACCTGAATCCACCTCTCAGGTCAGATAAATTTCCCACCTGTTGCCTATCTCAGAGGCTTTCAGAGACTCCTCCCCTTTCTCTGGTTTTGGGACTTCCCTTTCCTGGCTACTTGATTGCTACATTCGTACAACTAACACCAGCTGATTGGTGAGTCTTCCTTTCTGGTTGGCATCAACTCCTGGCTACCTGATTCCTACATTCCTACACCCAACACCAGCCAATTGGTGAGTCTCACTTCCGGTTGGCACAAACACTTCCTACCGCTCTCGCCAACCTACATTCAAACCCTTCGTCCTAGGACCTTCTTCTCCCTTGGGTAAGATTTTCCCCTCTACCAGCAGTTTCTCTTTCTCCCCCTCTCGCTCATCTACGAAATCCTAGCGCTAGGAAAACAGGCAACTGTGCCCTTCGTCTCCGGCCAACGCTGATGAGCTGTTGGAACAGATTGGACCAATCTACTGAGTCAAACCTTCCTCTTGGGACGCCCTGACAGGTCACTGACTCCCACCTGCCCAATGGAAATAGTCCATTCGTCTGTTCCTCCAGATTCTCCTCTGGGATCTGTTCTGGAGAATTTCAGATTTCTACACCTAGTACCCGCTTTAAGGGCCTCTAAGCTTACACGCCTCTGGAACAAAACTTGGCCTCAGTTCCCTTAGATGACAGATCCAAAGCAAAGCCTTTTTAATTACTGCCAGTGGTTGGGTAAATGGAGGTCCCCTCAGGTAAATGGAGGGTCCCATGTTCAAGTCTCTTCTTCCATCTCCGTTCACTCTCCCAAAAGTTTTAAATGTACACCTAAAGGAATTTTCTCCATACCCTACTTAACTTTGTGTGTGTGTGTATATATATATATGTTTCAGTTTCCTGCCAGATGCAGGTGTTTCCTACATCCACGACAGCGCCAAAGCAGCCACTACAAGTGTTTGAGTCTGACCTCACAGACTTCCATCAAGCTGGACCTGCACTTTCCCTCCCAGCCATGGATGTTCTGGACAGCATCAAAACAGCCTGTTCTTCCAGGACTTGGCCAGCATTTCAGCCTTTTGACCTCCCTACAGCGCCCCCAGTGTCATCAGGAAGTAGCCAGAAGAGACTCTCTGCCCATTATTCACTTATTACTAACACAAGGCTGGAATGGTGTGCTTCAGGCCTAGGACAAGTAGCTCCAGGTTCTCCCAACATTCGTCAGTCCCTAGCTGCTGTCTTGAGTGGCTGGCAACTCTCTCTACTGGCAACCCTCTACCCTGAACTTTCCAGGCCAGGGGCTTCCCCTCTTCCTCTTGACCATGTAATCTGGACATTTTGTTGCTGTTACTTTTTTTTTTTTCTCTCTCTTTTTTACCCCCTTGCATGGCAACCAAGAGCTGCTTCCAATGAACCTACATTTATATACTTTAACTTGCATTACATGAGAAGCAGCCCAAGCTCCTTGTTTTTTAATTACAGAAAAAGGGAGGAATGTTAGTATTTAGGCAGCCTGCTTCTGGGTTGCCTAGCAACCTATGATGTCATCA
Organism: Psammomys obesus; assembly: GCF_907164565.1. Classification (NCBI taxonomy): domain Eukaryota; kingdom Metazoa; phylum Chordata; class Mammalia; order Rodentia; family Muridae; genus Psammomys; species Psammomys obesus. Next base: position 3,604,952 of record NW_026585691.1, on the reverse strand, counting down.
TGTGTCACCTGCCAGACAGATGCACCTAGTAAAAGGACCAACCCACCACTTTGTCACTCTCTTGCCTTCTTGCCTTTTTGTTCCTCTCTCCTGCTCTCTCCACTCTCTCTGTCGAGGCACCCCCTCCCCTCCTCCTATCATGTCTCCCTCTCTCCTTCCCTCTCTCTCCATCCAATAAAGCTCTTTCATATAAAATCTGTTGTGCATCATCACCTCAAGAATACTTAAAAATAGAGCACATTGTGCAGAAAGGGAGGAGAGAGACAAACAGAGAGACAGACAGAGAAACTGAAGTGAGGGTGGGAAGAAGATACACCTTATTCATTATCTGTCTACAACAAGCTTCTTCAACCTTCAGCAACCTCTTGTCTGTATGTTGCTCTCTCTCTGGTCTTCTCTCCATCATAGCCTTCCTTCAACATCCCTTCCACCCTTTCATCCACAGACTCTTTCAGTGAATGGATGTTTTATTCTGTGTGTTAGGGATCCCGTTAGAACAGAATACTCCAAACCATGATGTCTTACACACTCAGTTAAGAAGACTGGATCATGGAACTCAGTGGTAGCATGTGTGCTGTGTTTAGCACGGTCCTCACCTCAACTCAGTGGGGAGTGCTGGAGGGGCCTCAGGAGTAATCCCCCTGTTTTTGCCCTCCGTACTTGCCTGCAGAGAGCCACAGAACCTAGCATTTCTCTTTCCCTTAGTAGTTTATAAACATGACATCAGAATCCAGGGCGGTAAGGTGGCTCAGCAGGTAAGGTGCTTGCCACACAAAGCTGGCAACCTGAACTCTACCTCCTGAACCCAAGAAAAGGTCGAAAGGAGGGGACAGGCTGTACACATTGCCCTCTGACCTCCACACACGCACAGTAAGCACTCTTACCCACAGACATCATGCACACGTAGTGAAAATTCTGGAGTTTTGGTTTCTTTAAAAAACACAAATATAAGAATGTCTTCATTTTCATTTCCCAGGTGTGGGGATATGGGGCTGCTTCAGACTGTCCACAGCAGCTGACTATGATTTATCTCATGCTCTAGCAGAGGCGTGGTTTTGCCAGCTGGAGAGTTTCTGTGATTGTGTGACAATTGGAATTCTGGGAACTTTTCAGAGGGTATAAAAGTGGGAGAGTCCTGAGAGTCAGGGTGGATGGTTGTTAGTTGTTCAGGAAGGTTGGTTGTGGTTTGTTAGTAGTCTTGCTCAAAGAAGAAAGAAATTAGATTCAGGGATCTTTTTTTCTCTCTCTCTCTCCCTCCATCCTTTCTCTTCTATCTAGTGATAGGGAGTAAAACAGGGTGGGGGAGATAAAGGGTGGGGAAAAAGAAGAGTCCACAAAGACAGCTACACACACATCAGTGCATGGTGGTAGATATTTATAACTGCAGTTTTACGGAAATCAAAGCCAGCCGAGGCTCCTTTCCCCTACCACTAGCCATCAAATCTAGAAAGGTCATTGAGGAAGCTCCAATTTCCCCAAACTCCAAAAGGCAGTGCCTATGTCCAAAAATGACAGTCTTGCCTTAAATCAAGCTGGACTACAGAAGGAGTATAGAAAAGCCCAGGTCAGCATTTCTCAGGAACCTGAGAAAACAGGTTTCTGTTTGCCAAAAAGGGCCATTTCCCTTGGCTTATACCAGTAGTTACATACCAAAAGCCCATGCTGGCCTCCACACTCCTTCAGTCCCTACCCACAGTTGCTTGTTATGCGTTTCAGAGCCCATACTGGCCTCTTCAGTCTTCTCACCCCCACCCCACCCCCCTCTTCTCTCCTGCCTCCCACTGTGCTAGCTCCCCAGCTCCCCTCCTCCCGAATACCTGTTCCTTCTCTACATAACAGGATGGCTTTCCCCAGTCCCCAACATTCTCTCTCTTGCTGTTCTCACTTCTTTTGAAGATAGCCCTGGCCACATCCCATCTGCTGCTTCTCCTCTCTACTCTGAATTTTTCCAGATGCTCTGGCTGTTCTCTCTCTCTCATCTACAGTAAAAACCTTTCCCGTAGCCATGGAGCGGCCATGTCTTTACTGCACCCTGGCTTATAATCCTCTCCCCACTCCCTAGAAGACACTCATTCCAGACTGCCCTGCTCCACACCCAGGAAAGGCGGAGGAATGTTGTCCACACAGGAGAGGAAGCTGAGCAGACAGGCCTCATTGGGTTTCTTTCCTTATCTACTAAAGTTACATTACTCTTAGGTCAAACCTCATTTCCATATAGCTATCTATTCCTCACAAAACCTAAGCGTAAAAACTAGTGGATTTTCCCTGCTTTGTTATGCTGAAGAGTGAATCCAGGGTCTAATTCATGCGGTACTGAGCTGCGGTCCTGCCTTCCCATCCTCAAAACAGTTCTGCTGGGATCTTTGGACCTTCACTTCTAAAGCATTCCGCACCACAGAAAACGCTGATTAGGCTGTGGACAGTAGTCTTTAATTTACCTTTATTTTTTTTGTGTGTGTCCACCTGTGCGCCTCTGGGCGCCAGGGGAGGCTAAAAGACATAATCAAATCCTCTGGAGCTGGAGTTGCAGGTAGCTGTGAGCCAATGTGGGTGCTGGAACTCAAACCTGGGTCCTCTGGAAGATCAGCCAGTGTTATTATTCACTAAGCCATCTTTCTAGCTTTAACCTGTCTTTTGTTACAGGGATATCAACATGTCTCTCACAGGGCTTTTATTTCTGTGATGAAACAGCATGTCCAAGAAGCACTTCCACATCACTGTTCATCATCTTAGGGAAGTAAGAGCCTGGAGGCAGGAGCTGATGCAGAGACCACAGAGAAGGGCTGATGCTGGGCTTGCTCCTATAGCCTGCTCTGCCTACTTTCTTATAGACCCCAGAACCACCCGACCATGGGTGGCCCCACCCACAATGGGCTGTCCCCTCCCACACAACCACTACTTAGGAAGAAGTCCTACAGGTGTGTGCCTACAGCCTGATCTTTTTTGTTTTGTTTTGAGACAGGGTTTCCCTGTGTAGCCCTGGCTGTCTTGTAACTCACTTTGTAGACCAGGCTGGCCTTGAACTCAAAGATCCACTGCCTCTGCCTCGTAGCCTGATCTTATGGAGGCATTTTCTTAATTTATGCTTACTCCTCTCCTATATCTCTAGCTTGGGTCAAGTTGACATAAACGGTAGCCAGGACAGTGGGTGAGGAAAATGTCTCACCTTTCCCCCCTCTCCTGTCCTGGAGACACACAGTGGTTACAAACCAGATGAAGTAGGTACAGTGGTGGGGACAGAAGTCTCTTAGAGGAGGGGACAGTAAGCTCACCAGTGGAGGAGTGTGTTCTAGGTAAGAAAGTATGTGGAAGGTTTGAAGAACTGGAAGATTTCCATGGCCAGAGCCTAGTACATGACCGGGAGGATGAAGACAAGATGGGTGATGATGGTTGGGCTGCAGCCATCGTAAGCTGTGGCAGGGACAGTGGGTCTCAGTTCCAAGCAGAATCCTATGGAGAAGCAGGTGTGCTAAAGGCAGTTTGTATTGTGAGGTAGAGAATGGGCCTTATACCCATGAGAGAGACAAGGACATGGAGGCCAATTAGGACGATGCTCTGGGGGACCCTGTGGGTGAAAGAGACTTAATGCCCTTAATTCAGTTCTGATACCAGCATCCCAAAGAGGAAGTGAAACCCCAGCACTTCTGCTCGGTGGGGCTCATTTCCCTCCCAGAGACCACACCTCCACCTGAGAAGTTTCCGCTTCCTGATTCCTGGGCCTTGATACCTTGAATTTGGAGAAAGAGAACATAGCACTGAGTATTGGTGAGGTTCTCCCCGCTGCATAGCACTTCCGCATGAGCAGGAGAGACTTGTCTCCTTACTTCAGCCCTTAGGACAGGGCTCTGCTCTTGACCCTATCCCAACACCTCCTCCCAGGTATGAGCCTAGGATGGCGAGGCTTCTAAACTCACTTCACAGGGCCTTCCATTGTGTGACGTCAGTGCAGAGTTCCTTGCTACACACAATAATTTTACTACTTATTAAAGATGAGGACAAGTTTGCACAGCAATAGGACAAATGTGGGTATTTATTTCTACAGAAAGAATGAAATCGTGCTGGATATTTTCTGCTGCAGGACATGGGGCATCAACAATGTTTAATGGACTTTAAGATCCTCAATGGTGCCGGCCTTGGTGGTGTGCACCTTTTAATCCCATCACTTGGGAGGCAGAGGCAGGCAGATCTCTGAGTTTGAGGTCAGCCTGGTCTACAGAGCAAGTTCCAGGACAGTCAGGGCTACACAGAGAAACCCTGTCTCAAAGAAATAAACAACCAAACAACAAAAACCAGGGGTATGTGTGTGGAGATTTAGCTCAGTGGTTGAGAACACTGGCTGCTCTTTCAAAGGATACAGGTTCTGTTCTCACATCCACATGGCATCTCACAGCTGTTGGTAAGTCCCACCCCAGGAGATCTGAGACACATACCTGCAGACAAAACACCCATACACATAAACAAAATAACTAAAAAAAGGTCAATGGTGTGAGCGTCATTTCACGTAAATACATAGTACAAAGTGGAGGAAGTGTGTTTAGAGCCATTTTAAAAATCACTGGAAGTTCTGTCCAAATCCAAGGCAAAATTAATTACTTTTTATGAGACAGGGTCTCATTAAGTAACCCTACCTGACTATATAGACCAGGTTGATCTAGGTGAGAAGTTTTTCTACCATCAAAGGTAGCTAAGCCTTCTGAGGACCAATATTCTATACATCTCTTCAACTTTAAAAACTTTTATGCAAATCTTTTGTTTGTTTGCTTGCTTTTGAGAAAAGGTCTCTGTATATAGTCCTGGCTGGCCTCATTCTCAGAGGCCCATCTGCCTCTGTTTCTGGATACAGTAACTAACACAGAAGCCATGGAGAAATACCACTTTCAGGCTTGTTCCCTGTGAGAAGGGTCTCTCTGTGTAGCCCTGGCTGGAATTTACTATATAGACCAGTTGGCCTTGAACTCACAGTTATCTGCCTGCCTGTGTCTCCCCAGTGCTGGCATTAAAGGTGTGTGCCACTCTGCCTGGCTATCAGTCTGCTTTCTTATACCACTCCACAGCCACCAGTCCAGGGATGGCACCATCCAGAGCGGGGCGGGCCCTTCTACAGCAATCGTTAGTCAAGAAAATGCAGACTTACCTGCACTCATTCTATGGGTAGCATTTTCTCAACTAAGGTTCCTCTTCTCGGGTGGCTCTAGTTTGGGTCATGTTGACAAAGAGAGCTCCTACCTACATGCCACCATATTAGAAAGGCACAGGACAACTCTTTGTTTTTTTTTTTTTTTTTTTTTTTTTAAATGAAACCACTATGTGTTTATAAGAGCAGAAAACTTTGTGCATTAAAAACAAAAACAAACTAACAAAACCAGCGATTTGCTGGGTGGCAGTGGCGCATGCCTTTAGTCCCAGCACTGAGGAGGCAGAGGCAGGTGGATTTCTGGGTTCGAGGCCAGCCTGGTCTACAGAGTGAGTTTCAGGACAGCCAGAGCGACCCAGAAAAACCCTGTCCTGAAACAACAACAACAGAAATCCCAAACAAACAAGCAAAGCGCAGCGATTCGGTAGTAAGCAATAATCTCGAGGGACAGCTGAAGGATTTCAGGCGTGCACACTGGTAGCATGTGCAGGGTGACGTGTGTTTGCAGCTGAGGCTGAAATGACTTTGCAGGGTGCACGGGCCAAAGGCGTGTGGTCAAGGGCTGCCAGACACTACATGTTGGAGTTTAAAAAGTTTTAGTTGTTTCATATGTCTATATAGAAACTTTCTGTTGTTGCCAAAATTTCAAGACACCCACATCCAGTTACACAAATGTATTAGTCAGTGTTCTCTAGAGGACCAGAACCAACAGAATGTTTCTCTCTCTTTCTCTCTGTCTCTGTCTCCCCCTCTCCAAGTGTGTGTGTGTGATTTATTGAAGTGGCTTACCAGGCTGTGGCACAGTTAGTCCAACAGAGGCTGTCTACTTACAGGAAGTCCAATAATCCAGTAGTTGTTCAGTCTATGAGGCTGGATGTCTCAGCTGCACGTCAGGGTGTGTTTGGACTCCAGTGGAAAGCCTGGAGAGCAGGATCTGACCCCGACGGAGAGTGAGGATGAGCAGGCCGAAAGCAGGACTCCTCCTTCCATGTCCTTCCTTCACTTAGGCTGCCATGGGAGAGCCCCGAGACAGGAGGGTCTTCCTACCTAAAATGATCCAGTTAACTCAGAATCCCTCAGCCGTGTGCCTAGCCGCTTCGGTTTTTAGTTACTTCCAGATGTAGCCTTGTTGACCGCTGGGAACAGCCATCGCACACAGCCAGTTCAAGGGTAGAATTCTTGACACGGCGCTGCTGACCAGCAGCCGCTCACCTAAGCTGAGTGAGGGGTGTGGGCCGAGACAGACATGAAAGCCGTTTCTATTTTTAGCGCCTGAAAGTGAGAGTTCTGTTTTTAAATCCTATTATAGCTGGGCAGTGGTGTCGAACGCCTTTAATTACAGCACTTGGGAGGCAGAGGCAGGCAGAGTTGGAGGCCGGCCTGGTCTACAGCTTGAGTTCCAGGGCGGCTAGGGCTACACAGAGATAACTTACCTAGAAATTCCGAGACAGACCAGCAGGGTAGATAAGGGCAGCGTGATGCCACCACCGTGATCTATTAGCTACGTATCACCACCCGGAACAAGCCCGTAAGGAAGCCACCACCTCTCTCTCTCCTGATATCCAGACTGTGTGACTTTCAAAGCTGACCAGCCCGAGTTTTTAAACTCCTGCCTCTTTCCCACGCACCAGCTTGAAGCAAATTGGGTAGGATTAGTGGATGGAGGGATGGAAGAAATGAATGAAGGGTCTGCAGGTGCCCATCGAAGCTAGATGAATCTCAGCCTCACCCAGGCACTGCCTCGGTAGGAGTTTCCAGGCGGTGACCCCACCTGAAAGCGGGGAAGGATGGCATGGTCAGGTTCCCTGAGAGCAAGGGTGGTCCTAGGGGGACGCCCAGGCTTGGACGCCAGCTGCGCCCTCAGCTGGCACCACAGGATCTAGGGCACTCAACGAAAGACCGGGTGAAATTTTACCTCCGCTGCATGCGCGGCAGGCAGTGGAGCCTAGGGAAATGTCTGACAATCGAGTGACCCTACCGAGGGCTCCTCCCCGGCACGGAGCCCTCCCTCGCTAGATACAGGATGTTATCTTCTGGCCTCAGGACTTCAGCGCGCCAGGAAACGCCCCGGGCGGGGCGAGGGCGGGGTCCTGGACCAGAGGGTGGAGCCTGTGGGGGTGAAGATCCGGAGAGTGGGGCGGGGCCTGCGGCCGGGGGCGGGGCCGGAGCCCGGGGGCGGGGCGACCTCGCAGGGCCGCCCGGCCGCTCCAGGGAGTTCGGGTGACAGCGCCGGGAAGCTCGGAGAGGCTGCGGCGGGGCCGGGGCGCGGATGCTGGAAGTTCACATCCCCTCGGCGGGGCCTGAGGCCGAAGGGCGCAGGCAGAGTCCGGAGAAAGGCCACATGGTGAGCGATGGATGGAGAGTGCGTGTAGGGATACGCCGAGTACCCCCGCGACGAGCGCAGAAAGGGACCCAGAATCCGGGCTGGGACCTTTGTCGCAAAGGTTCGGGGTTACTTGGCTTTGCCAGTCCCCGGTCTAGGCTCTGGAGGGATCGCGGGGGGCCGAGGGGGAGGGCCCGTCAGCCTTTTCTTTCAGGTGTGTGGGGTGCGGGAGGAGTTTCCCTGAGCGGAGACAAGCCAAGTCGGCTTTGTGCCTTTCAAAGACCAGAAAGTGGGCGCGTCTCGCGCGCGGGTCCTGGTGCACCTCTGGACCCGCCGCCCGCGCTCGTCCGCCCGCCAGGTGTTCCAAGTGGAGGTGCTCTACAGCGGACGCAGACACACCGTGCCGAGGCGCTACAGCGAGTTCCACGCTCTCCACAAGCGGGTGAGGCGGCGCGGGCTACCCACCCATCTGGCTCCAGGCCAGGCCCCAGCTTTCGGCTGGCCACCCCCACCACTGCCCCAGGCCCGGGAGGATGCAGCCCGTGGGCGACCACCCCAGGGCTGCGGGGCCCCTCGCGGGGAGGACGCAGTGGCTAGGTTCCAGCTCAGACCGACCTTGACTCTCGGGCTTGTCATTTCTGTCCCAGCCACCTCTCACTAGCTGTCTCAGGGTAAAGCTTAAAGGTATACAGAGAGGACTGGGGAGAGCCCTCTGCTAGGTGCAGCGGGCTTGAGGGCTTTGCTGGGATCTCACCTCGGTAACTGATGGACAGATCAAGAAACGGTACAAAGTGCCCGACTTTCCCTCCAAACGCCTGCCCAACTGGAGGACCAGAGGATTGGAGCAGCGCCGGCAGGGCTTGGAGACCTATATCCAGGTGTGCACGGGCACACTTGGTTGCCCCTAGCCTGAGGGACCAGGGTGACCCAGTTAGAGATGGGGGGGGCATAACTTGGGGTTGTTATTCACCATCCAAGGCTCCATTATCCCAAACAATTGAGTACCAACTTTTCTATCTGGGTTATTTAAAGTTTTGAATCATCCAACAAGTAAGATTCACCCCTAGGGTAAGATTCTGTGTTATTTCATGAGGTGTGTGTGTGTGCACTAATGTCCATTACTGGACCAGCCTACCCACTTCATGGGGCCAGTTCTTCCAGTCTATACTCGAGCCTGGTCTAATAATAATACTTGTTTCCACTGTCTCGAAATTATTTTGGAACAGAAGTCCTTAAACTTTTGCTTGCAAGGGTTTGTGCAATTAGTAGCTGGATCTGATCGCAGGCTTCCTTTCTTCTTGTCTAGGGCATCCTGTACCTGAATCAGGACGTGCCCAAGGAGTTACTGGAATTTCTGAGACTTAGACACTTCCCTCCAGACCCCAAGGCCAGTAGCTGGAGGTAAGGATTGCTGCGCCGGGGTGTGGCAAGGGCTCTCAGCAGGAAGAAGCTGTAAAAAGATCCCGAAGGACAAGCCTTATTCATTTTCAAGTGTGCTGGGCCCTAGCCTTGTTCTCCGCAGCCTCCTTCATCTTGACCCTAGTGGAGGGGCTGGTTTTTGGACCACTTTGTCTACTACATCAGGGCCTCCACCTCTGGAAATGGGCTTGTTACAAAATAGAAGCAACAGTCCCCTGGGCTATTCCGTCTTCAACCCCTTCTCACCTCCCCTGGGTATCCTCAAGCAGCTTACAGCGTTTTCTCTTTTCAGCACCCCGGGGGAATTCCTACCTAGCGACACCAGGCAAGTCACAGTCCTGCCCTGAAGGCCTGCTGCCCCCTAGTGGTCGTGTGCGAGGAGGCAGGCCAGCAGCCTGCTTTCTAGTCCTCTTTTTTTGTGTGGGCGCCTATTTTGGTCCCTGGCGTCAACCCCATGTGTGTCTTTGCCCTGCCACCTCTAATGGTTCACAACTTTCTTCTTCACAGCTCACAGCTGCACCACCAGCCCGTCATTGGCTTCTGTATGGATCCTTACGTTTACACTCCTTCCCCAGGTGAGACATCCGTCACCAGCCCCCAGCTCCCCCCCCCCCCCCCCGCACATGTCCGCTGGGGGCTACCCCCTGCTGTTCTGTAGCCTGCTTTGTAATTTGCTTCATAGAAACTAGTGCAATACAGCTGGTTCGCCTGGTCTCTGCTCCTCTAGGGCCTGTCTTCAAAAGCTAGTAAGAACAGAATGTGGCCTAGGGAAGGCCAACAGCGCCTCATTTTGGGTAGACAGCTGAGCCAGAGTGCTCCAGGCCCAAGGCCAGGCAGACCACACACTAGTCCTCCTTCCACTTTCTCTCCCACAGATCCTCTCGCAGAAGTGGTGGTGACCGGTGTGCTCCAGGGTCTCTATGGCTTCAGCACTGGCCCAGCACCAGCCCAGCCAAAGGCTAACTGTCATCCTGCTCCATCGCCAACGGCCTGACTAGCCCGGCTTTGGGCCACCAGTCAGGATAGTTGTGTGTCTCAGTCCTGGGAGTTCCATGTAAGAGCCTGGGTTTTCCCTTGGACTAGACTCAGGTGTAACTAGGCGAGGCTCAGTTGTGCCCATCTGCACTCAGGGCTCTGAACTGGCATGCACTGAGAGCTGTAGCTTGCAGAACTCAAGATCCTTAGAGCCAGGGTCAATGCAAAGTCAAGATAAAGAAGTGCAAAGTAATTTCAGAGGTAGGCTGAGGAGACTCGGGTGGGTTTTCTAGCCCAGGCTGGCGGGTGGCAGAAGCTAGCAGGGTGAGGCATGGTGGCAGCTAGAAAGCCTGACGACCAGGGTAGACAGAACCTAGGTATCAGCTGAGGCACGAACCCAATGAAGAGGCATGCATCTGTCAGCACACAAGAGTCCCAGGCTGCAGGACAGGTGCTATATACAACCCCCAAACACAGCCACACCTAAGTTATGTAAAAAAACAAAACCCCCACTTTTTATTGATCAGCATTGGTAGGAGTCTGATATAAAACCAGGCCTGTGGAATGTGAGGTGTGGGTGCACCCCGTCAGATGGAAGCACTGGGGCCAGAGCGGCGCGGAACCTTGTGACTGGCTACCTTCACTCTTGTGAGGGTAGTGACAGGGCCCGCACAGACAGCTGCTTGGCGGAATGAGGTCCCTGAGGCTCTCTACTCCTTGGCAATGGCAAAGGGTTTCTCCACTTCGATCTTGCCACAGTCTGCGATGATCACATCCTTCAGGGGCTTGTCCCGGCTGTCTGTCTTGGTGCTCTCCACCTTCCGGACCACATCCTAGAAAAGGCAGGAAAGGAGAGTTTGGATGGGGTGGGGCCGAGAGGCACAATACTGGGATACAACCCTGAGAGGGTTAGAAGGGCTGAAGCCATACAGGATGACAGGAGCTGATGGCTGCAGTGAATGGAGAACATGGATGTTGGATAGCTGACCCAATACTGCATGGGTGCGGAAGTCTCAACATCCCTGATTCAGTGAGTGGCTGAACAGAGGAGCCTGCAGCCAACAAATTCAACCAGGTCTTCTGGATGGGTTCTGGGGGCCTGAAAGGACCTAGAACCTTGGGGGCATGGAGATATAGGCTAGATATCATTCCCCCCACCCCCCCTGGCTGTGGTGTTGGGAGTTAAACCTCATGCATGCTAGGTTAAGCAGTCTCTCGGAGCCAGCCACAGGGATACTCTGAATATGGTCTCCTGTGGTCCAGACTGCCTATGGACTCGGGAGTTCAAGTGATCCTTTTGCCTCAGCCTCCCACACAGCTAGGACCTTAGGGATGTTCAGGCTGTTTATTCTTGGCACTTCCCCTCCCCTATGCCAGGACACCAGGTTAGGAGGCACCAGTGCTGGGCTACATCAATGGCATAGGTGCCTTTGGGAAAAAAATTTCCTACTTGAAGCCCTGGCCTGTTCAGGCTGGCTCCTGGGTGAGGACTATCAAGGTTTAGCCCCTACTTCCAAACTTACCATGCCCTCTAGAACTTTGCCAAAAACCACATGCTTGCCATCTAGCCAGGACGTCTTGACTGTAGTTATGAAGAACTGGGAGCCATTGGTGTCTTTGCCTGCATTGGCCATGCTCACCCATCCAGGCCCATAGTGCTTCAGCTTGAAGTTCTCATCTGGGAATCGCTCACCATAGATGCTCTTTCCTGGAAAAAGTCAGAGCAGGTCAGGAAAGCGGGCTGACCTGAAACAGGCAGACAGTTGGGGGAGGGTCTACAGGGCTCAGGCTGTCCTTGTCGGGGAAGGCTTGAGTGGCAAACAAGGACATAAACAGCCTTCTTACCTTCTACCCAAGCCACTGGGACTGAGACCACCTGGGGAATGAGGCCAGGCTGAAAGAGAGGCCTTGGTGCATGCAGGATGCTGGGTGTGGGAGTGTGGAACTCTCAGAAAAGGGCTGCTGTAGTCACCTGGATGATCTTTCCAGGGTTACAAGATTGCTGCAGCTGCAAAGCTGAACAGCAGATGGGGTTGGTTGGTGGAGGAAACATAGGAAATAGGGCTGCTATTTGTTTTTTTAAGAGCCAAGAGCCTCTTACCAAGGACCATAAAATAAAAGATGCTTATGAACGTGTGTCACTGTCTTGTGAAGCAGGGGTCCAGGGACCAGGACAGCGAGTACAGAGCTTTACACAATTCCCAAGGTCCTGCTTACAACGTTGGTTTCCCCATTACCCATCAGTGGACTAATGGTCCTGTGAATACTAGCACTGAAGCAGCATCTTCTCAGGCTGGTGAGATGGCTTAGCACATAAGGCAACTAGCTGCCTGGCACAGACTCCTGTAGGTTTTCCTGACTTTAACATGCACACAACGGCATGTGCTTACCAACCTCATACATATGCTTATAAATGATCAGGTGTGACAGAGAGTAACACTAAACCCAGCTCTCGGGAGGCAGATCTCTGAGTGCCAGCCCACACACAGTAACTAATTTCCTTTGGCTCAGGGCCTTTCGATTCACTTGCACGCAAACCTCTGCTGTCAGCACACCTGTGCTGGTCCACAGTTCCTCAGGGTGCCTCAGGTCAGTGACTGCCCTGGTCTGAGACTGATCAGGAGGATGTGGCTGACTGTGCAGCAACTGGGGAGGCAGGTCGGAGTGAGGCGGCCTATTTCCTGCAATGACGTCTGGCTGGGCACTGATCGCCAAACTTCCTAAGTGAGAAACTTCCTTGGAAACCTTAGGCAGCCACAGGATTTCAATTATTCCTATTCAAAAAGCCCAATCTACACCCTTAGTTTCTTCTCCAAGGCACAAGGAGCTCTCAAGTCACAAAATAAATAAATAAATTGCATTTTCATCTTTATGATGGTAAGTATCAATCCCACTTAATCTTCTGTCCCGGAACTTCCACCCAGCTGCCTTGCAAACGGTTAAGCTTCATGCCAACCAATTTTTGTTGTCTGTCGTCATTTAAATTTTGTTTTTTTTTTTCTTCCTGAGGCAGGGTTCCTCCGTGTACTTTTGCTGTCCTGGAACTCAGAGATCCACCTGCCTCTGCCACCACACCCAGCTTTTTTCTTCTTTGTTTTTTAAGTCTCAAGTGTATGGATGTTTTGATACATGTATGTCTGTGTACCACACATAGGAGACCTGAAGAGGGTATCAAGATTCCCTGGAACTGAAATTACAAACAGTTGTGACTATGTGGGAATCGAACCCAGGTCCCCTGCAAGAGCTGCCAGTGCTCTTAACCACTGAGTCAGCTCTCCAGCCCCTGGTGTTTGATTTTTCAGACAAGTTCTCACACAGAGTAGGCTGGCCTTAAAGTTATGCTGGAACCTCCTGCCTTAACTTCCTGAGTGTGGGTGTTACAGACACAGCCCTACTCTTGCCTGGAGTCCCCAACTTTTATATATTTTTAGTTCGTGTGTGTGTGTGTGTGTGTGTGTGTGTGTGTGTGTGTGTTCGCGTGCACATGTTCTTGCCACAGTGTATGTGTAGTAGTTAGAGGATACCTTGCAGAAATCAGTTCTCTGCTTCCAGTGTTTGAGCCTCAGGAATCAAAGTCAGGTCATCAGCCTTGGCGGCAAGTACCTTTGCCCACCTTGCTGGCCTTTTTGCTTTATGTGCACGCATGTAATACAGGCAATAGAATGTGTGGTACAAGCTGTAGACTTGTATCAACAGTGGATACCTGGAAGAGAGCACAAGTCTACCTGCTTCCCACCTCCCTCTCCTTTGCACTGGTTCCCTCTTCAAAGAAGGGTGCAGCTAACCTCAGTGCAGGAGAGAAGCTGCTCAGCTCAGCCCCTAGAGCTGGAGAAAGAAGATGCCTCGGCTAACCAGCCCACCCCCCTTGAACACTGCAGTGTCAGGACTCCTCTGCTCAGAGGACCTGAAGTTACCTCCTGTGCCATCTCCCCTGGTGAAGTCTCCACCCTGGATCATGAAGTCCTTGATGATACGATGGAACTTGCTGTTTTTGTAGCCAAATCCTTTCTGGAAAGAGGGATGAGAAGACAAGAGGGTAGAATGAGGCAGATGTCCCTCACCTGCAGCTCCTTCTGGCACATTTAATGAGGGGCAAACACAAAGCAGAAACACCCGGTAAAGTCCACACCTCTAGCCCCTGCTCTTATACAGTTCCTGAATGATATAACCCAAGGCCATGACATGCCTTTTCCTTCTCTGTTCTAATCACAAGAACAAATGTGAGGTCTGGGGATACAGGTCAGCTGGCAGTGTTTGTCCTAGCGTGAACAGGCCTGGGTACACAGTACCGTGTGAGCTGAGCATGGCGGTGCCTGCCTGTGACCCCAGCACTCAGGAGCAGCATATCAGCTCAAGATCACCCCTGGCTACCATTAGTTTCAAGGTCAGCCAGGGGCTACATAAGACTGTCTCAGGAAAAACAAAATAAAATGAACAAAGAAGTTAGAATACAAACTTCATAAAATAGAATGTATGTTTCTTTAAAATTCTGTGCCATATTCTCAGATCAAGTTCCTTGGACCCTTTTTCTTCTTTTTAGAAATTTGATAGTTCTTATTTTATTCCAGCAGTAGTGGCATCATGTGTTCTAAGAACATTCAATTAAGAACTCAAATAAGATACAATAATGATTACTCTTCAAACATTAAAGCCATATTTGCCTGTGTTCTCCACAATGTAAACCACAGTAACACCTCAGCAGCCACTCAACCATTTGGCACATCTTCCTTAACTGTAAAGCTACCAGTTTTAGCGCCTTGGGATTTTTTTGTGTGTGTGTGTGTGCTATGAATAGCTGTAGTTAACAGCAGGGTTGCAAGAGCCAGCTCAGTCTTCCTGTGGTGCCAAGATGTGGGCAAATGGGGCTTTGAGCAAGTCACACCAGCTCTCCAGGGCCCTCTCCAAAAGTTAAAAACTGGACCTGCTTATTCTTTTTTTTTTTTAAAGATTTATTTATTTATTATACAGTGTTCTGCCTGCATGTATGTACACACCAGGAGAGGGGACCAGATCTCATTACAGATGGTTGTGATCCACCATGGGGTCGCTGGGAATTGAACTCAGGACCTTTGGAAGGGCAGACAGTTCTCTTAACTGCTGAGCCATTTCTCCAGCCTGCTTATTCTTAATATACAAAAATATTTGGTCCTCAGGGAAGCCAGATAGTGAAAAGCCAGTGTAAGCCACCCTCTGAAGTCCCAGCTGCTTCCATCCCTACCACGTGGAGTTGGCTACCTTTGTACCAGCCACTTACCTCTCCTGTAGCCAAGGCTACAAAATTATCCACTGTTTTTGGAACTGTCTTTCCAAAAAGTCCAAAGACCACTCGGCCCACAGCTTCATCTCCAATCTGGAGATCAAAGTACACCTACGGAAAAGAACAATCCGAGCTTAGCCTTTTAGAGGGGTCTTGATAGAGAAGGAAGTACCCAAGAAATAACCCTGAGGAGAGAGAAGGAAGCCTAAAGCTATAGCTGAGTCTGATTTCAGGAGGCAAAACCCTTGCACAAATCCAGTGAACAGGCTAGAGAAATGGCTCAGCTGTTATGAGCATCTGCTGCTTTCCCAGAGGACACTTCTGTTCTCAGCAGAAAAGAACCTAGACAGTGCCTCCCAACCATCTGTCTAACGAACGCTCTAGACTATCCCGACACCAAAACGAGGGACTGACGAAATGGCCTTGCCCACTATGGGCAGGCCACCGTTCTACCACTGAGCTAACTACCCCAGTAATTAATAGTCTGAGACAGAGACTTTTAAAAATATTTTCTAAAGTAACTTTTTTTTTTTAAAGTTTAGGTTCGCAGACTACAGAGTAACAGTCTGAGCTCTTACAATGACTCCAGACTATAGAAACAGACATTAAAAGGGGGAAATACACAAGGAGATCACTATGCTCGCAAGTTTAACTGTATTCACTGTGCGTGCTACAAAGCACAGTACACTGGAAGTGGCCACCATGGACGATTCGGCACTTGTGATCCTTCACCATTCCCTGGCCTGCAGGGCAGCTACAACCGGACTGCCCTGAAGCTGTCCGTAGCCGGGCATTCTGGATCAGGGCTGGGGGCTGGGGGTGTCCGAGTCATTCTCTAGTTTGAGTGGGTGGAGCGGGCCTGGCTTCAAAAGGTCATAGGGGCTGAACAAGGACAAGGATGGTCAGGTCGAAACTAGTGGGCAGGGCTCGCCGGGGCCGGGGCCGGGCCGGGGCCGGGGCCGGACGGCAGGCGGCGGAAGGCAGGCCTCGTCGGGTGAGGGAGAGCCCAGACCTTGACTGTGACTTTGGGTCCCTTCTTCTTATCGTTGGCCACGGAGGGTCCTGGAAGCAAAAGGAAGACGACGGAGCCCACGATGAGGGCGGCGGCGAAGAGCAGCTTCATATTGCGCTCCGACAGGCGCAGCATCCACCGGCAGCAGCAGGCGCGGTCGCGGCGGCGCGGACCGGAAGAGGGTGTGGACGCGGCGGACGCGGGCGGGCGTGCGCGCAGCGGCCGGGCGCGGGGTGGGCCCGGGGCCGCCGGCAGGCTGGCAGCGCGGGGAGCGAGCGGCGGTTCCCCTGCGCCGCAGCGCCGAGTGGTAGGCGCCGCGGCGGGCGGGGCTGCGGGCGGCCGCCACGTTACAGCCCTCTAATTGGAGGCGCCCCTTGCCCCTCCGCCTATGCCAAGGAGGTGCGCGGAAGGCGGCGCCCGGATTGGTCTGAGCGGAAAAGACTACGAAACTCAGCAGGCCTTGCGGCCCGACCTGCCCGCCAGCCCTCGGTGGTCTGCCACCGAGGGTGGAGGCCGGTCACTACCATGTATGGGGGTGGGCTTTGAAAAACACTCTGAACCCCAAGTGCTAGGTTGGGTTTTACAGCGTAGCCTTCTAGAGCGCCTTCTATAGTATTGACCTTGCTTGGGGCTCGGGAGTAGTGGCTCACGCCCGTGATCCCAGCGCTGGGCAGGGTAAAGTAGGACGGTAACGGTGAGTTCGAGGCCAGCCTTGGCTACAGAATGAGTGTGACTTTGCCTCAAAACAAACACTCCCAGTCGCGGTGGCGGTGCCTTTCATTCCTGCATTTGGGAGGAAGAGGCAGACGATTTCTGTGAGTTTGGGGCTCTAACACTAGTGCTGTAGGAGTGCTGGGCATGGATAGGATAATCTGGTAGTCTGGCTTGCTGCCAGACGAGTTCTTAGATTCAGGGAGAGACCCTGTCTCAAAAATAAGGTGGAGGATTGATGACTTCCTCTGGCCTCTGCACACGTGTGCATGCACCATACACACATAAACTGCAGGCATAAACTGCGCACGCATACATACAAACTGGCTTCCATTTTTAGTTTTTGCCACTTTACTCAGTTTCCCCTTTGAATCCTGTGCTTCACTGCTGTGTGAACCTACGAACCAATGTATACTTTGGTATTTATTTTTTCGTTTTTACATTTCTGCATGTGTGTGATTATATGTGAGGAGGGAGTTGGTTCTTTTATCGCATGGGTTCTGGGGGTTGAAGTCAGGTCCTCAGGCTTAGAGGCAGGCAACTTAAGAGCTGAGCTATCCTGACAGCTCCTGGCCTTTCTTTCTGGGAGAGGGGACCAAGTTGCACGTCGTCTGTGTGCACCTTCCCAAGCCCTTCTGCAGGCCTCTGCTCAGCAAGTACCGGTTGGGAGGGCTTTACGTTAACACAGGAGTGGGGAGCTACGCGTGTAAACGCCTGAAGCTGACACTGCGCTCTCGCAGTCAGCAGATGCTTCTATGGGCTGTTTCAGGTGGTAACACACACTTGGTGTCGCTCCGTTCTATAACACACGTACTTTGCCCTGTACACTTGGGCAGTTAAATCCTTGATCTCCAGTTGTGTCACTTTTGGGGCAGGTTGAGGAGGTGTGGCCTTGCTGGAGGAAGCACAGTGAGATTCGAGGTGTCAAGGCTGAACACTAGTCCCTGTTAGCATTATGCTTCCTGCAGAGAGCTAAGTGCTGGCAGGATCTTGGTATTGTAATTTCTATGGCCCATCACCAGATTTTCTATTTTGTAAATGTTCGTTCTTCCTCACCTGCCTAAAGGCAGTCTAAGAGATGTGTTAGGTGTTGTCTCAGTGCTGATCGGTTGTAATGAAGAGCTAGCCACCAAAGATCTGGGACAGGAAGTGGTAGGCAAAACTTCTGGGAGAGGGAGGAAGGGAGAAGGCGGCAGGCGTGAAAGGGAACAGATGCGGGAACAGGAAGGAGCAAGGTAAAAGAGCTAGCATGTGACGGATTGAAGGCTGGAGTAGTCAGGTGAAGTTTAAACGGTCGCTGGGACACCACCCCAGTGAAGGCCCGAGCTTTAAACTATATACAAGTCTCTCAGTGTCGTTTTTACCGCTGTAAAAAGCTCCTGCTTTAGAACTTTTTCATAGTTTGGAACTATATAACTTGGTCTATGTATGGTGTGCATTTGAATTATGGATGATCAATGACATTCCCTAACATCTCCTTTAAAATTTTGTATTCTTATTTAAAAAAATAAATTTATGTGCATTAGTGCATTAGTTTTTTACCCGCATTCATGTCTGCGTGAGGGTGTCAGATCCTTTGGGTTTAGAGTTACCAACAGTTGTGCCCTGCGAAGTGGGTGCTGGGAATTGAACCTCTGCTCCTCTGGAAGAGCAGCCAGTGCAAACACTGAGCTGTCTCTCCAGCTCCCAATTTTTATTTTATTTTTTTAATTTAGGCCTGGCTGGCCCGGAACTTGTTATGCAAACCAGGTTGGTCTTCAACTCAGAGATCTCCCTGCCTCTGCCTCCTGGGTCTTCATTGGTAAGATAGAACAGTTGGGATTTTCATCATTTATAACAACATGCTTCATGTAGGGGGTGGGCAAGGAGGGAAAAATAGGGGATCCAGCTATTCCTAAGATTGATAGACTTTCTTTGGTAGAGGGGACCACCAGGACCTGGATTAGGTGTTTTCTATCCAAGGTAAATGGCTTTGTGGGTTGGGTCAGGTCCCAAGTAGGTGACCTGAAGGATCTTAGTGAGACAGTTGGATCTTAGGTGTTGTCTTAGTTAAGGTTTTATTGCTCTGAAGAGACATCATGACCAAGGCAGCTCTTATAAAAGCAAACATTTAATTGGGGCTGGCTTACAGTTTCAGAGGTTTAGTCCATTCTCATCATGGTGGGAGGCTAGATAGCAGTGTGCAGCCAGACGTGGTGCTGGGAGAGTTCTACGTATTTTTTTGTTATTGTTTTGTTTTTTTCCAGACAGAGTTTCTCTGTGAAACAGCCCTGGCTGCCCTGGAAATTGCTCTGTAAAACAGGCTGGCCTCTAGCTCACAGAGATCTACCTGCCTCTGCCTCCCAAGTGCTGGGATTAAAGGTATGTACCACCACACCCAGATTTTCTTTCTTTCTTTTGAGTTCTTCATCTTAATCAGCATCTTGGCAGCAAGGAGACTCCTTGTGTTTCACACTGGGCATAACTTGAGCATTTAAGACCTTAAAGCCCTGCTTCCACAGTGACACACTTCCTCTTACAAGGCCACACCTCCTAGTAGTGCCACTCCCTATGGCCAAGCATTCAAACACATGAATCTATGGGGGCCAAACCTATTCAAACCACACAGATGGTGAGATACAGCCTTAGCTAGACAAGAAATTCAGAAGAGCAGAGGTGTCAGTTTGGCTAATTTGTAGGGACAAACTTCAGGGAAAAGGTAATCTACATATTGTATAAGTTTAGATTGAAGAGAAAAAAAGAGAGTAGATCAGAGGCCAGAGCCTGATCAAACAGGTGTAGGCTGTCCCAGAACCCTTGGGGTAAGACAGTCCAGGTGAGTTGGGTAGAGGTGGGGTCAGTCCTCTCTGACTGGGATATTTTGTGACTGGGTATCAATGGGGATAGAAAAAAAAAAAAAAGCATCCTTCACATTCAGGACTGAGAAATGGGAGGTTTCTGAGGGGATAATGAAATGGAGTGTGTAAGGGTTAGCTATGACAGGGTAGAAGGTGACCACTGCAGAATTGATGAGCCAGAGATCTTGAACCAGGTGGTAAGTTCTATTGGGCTTCTTAGCTGCAAGTATAGGGGTATTAAAGGGGGAAGAAGTGGAGGCAGCCTCCCCCGCTCCCCTTAGGAGGTTAAGTCCCCTGAGGTTCTGGAGTGAGAGTGGGTACTGGGCTTGAGTGATATACCAGGTAGGGTTCTGTAATTGGATGATGACAGGGGAAAGATGTTTGGCAGTACAGGGGTTTTCTGGTATCCCAGACTTGGGAGGTCTACCTGGAATTCTGACAAAATGATACATTGGAACCAGTAGGCTGAAAGGCTAGGAGGAGGAGAAGGCTGCTGGAAAGCTTGGGGCCAAGTGACTGGGTGGAGCAAAAGAAATAGGCTCCCACTTTGGCTAGAAGATCCTTTCTCAATAAGGGGATAGGAGGGGTTGACACCATCAAGAAAAAATAAGAGGAACGCCTCTGAAAATGCAATTGAATGGTGGAGTCTAAAGTTGGTAAGGCTGTCCCCAAACACGACAACAGGGAAACAAGGAGAGGTGCATCCCCAAAACTCCATCAGGAGTGTCTAGGTGGTCCTAGTGTCTAGGAGGAAGGTGATGGTTCACCCTGATACCATAATAACTACCAGGGGCTCCCTGTTGGAGATGACAGTGATCCCAATGTCCCTCTTGATGGCACTTTGGACATGGCCAGAGTGGCCTTCAGGAGTTAGAGCAGCCTTGGGCCCAGTGACCATATTTGAAGCAGGGATCCTTTGGTCCTTGAGCCTTAGGAGGCAGGGAGCCTGGGTAGTCACTGAAGCTGGTTGAATGATCTTGGCCAAGATTTGGTATTTCTGTTTATGGGCTTTTTCATCTCCATGGTGCACCTTAAAGTCCTATACCAATACTTCTGCCTGTGGAGTTAGGTGTCCTCTCTCCAAGAGCTTAAGCTTGGCCTTTATGTCAGAGAAACTCTGGGAAAAAAACAGGTAATGAGGAGTTGTTTACCCTCTAGGTTTTCAGGGTCTAGACTGGCATAATACTGTAAGAGGGCCTTTGTAAGGTGTTCTAGGAATTGAGACAAGATTTCATGTTTGTCCTGGATGACCTCTTGGAGTTTCTTACAGTTTGCTGGTTTAAGGGAAGCCTTATGGAGAGCAGCCAGGAGGCAATTTGTAAACTGCTGTCTAACTAGAAATGTCCCCCTGGAATATTGTAGATGTGTTAGGGATCCATTGAGAAGTGCCTCAGCCACAGCTGAGGGTGTGGGTGTGCTGTGTTAGTTTGGCGGATTTTGTCTGCATGTGCTCTAGCCTGTTCCCAATCTTGCCTGTGCTCTTTGGGAAGTAGGTTGTTAGTTAGAATTATATATGTGTCATGAACTTGAGACTACAGAATTGGGCAATATATCAGAATTCTTTAATGAAAGTAGATGAGTTTAAGACTCCATCTTTTTTCTATTTGAGAGTTAGCATAATGAAAAGAGGACATGTACCTTGACCAGGCCATCCACACTGGCAACCTCTTACAGAGGGAGAACCAGAGCTGAGTTAGGTCAGGTAGGGAGAGATAGAGGAGCCTCACTGTTGAGTGGGAGTGAGTAGTTGGAAAGACTCAAGGCTGCTGGTAGGGTGAAAGTGGGTGCTACAATGGGATGGTTAGAGCAGCAGTCTGTTGCTGGAGAGGGAGGAGGCCAAAGAAGCCAGAAGAGAAGGGAGCTGTGAGGTTGAGGCCAGTAAGAGAATGGGGCACTCATTAGCAGGATCAAGAGTAGCAGGAGAATCATCTTGTTCAGACTTCATAGCTAGAAGGAGCTGAGTGGAGGAACAGGAAGAACAGAACAAAGACCAAAGAAAGCTTGGGCATAGGGAATCTCTCTCCATTTCCCCAGTCACTGGCAGTAGTTGTAGAGGTCTTTAATAATGTCAGGATTTAGAGTGCTACTGGAGGGCCATTTCGATTGATTATCTAAAGGGGACTGAGGCCAGATTTGACTGCAAAGGTGGATAAGTTTAGAGGCCCTTAAGTCAGGTGGTAGGTGGATGGGTTGAAGGTTCCCCAAGAGGCATCCCAAAGGAGAACCAGCATTCCCATGGGTGAGCAAGAAGGGAAGGTCATAGGCCTGAAGTCCAATGTGTCTCCAAGACCAAGGGAGGACCAAAGTGGAAGACACAAGCTGTTCAGAGGATCATCACCTCACTGGAGAGGGGCCAAGGGCTAAAAGCCTGAAGAGACTCTGTGCCTGGTACAAGGACTTTGGAATGAAGCCAAAAGGCAAAAAACAAGCTCAAGAAGCTGGAGAGGTGGCTCAGTGGTTAAGAGCATTGACTGCTCTTCCAGAGGATCTGGGGTTCAATTTTCAGCACCCACATGGCAGTTTACAACTGACTGTATCTCCAGGATCTGACACTCTTGTGTAGATACATATGCAGGCTAAGCACCAATACACATAAAATAAAAACAAGTTTAACTAAAAAAAAGACAAAATAAGCTCAAAAACAAAGCTTCACCCAGGGGAAAGAGTCAGAGGTGGAGTCAATGAAGAGGGTCAACCATAAACTTCAAGCCTGTGGCTGCAGGTACCTCTACCTACAAGAGTATCAGAGGGGTGCCAGATGCTTAATGGTCACTCCCTTGGACCCCGGGGAAGCATTTATGCTGACCAAAGGGGTGAACTTCCTACCAATTGCCTCTGTTGGTTGGGGTGCCCGGTGACTGGTGAACCTGAAGAGGAGTCTATTGCACGTGAACTAGAGATAAGGGACAGGGTCCTAGTGTAGCTTAAACCTTCACGGAGAGAGTGCACAGACAGGCATCAGGATATCCCACCAATGTCAGGGTTTAGCTGCAGAAGAGTACCTTGGTGAATCAGGGCCAAGGAACGCCACAAAGTCATACCACACAACAGGCCTCACATGAGATTGAGTAAGAGGGTGTATGGAGGCTGCCCCTGAACAAAAATGGAAGAAAGAGCAGGCTGTGAAGACACTGGCTGTAGTGTGTGAGCATAGGGAGAATTTGAGAGTCATGTGACAGTGGAAATGTGTTGCATTTGGTGCTGCTCATGACATGGCCACCGGCACTGAGTTATTAAAGGCAGGCTGCGGAGAGGGGGTACCTGATTCTGGGATGTGGGTGGTTCTTGGTTTACCAACAGTTCTGAACCCCTAATTTCTAAAGAACATTTTCCTTACCTTTCCTGAGGACCAAGCCTCACACTGGGTGTCAGATGTGGGGGTCTCTGCAAGCATCACAGCCTGCAGGAAGACTATCTTCAGAGCAGCAAGAATGATAGAAAAGGTCCTAGTCTTATGAAAGCTACAAAGTTATTATAAACTGTTAATGATAATTAAGAAATGAAAATGTGTAGTTAGGCTAAAGAGATGGCTCAGAGGTTAAGAGCACTGGCTGCTCTTCCAGAGGTCCTGAGTTCAATACCCAGTAACCATATGGTGGCTCACAACCTTTATGAGATGGTGCCCTCTTCTATAGTACAGGCATATATGCAGGCAGAACACTGTAAACATAATAAGTAAATCCTAACTCCTGTACTTGTTTTCCAGGTTAAGCAGAAAACAAGTAACTAGAAACAAGCAAAGTTTGTCTGTTTAGATGTACTTTAGATAGACAGATGGTCCTCAAACGCTTTAGAGATCTGTAGAACATGGCATTTAAAATGTTTAATTTAAAAAAAAAAAAAGCTTTTTGTGGTAAACATGTCAGCTCCTGGCAGCACCTCCAATCTCCTCCAAAGAAGATGGGCAAAGAAGAGCCTCCACCTAAAGCTTGCTTTAAATATGGCAAAGCTGGACACTGGGCTGTAGACTGCCATTTGCCTTGACTGCTGACAGCTCCCTGTCTAAACTGCGAACACGCAGGACACTGGGAAGTTGACTGCTTCACTTTGCCTAGACAAAGGTGAGACAACCCCCCAATTCCTGCTTCACAGGAAAATCTGTCAGATCTTCTGGGCCTGGCAGCTGAAGATGAATGCCCCCACCAACCACAGAGGAACCTTGTGTGACTGTTCAGGTAGCTGCTAAGTCTCTGTCATTTTCAAGACCTGGTCTGCACTTCCTGTTTACTCAGGTGAAATTTATCCTTCTTAGGTCTCTGATGGGTTTGAAGACTAGGGAAAGATTTATCAGTTTAAGAGCAGAGATCAAGGTTTCAGATGCCTTTTCAGTTCTCTTCATGTGTAAAAAACAGGCCTCAAGCCTCATTCTCCTAGAGCTGCTACCACAAGTCTAGATACAGTTCTTGCTTTACAGTAATCAGCTGCCTGTCTCATGATGAATAACTGGATAGGAAAAGAGTGTAAAAAAAGTGTAAGGTTTGATGATACAATAGCTTAAGTTGTAAGGATCTAAAAAAGTGTTTTAGGGTCAGTTGGTAAATGCAGGTTATGAAGGCTAAAGAACGTGAAAGCTCAAATGAGAGAAGAAAGTGATTTGAGGTATATAAAATGAAAAAAATATGCTTCAGATTTCTTCACCTTGCTATCTTCCTGCTCTATTAAGACTTCAAAAGTTCGGAGTTCTAGCATTTATCAATGGAGTTCTGATAAGCTATTAGTCTAACTCTGGTAAAGTCTGCCACTATACTATCCACTATTATCATAGTCACAAGTTCAAGATTTTAAATTTCCTTTGGTTGTCTTCTAAGTACAGACTTAAAAGGGACTTCTCATTGTACTGAATTTACATATATCCAGTCTTTCCGACAGAGGGAAGCAGCCTCTCATCGTTTGTAGTCATACTGAAAATCTAGGTCAAGTGAGCTTTTGCCCCTTCTGCTGCACGGAAGGCTTTTGTCTTCCCTGAGCTCACCTTAAAGAGTGTTCACACTTTTAACCCAAAATCATTACCCAAGCTTCTATTGTGGGTTTCATTACAGATTACAAACAATGGTGATGCTGTGTCTGAAACATCTCTTTCTGTAAACCTAAAAAGATTCTTGTAAGCTTCAAGGAACTGACTTGAATCCACCCCTCAAGGGTCAAAAGGACTCCAGATAAGTACCCCTGTCAACCAACAGCCTAAGGTTCCCCACCTATAGCCTATCTGAAGTAGAAAAAGAACATAATGGGGGCTGGAGAGATGGCTCAGAGGTTAAGGACATTCATTGCTCTTCCAAAGGTCCTGAGTTCAATTCCCAGCAACCATATGGTAGCTCCTAACAATCTATAGTAATATCTGGTGTGCAGGCACAATGTTGTGTAAATAATACATACATCTTTTTTAAAAAAGGAAAAGGAACATAAATCAGAAAAGGGCAATACCATTCTCTAAGTCATTGCTCTCTGCCCCAGGAAGGAGCTGGCTCTTCCTGCAACAGAAAAACAGACTGGGATCTGAGCTGGCCAGGGGCTGACAGGCTGTCAACCAGGTGAAGGAAGTGTAAGAGGTTTGGGGAAACTGGGTTATCTCCCTCAGGAGGCACAGAAATAACCACAGAGGAGAGGAAACAGGGGTATAAAACAGAGGGGAAGTGGGTGAAGTAAATGGGGGTAGGGTGTGGAGGTGGATAGTCAGGTGGGAGGGAATGGAGGGGCCTGAGGTGGGAGAGGAGGATGAATCTGGAAGAGGGGGAGAGATGAGGAAGATGGGTTGTAGACAGGAGGAAGGAAGCCCAGTAAAGGTGGCAGGACAGTCAGCAGAAAGCTGGTGACAGCGAGTTTTTTGTTTTGTTTTTAAATGAAAACAAGCCCTTGTTATGTATGATATATTGTGAACATTTCATTGTACAAGTAAAATATTCAATAACAAGATACCATTGATCAATTAAAATGTCACTTATTGCATTAAGTTAATGTTGAAATAATACTCTATACAACAGATTTTATCCATTGTAAAACCCACACATTAAAGATCATGTCACATATGGAATGAAACAGAGTACTGTAAGATCTTGAATAAATGTTGCATAATTTGGGAACATAGAATAGTGGAGAGATATTTAAATCAAAGTGGGATTTTCTGATTGATTTCACAGTAGGCCTGGCAATTGTTTTTGAAAGACAGATGAAGACTTTAGCTGATTAGACAGAAAGAAGATTGTGAGAGTTATGATATAATGTTAGCAAGTAATGTAAAAGTAGCTTACTGTGCTGCAAGGGTAATGATGGGATTGGGATGAATTCAGAGAATCCTTTGGAGTAAAGATAGGCCAGATTCAGCAGCCTCCTGTACTATGAGGAAATGCTTCTTCACTTTACACTGAAAACTTCACTGAACCACAGGAGTTGTTGTTGTTTTCTAAGAGACCAAAACATCAGAATAATCCCTAAAGGCAAACCCCTAAGCCCAGTGTGGAACAAGAGTGAACCACTCATCAGTATAAGATCAGGATGTGACCTTAAGTCAAAAACTGTCTTCACAATATCTGGGTTCAGAGAACTGGTAGATGGCCATCCCATTTTATAAGAGGGCTACTCGATATCACTATCATCTTTTTTTTTTTGATGTGCAACCCTGATTCCTTCCCAAACTCAAAGCCTTGGGTGAATTTTTTAGCATACGTTGAAGGAGTAAGAGTCTAGACTCATGTTAGGAGAAAATTTAGGTGACTCGAGGAAGTAAAAGATTAATATGGCCAGCAGATCTGGCAATGAAGAGAAGATAACCATAGAAGACCTGCCACATCTCCTCTGTTATGGGCGCTAGTGAGGATCTGGGGCCCGGGGATGGAGAGAAGGCTCAGACATTAAAGGCTAGGCTCACAGCCATAAATACAAGGGAATCTGGGGCCTGTAGAGGTGATTCTGGGAGTGGATTGATAGGACTAGAGATTTCTCATCCTGGAGAGTATAGGAGACGTCTTTGTTTTTGTTTTTAGACAAAAAGGTACACAACAATTGCATATAGAGGGTGCCACTGGTGGCAGAATCAAATAAACAAACCAACCAACCATTGGACAAGCCAGAGACAAAAAGAACAATGGCGTGATGAGGGTGCCACTTACTCGTAATATCCGGAAAAACCCCAACAGCATCTCAGCTACCCTTTGGCTGGATCCAAAACAAAAACACCAGCAACAAAATCAAGAAGTCAAATAAACAACTACAATATTTGGGCCAAACTTGTCCATCATGCATTTAATCATTAATATAGTTAGCCAGACATTCAAGCAAAACTGAAACCAGATCACTCATGAGAGGCATCACCAAAATACAAAGTCCCCCATTACTGGTGCCTCAACTTGGCGTGGAAGGACTGGGAAACAGTCCCTATCTTGAAAGGTAATTTCCCTTCCCAAACCAGGAAGAGGGCTCCCAAAAGGATTGGATCTCAGGATCTCCCTTGGGCCTATCCCCTTTTTCCAGAAGAAGCCGACTTCCCTTTGGGGCCTATCCTTCTCCAGAGGGCTCCCTGTGGAGCTAGCACTGAGTTCTGAACACAGACTTACCTCCTAGAGCATCAGAAAGACTCTCTGCTTTTGTGTTTAGAAAAATAGCTGTCATTCCTGACCTCTCCAGACTCAGTAAGAGTGGAGCCCTGGAACTTCTGTTAGGGGGCTCCTGTTACTTCCCCTGTAATGTTGGCCCTGGCTAGGCAGGGCAGAATCCCATGGAGCAGGGAGATCTTGGAAAACCTCCAATGTAATAAGTTGAGATAGTTATTGACAACCATGCTGATTAAACCAATTAAAAGTTTGAAGTCTGGGCTGGAGAGATGGCTCCGTTGTTAAGGGCACTGGCTGTTCTTCCAGAGGACCTGGGTTCAAATCGCGGCACCCACATAGCAGCTCACAACTGCCTGTAATTCCAAGATCTGACACTCTTACATAGATATACATGCAGGCAAAAACACCAATGCACATAAAATAAAGATAAATAAATCAAAAAGTTTTAAGTCCTATTCGTTGATGGTCAGGCCAAGAGTGAGCTTGAACATCTGAAAAGTCTCTTGGTGCCCAAGTTCAGGGATACAAGAGCTTTTAAAGGTAAAACCATGAAGACTTGTCAAAGCTAGATGTGGACCAAGGTAGATGAGGGTGTGTGACCTTGAAACAGTTACTCCTGGCACAGCATAGTAGTTACTTTAGAAACAACTTATCGATTATTTTGGTTAATACATCTGGACCATAGTCAAGGCCATAAGAACCTCTAGCGTTTTGCCAAGGCAGACATTACCACTGAGGGAAGGGGGATAGAGGGCCAAAACACACACATCAAAACTGGTGGCTTATCTTAGTCATTCCTTGGCAGCATGACTAGCTTTCCCTCCTTTTCTTTTCTTTTTTGGTCTTTTAAGACAGATTTCTCTGTGTAGTCCTGGCTGTCCTAGAATTCATTCCTTAGCCCAGGCTGGCCTTGAACTCACAGAGATATGCTTGCCTCTGTCTCCCAAGTGATGGAATTAAAGGCTTTTGCCAAGTGCCTCCACCCCAGCTTTCCCTCTTAAAAAATATTTTAAATAGTATGTATGTGTGTCAACATGAGTGCAGATGTCCATGGAAACCAAAGTAGGGCATTAGATCCCAGGGAACTGGAGTTACAGGTAATGAGAGCTTGCCTGATGTGAGTGCTGAGAAATAAACTCAGGTCCTTTCCAAGAGCAGCAAGTGCCCGTAACCACTGAGTAACCTTTCCAGTCTTAAATCCTAAATTTCTTTGTGTAAACATAACATTTGCTATCTCCTGTTATTAAACCTTTATTTAGAAAATCAGGTGCAGGTGCTTCTAGTAGTTAGATTACTTAAGGGATGTTCTGAAATCAAGTTCCTACCCCTGCTTTTTGGAGGTGGGATGAACCTTTCTCCATCTGAATACTGGCCTATCACATTCAAATTCTGAGCCTACAGCCACAGAGATATTTACCAAACCTTGTGTCCCAAGTAGTTTCTTATACACATACCTTAGTACTAGAATGGCATAAAATACCTTTTGTTTCCCTCACCCTTTGGTTTTTCATGATAGGGTTCCTCTGTGTAGCTCTGGCTGTTCTGGAAATCTAGATCAGGCTGGCCTCAAACCTAAGAAATTTGCCTGCCTCTTGCTTTCCTTGCTGGGATTAAAGGTGTGTGCCACGACCAACTGTCCTCCTAGAAAACTTCATCTTCTAGTTTTGAAATAGAATCTTCCTATGTAGCTTAGACAGGTTTTAAACTTTAAATACTGTCTTAGCCTCCCAGCTACCTGGGAGTAATAAAGTAGGTCCCAGTTGCAGGAGTGTTCAGCTTCTCCCCCTAATGTGAAGTGATGGCTCTTTACTACCTATATGTATGTATGTATCTATCTATCTTTACACACACATACATATGTATGTACATATATGAGCTAGCTTCTGCCCATCACCTAGTACCAAAAAGTACTTCCCAGAGCTATTTTCATATTCCCATTAAATAAGAGTTAAACTTGTCATGTATTCAATGTGGCCTTAAATTGACTCTCCTTCCTCCACTCCCCAAGTACTGGGATTCTAGATGTGTGCATTAACATTCCTAGCTTGGAATATCTGGTGTCTGCATGTGTGTACTTGTGCAGAGAGGGCAGAGGACAACCTCTGCTGTTGTGTTTTTATGTGTATTTGTCTGTGTGAGTATATATAGGTGCTCACAGAAGCCAGAAGATGACACTGGAGACCTTGAAGCTGTCCAACATGGGTACCAGGATCTGAACTTGGGTCCTCTGTAAGAACAGTTCTTAACTGCTGAGTTATCTTTTCAATCCCCCTCCTCTTATTTTTTGAGACAAGGTTGGAGTTTGTCTTAGGGCTGAACTGGCTCATAAGACAGCCCCAGGGATCTGCTGGTCTCTTCATTTCCAGCACTGAGATCACAAGTGTGTCACTATACCCAACTATTCACATGGGTGCTGGGGACCAAATTTGGGTTCTCATAAAGTGGCTTGCACTTTACCAACCTGAGCCGACTTCTCAGCCCTGAAATATTAAAATAAAATGTTTGTGTGGGTGGTGGTACATGTCATGGCACACACATTAATGTCAGAGGACAACTGTGGATTCAGTTTTCTCCTACCCTCCCCCCTCCCCTTTTTTTCTTAATATGGGTTCTGGGGATTAAACTCAGGCCACCAGACTTATGCAGGAAGTACGTTTACCCTTTTGGTCATTTTGATGTCCCTGGAATAATTTATTTTTAAAGAAACTCAGAAGACAGGGCAATATTCAGCCCAAGAAATGAAGGTAGAATGCCAAAATAACAGACATTGTTTTTGTTTAAAGATGAATTGATTCCCATCAGTCAGTCCTAGCATGTTTTTAGAAATGAACCAGGGGAGACCAAAAACCAACTAATGAAACAAGGAAGTAAAAGTAGTCAAGAAAGGTAGGACATTTTATTTTACATACAAAAAGGGTGCAAACTGAGTCTTCTCTTCCCCAAGCTGGGGAAGAGGTATACTTAAAGACCACATTTGTGTTGTTCATGGCGCCCTATGAAATGGGCTACTGTGAGATAACACATCCAGATCCACATCCCATTTTCTCCAAAGACTACCTCCTCTGCAGAGGAGTCTTCCCCAGTGTTGTTCAAATCTCTCTACTGGAGGAAACATTCCAAATACACTCGAAATTGACATTCATTTAAAAAATACTACAAGTTTCATTTTTCACAGCTGTGGTTTTTGCTTTTGTTTTTTGACCAGTGCTAGGAATTATGAAACGTTATGTATCTTAAAAAAAAGTAGAAAAAAGGCATTTAACAATAACTAGAAACATCCACACATGAATTAAAATTGATTTCCACAGCTGATTTATACATCATCTACTTAAAAAAAAAATTGCAACCAACATCCCAACATCTTTTAAAGAGTACAATGGGTAAAACTTAAAAAAAAAAAAAGATAAATAATAAATTAGAGTGTAATGTATCCAATGGGAATTGCTGCATCAACATTACTTTCCATTGGAGGGTTACAGATTTTTGGTTTCATCTTTCCTGCTGTTCTCTGCTTGATAAACAAGGCTCCTCCCCAGAGCCAGCTTACTCACTAATCTGAGCAGCTCACTTGTCACAGTCTCTGAGAGAATAGCACACACAGATGAGCGTAAATACATATATCCCCAAGAAATGGCTTGTGTTTCCTGAGACACTCCTAACAGACTTGCAAGCCTTCTAAAAGGCTTCTGGTGCACAGACTGGCCTGGGATTTGGTCTAGAGTTTCCGAAGAGGGGCACCACAAGCCTTCACCTGCCCTGAAAGGTGAGTTTGGGGGCAGTCAGGATGGCAGTCGTCTGTGTGTCGCTGGGATGACTACAGTGCACGCTGGCTTATTACCACAGATAATCCTCTGCTTTGAGACCTTAAAGGTGGTGATGGTACCAGAAAAGTGACTGGAGACGGGGGTGGGGGTGGGGATATGCTGTCCACACAACTGAGGTTTCTTTATAGCATCAAGTTTGGTAGTTGAACTAGAGAAATATGGAGTGCATGTTTACTTTTTTAAAATTTCCCTTGATAAGCTTATCTGTAAATACTGGAGTAGGTTTCCTGGTTGTTTTTTGTTTTTGAGAGAATATGTCAACTACGATTGCCTATATTCGGGGGTCTACTTACTATTTTGAATACAATAGGAACTCTATTCTTCTGTACTTAGTTACCTGCAAAAATAGGAAAAACACTTTAAGACTGGTTATTGGATCAGAGACTCCCAAGACTGGTGATGAAAACACTGCTCAAAACTTTACAAACTCACAGAAAAGTCATAGTGACCTCTTCGTCAAAATAAAAAACTAACCCCCTTAAAATAAAAATCATCCAACAAGCAAAGGAATTATAACTTAATTCCTACCAACCCATCATGGGGAAGGCTGGAATCACTTCTATCTGGGACTTCAACTTCTATCTGGGACTTCCTTGAAGTCTAAATCAAGAAACCCGGAGATAAGTGGTTGTCACCCACATGGCCAATCCAGATGGGTACCTAGATATCCTGGCTCCCTGAGGGTCTCTGAAAACAACTTGCCCACTTGGGGCAATGGAAGGGATGGTAGCAGTGACCAGGCAAAGGCAATGTTGGTTTTATGACCATGTAAACTTCTGGTCCTAAAAACTCAAGCCTTGGTATGACTGACACTGGACAAAGCATTACCAGGGCAACTAAACAGGAATGAAAAACTGGTTTCAGTATGTGCATGGAAGAGGTGGCTGGGCCACAGGAGTCATGTGGGCTTGGGAGGGATGCATTAAAAGAAAGACCAAGTTCCTTTGAGGAAAAGCTTCCTAGGTTTCTGTGGAAGTTATTCTTGAGAAATGCAGTCAGGGTGGTTCACCATGGAGGGGAATGGATTATTTTTTACATTATTGTTTTAAATTAAGGCTACGATCCTTAGCAACCACTTTAACATAACATTACCATTGCTGCATACTTCTGGCATTACAAGTGGCTGCTAACATCGAACATCAACGCCAGTAAGCACTACAGTACACTTTTCCTCTGAACTAAACTGGAAGTTACTTTACAGAGGATGGGCACCATCTGACTGATGGACACAGGCTGTTTCTGAGTTCTTGTCATTCACTAAAAATAGTCAGGAAACTAACATTTTCAGAAACCTTAGGATCCTTGCTGTCTCCCAGAGTTTGTTCCAACTGAAATGGGAATTTTAACTGGAGACTTACCTAGTCACCTGATTTATACATACCATCACAGACCCTGTTTGCTCCTAGACAGACCCAAAACAAAGAATGTTAACTAAGGCAGTCATGAGTGCTCACCAGCTGCTGGCACATTCAGTGCAGCCTTGTGGGAAGTCTGGAGTGAGAACTCTGAAAATCCACTTGTATGATTGGATACTTGACACATTGGTATAACCCTGGCCTGTTGCACCTTAAGTCTGCTCCGGTTGCACTACCTCAAGGACAGCAAAGCTTACGGAAACTTCAAATAGTATAGTATCAAATGGTCTCTATCTCAGGGAATAGATGAGTTAGTTTTAAGAGGAAGTAAATGCATTAATCCTAAAAAAAAAAAAAAACAAAAAACAAAACTGTCCTTAGGTGTCGTAACTGAGATGGAGAAAGTGGACTCAGATGCAAGGAGATGGAGGGAATGCCTGTGCCTGAGGATCTGGCTGAGCTTGCAGTCAGGCACCTAACAGAAACAGTGGTGTGCATGAAGCCTGGTATGCTGGAGGGGCCGGAAATGATCAGCAGATTGTTTCTGGGGAGTTCAGTTACATTTAAATCTTAAGAACACCTTAAGAGAATTACTCATATTTGGGACTACCTTGGAGTGTCAATGGCCTTGAAAGGATCATCACCACCCTGCATGTTCAAGGGACCTTTGCTACAAAAACCAAGTATCTAATAAGGGATTTGTGGGGGTTGGAGGATGACAAGAGTGCATTAGGAAAGAGCCTCCCCCACACCCACAAACCTCTCAGGTTCAACCCCTCAAGAGCTAGCCTATAAAAATATTTTAAGACAAAAAAAAGAAGTCTTAAGCCCAGCTGCAGGGCACCCCACCCTGAGCCAAGCTGGTCACTGCCTTTGTTTTATTGTGGAAGCAGGGTGGGGGAGGCACTTAGTGCGGCAGAATGTGCCAGGATGCTCTAGGCCTTGCCACCATTTCCTAGGATGAGGATTTTTAAGTTTCTGTAGGGGAAGTCAGAGTTGCCCACATGCTAAACAAGGGACTATATAAGTTTCAGTGATGAAATTTAACTATTACCTAATAAAACGGAAGCAATTCCTAATACTCAAATTCCTTATGGGGAAGGGGTTTGACCTGGCTTCTTTCTGCCACTCTGTTTCACAGACAAAAACATTTCTTGTAAAGAAATGGCCAGGTGGCAATCTTTACAAACGCTGAGCAGGTTTGAAGCCAGTGAAGAGAGATTCCCTAGACAAGGTCCAATAGAACAGGTAAGGACCACAAAGTCTGCTTCATTTGATACTACATTTGATCCATGAGCACAAAGCATGGATCAAAGCACAAAGCCTTCCAGTCCTCTACATATACAAGCAAAGCGTTCTGTGCTGCACTAAGTCACTAGCCACTGTCCATGTGGTCATCTCTTTATATCAGATACAACACCTCTTTCCCCACATAAGTAATCCTTCTTGCCACAACTAGGATACGAAGTCACTGTTTGGAAATGCCACTAATCTCAAGTGAAAATAGAACATGAGAAGAGTAACCCCACACACTCTTAACCATGCGACCAGTGATGCTTCATGATGGTATGTCCAGTGAAGATGCCATGGTGGCAGGGAGAGTGTGTCCTGGGGAAAACATGCTAAGATATGGGGGTCATATTATCTGGAAAGAGTCTCTGTTCAATTGTTAAAAGAAAATTTTAGACCTTTCATTACAGTTTCCTTTTCCCTGAAATTTCCCAGCACCAACCAATCTTACCTTCCCTGCTTACTGCAGCTCCATGTACCAAGTTCTAAGCCTGTTGCTATGGACCTGCTCCAAGATCACCATAGGCTTGGTCTAAGGCAGACCAGCCAAATGTTCTAACTTACTTGGAGCAGACACGACATACTGACTTTCTTTTGCTGGCCCTAGGATGCTGCATCCTGAGGCTCCTCTGGCAGTTGGAAGGCAGATTTGTTGCTATCTTTTGTCCACTACTGGCAATATGGTGGTGGCTGTATAGTCATCAACTTTGTCCCTCGAGTCAACAGAAAGTCACATGGCTATCTAGTAGGAAGTCCCTGGCAGTGGAGGAAACAGAAATTTTGTTTTGCTGTTGTTGTTAAGGATCTCCTCTCTGAGATGAGCTGCCTTCTGGTTGGTCACAGTCTGGCTCGGTGCTCATCCCAAGTGCTCAGGAGCTGGGCTTTCAAACTCTAGGCTGATTAGGTCAAGGGGCTGTGGTAGGGACTTTTTTTCTGCAGCGAAAAAGATGAACGAAAATTCAAGTATGTTTCCTTATCAACCTGAGTATTCACTCAGGATGACGCAGAGTTTGGCTTCTTCTCTTCCAAGTGCTGCAAGTCAGACTCTTTCCATCAAGAATGTCCTCTGGACCCATGTTTTCTCTGAATGGCTTGGCTGGCCCATCCCCTTGAAACAGAAAAAAGCACCCCCCCAATATAACCAGACACAATATGCATCTGCCATGTTGTTTATAAAACAAAAACAAAACCCCAAAAACTAAAAGTGCAATAAAGTCAGTTTCCTTTCCTTTGCTCAGAACCACAGGCATGTTTTGCTACAGTCCGGAGCAAGGGATTTGCTTGTCAAAAAAGCTAAGAACGCCAACACACAGGGACAGTAGACTGCAGACTGCTCACAGCTTGTGTCCTACAGTGTAACTTCACAGGAGGGGAGGAGGGAGGGAGGGAAGGACCTGAACCCTGTGGCCAGCTGGGTTGGGGGTTACCCAGGCACAGAGAGAGAGGAAGCCGTACTTCCAGACACGCCTGGGAAGTGGAGAAGTTCTCCAGTCCAGGGTCGTCATCTTCCTCCCACCTTCTTGGCCACACCACCAGCTTCTTGACAGTCTTTAGCTTAGTAGTTTTTATGCTGGAGAGGGTTGAGGGTGGTGCAAAACCAGGAGTAAAGGAAGAGGAGGGAAGAGAATAGTAGTCCTTGAGTTTTTGTGAATGACACCTTCACTGTAAACAATGGGAAGAGAGTCAACCAGATAGCCCAAGGGCAAGCAGTGGAGAAGCAGCAGCTCTGGACCCGCTCAGAGCTCAGACAGAGGGGATTGCCACTGGCCCACTGGGCCCTGGCTGTCTGCATGGCTCCTTCTGGGGGCATGTGTCTTCTTCTTTTTGGTTTGGATCTCCACCCTCCCCCACAGAGGAGGCCCTTCCAATGAGAAATGGCAGGAGCTGCAGGTGCAATTGGAGCCAGAGTCCCCAGAACTTGAGGACTCCTGGGAGGCACTGGTCACTTGTGTCGCTGAGCAGTCTTCTTCCTTTTCCTCTTAAAGAAACAGCAGCACCTGGAGCACAAGAACAATTTAAGTCAGCTTAGAAGCCCCTAGCTCTTAGTTCTCTGACTGCTTCTGCTTACTGCAAGGGATGGGATTGTTTGCTTCTAGTGCCAACCCACACAGCTGCCCACTATCTACAGTACACATACACTGGAAGTAGCTGGCAGGTGTCTGTCAGGAAAGCTAAAGGCAACAGCTCATTTGAGTTGCAGCCACTCTACCTGATTGGCTGTCCAGAAGGCATTGATGTCACAGGCACTTCTGGAAAAAGGATTGAAGAAGGCTTTGTTTCTAGACTAACATCCAACCCAGATACTCCATCTTTGTCTGGAACCAAGATGGAGGGTGCTCACAGTATCATAAAAATAGCCTGCACTGTATGCCCCTTGGTACCAGCAGCAGCTCAATGCAGCTCACTGGCCAGCAAGCAAGGAGGCTAAACTGAGGCAAATACAGTCACACAATGTCAAGAAAAGATTAAGATCCTTTCTACCTTGTTCTTGTCCCCAACCTGACGCCTGGAGTAAGCAGAAGCTCTAGCTCATAAAGGGGTGAACCTTTTAATTCCCAAAAGGACCAATGCCCAAAGCCCAGGAGCTAATCCACTGGAAACTCTAGTCACAGGGAATTCCCCAATTAGTTCCCCTGAGACTGCCACTGTTCCAGACACAGCTAACAACTGGTTTAAGGTTGACAATGAGGCCCTCCAAGCGCCACTGGGGAAACAGCCTGTACAAGAGTGGCAGTGCTGGTGCACCCTAAACCTGAGGATGCCCTCCTCGCTCCAGCCTTTGGACTAGGAAGTGTGGCTGTCGGACAGGCACAGAGAAGAAGTGTTGAGGGCTATAGCAAGGTTGATACAGAAGTTATGTTCTTTTCAGAAATGACAAATGGAAAGTGAGAAGGGTGGGCATAAGGTGGTGGATGAGTCAAGGATATCAGATGATGGAGGAGAATAAAGTTGTAAGTAAAGCTCAGATACTTATTCCCTGAAAGAAAACTTTTTCTGAGAAAACTATTTTTAAGCCTCTTACCTAATCCTTCCAGGGATCTTTTAAAAGTACTTTTACTGTTTTATGTGTATGAATATTTTTGCCTACAAGTATATCTGTGTATCACATGAGTGCCTGGTGCCCACAGAAGCTTGAAGAGGGCGTTAGATTTGTAGGACTGAACTTACAGATAGCCATGAGCTGTAGGTGCTTGGAAATGAAACTGCATGCTCTGGAAGGGCAGCAAGTGATCTTCAGTGCTGAGCCTTCTCTCTAGCCCCACCTCCTAGGTTCTGGTGTAAGGGATAGTCATACAGAAACAGACAGTGCTGTCCCCTTCCCATACTCCTACATTCTCCCCTGTGGCTGATTCCCCTCCTTTTAGACCCATTGTGTTACTATACTTCCTAATGGTATTTCTAATCATCATTAGAAATTTGGATAAAGTTTCCTTCTTGAAGTTCTCTTTTGAGACAGGATCATTATTATGAGGCCAAGGCTGGCTTCAAATTTAAAGTACAATCCTTTGGCCTCAACTTCTCAGAGTACTCTCAGAATACTAGGTCTAAGTATGTGTGCCACTACACCTGGGGTAAGAAAGTTTCTTAGAGCAGAAATGAACATTTACACAGATAGCGATGTGACATTTAACTGCAATTTCATGAACGAAATGTGAAAATTTCAGACAGTAGTTTCATAAGAGTTTTATATTTTCTTCAAAAGCTGGCCATGTAGTTCCAGTTCTTGATAGCTGGAAAAAGAGTCAGGAGTGGAGAGTCATTCTTGGCTACATATCAAGTTTGAAGCCAATCTGGGGTATAGGATACCTTGTCGCAATAGACAGGAGACAGACTGATAGTGTGTGTCTGTCCATCCCAATCAGCCCCGTGCATCAATGTTATCTGTAAGTACCATTAATAGCTGTGAACAAAAGTGTCCTATATATCCGGAAAGTGAACAAATTATTTTAAATAAAAATGTTTAACATTTTTGCTTAAAATAGTCTGGAATGGAAACACTGGGGAAGAACAAGAAAAAAATTATACATATGCATTAGAAATGCACATTTGTTTGTAAAAATTGTACTCACTTTATGTGTATGGGTGTTTTATCTGCACGTACGTCTACAGACCAGGTATACCCCTGGTCAGAATAATGTGTTTGACCCCTGGGACTACAGTCATAGATGGTTGTGAGTACCATGTGGGTGCTGAGAAATGAAACCGCTTGCTCTTAACCTTAACCATCAAGCCATCTCTCTAGCCCCAGCCCCAGACACTGCCAACTTGTATGTTTAGAACTTAGTATTTACAGATAAGTCAAATCTAATAAAAAACCAGTATTTCAACAGTCTCACCTGTTTCCTTTCAACTACAATTTTCAGTGGGTTTATTAACTCTAAAATTAATTTCTGTTCTTACTTTTTGTGTGGAGGATCCTAAGATGATTTGTGTTTTCAAATAAAAACACTAAAAAAAAAAAAAAGTTTTAAATACCGGGCCCATTTCCAAATGTCCAATGAATTCTTTTACTTCCTCCAGGGCAATTCACAGGGGTTAACATGTGCTTCTGCTGAATCACTGCAGTGCACATGAGCAGAGGTTGTTGGTCAGAGGACGACTGTAGTTTGCATTTAGAGCCCTATACAGCTTCAGCAGGAATAGAAGCTTTTAATTCTACCAGCAAGGAAGGAGATCCCACAGTCTGTTCTTAAAGGCTTTGGTTTCTATGGTGACCACCAGCAAAAGGGTCTAGACTAGAGGCCAAGTTTACTGAGAAACTACACAGATATGTTCCACTCTGTTAAGAATATGGTCAAATGACCAATTCCCTTTGTGTCTTAGGTTTCCTTCCAGTTAATCCTTTGAATGACCAGAAATTCTTAACAAGTTAGAGCCAAAATGGATCCATGATTCTACTCAACGCCATTAAACAGTCTTCCCACAGGCCTCTGACCTGACCCATTGCTCCCTCCTGTCACTCTTGCACTGTATCATCTAGCACTCCCATCTAAACTATCTCCCTTTCTCCTCTTTACCACACTTTTTGTCTTCTCTGCTCTAAAACTGGTTCAAGTCCTACTGTGTCTAAGAAGTCTTCCTGGAGACCTCAGTGAATTCCCAGCCTCTCAGCCTTCCTGGACTAACTTGAGAATTCTGTAGAAGTCCTTATCTTTTCACATCCTATCACTCAATTTATAGATGTGTTAAAACTAAGCCCTTTGGACAGGGCCTCCCTTTCTCTTGCCCTTTTCCTCCCTGTCATCCCCAGTCCCTGAGTTCTATGAAAAAGGTTAGATAAGCATAGTAGGACCTAAAGTACTTGCAACTGAGATCATGTGACTGACACCTCACAGGAAAAAGAATAGACCATGACAACATTAGATTACACAGACACATGAATAGGCCAAATGTCGTCTTTGAAGCTTATTAATCCTATTGCCCTAAAACCTCCTATCTTCAGTAGGCAAACCCCTATGGACAATTTGGTTTAGATAGTTGGGGTTCAGAAATCAGGGCCCAATCTAGTTACTGAAGAGAATTTTGCAAAATGAAATAGTCAGAATCCAGCAGGCTATTATCACAGACTAGACTAGAACAGACCAGGATATGACCTTATGTGCACGAAGAGTACCGTAGTTACAAAGAGTCATCAACACCAATCCTTGCATTTTCTTTCCACATACCATACTTCCTACATCAGTATTTAAAGAAGCTTTTTTTGGGAAAAGAAGACAGGCTCCCATATCTCTGTCAGCCCCTGACCTACTATTCTCTCATCAAAGAATAAAGGCAGCAACAAAAACAATGCTCCAGCAATGTCCAACCAACAACAAAATGGGGATCTTTCCCTCAACGAGTTTTCCATTTTTAGAGACTCCTACCATAGATGAAAAAAAACCAACTGAAATCAACAAGGAACTCAATAGGGAACTTACAGATTCCTCCAAATGGTCTATTTCCACTTTACAAACCAAATTGCCAAAGGTGAGAATAATTATCTGGTGATAACATTACGTTATGGTTATCAAAACATCTAAAACCTTATCTTTCTAAACTTGTTCTCTCCTGATAGTTTTAGTCATAATCTAGGGAGAAAAATTTGAAAAGAAGTTCATTCAGCTTAAAAAACAAAAGTGAGTTGTTGGATATTGTAAGATATCGGGATTTTTTGGTTTTAGTTTGTTGTTGTTGTTGTTTGGTGGGAGGGTGCAGTGATAAATGAGGTAGGTTTGAAAGAAAAGGAATAGATTGATTTCTGAGTACAGGCCTTCCCCACCCCACCTTGAGGACCTAACTTCCCCAGTCTGGGTGGCTAAGGCATAAGAAGGTATATGGATCCATTCAGTAGTTCTAAGGCTTTGCCAATCCCAGTCTAGTCTGGTCCACTCCCCTTGTGTGTGGACTGGAGAGAGGGACTCACCACAGGTTGAGCATTTTCAGGCAGCTACAGAGTATATAAAGAAAAAAAAAAAAAACACAGAAAAAGTAGAAAGAGAGAGAGAGAGAGAGAGAGAAAGAAAGAGAGAGGTATTAGTCCACCGGTGAGATGAAGTGACTCCCTGTGAGCCATGCAGACATGCAGTATGTGTCTGTGTTTAGTTTCCCCCACCTGAGGGAGGCTGACAGGCCACTTGGTCTTCACATTTAAGTCAAGTGTCAGAAGCCTGACAGAGCATCAATGTGGGAGATGGATCTCAGGGGAATGCAAAACACAAAGAGGTGGTAGAAGCCTCAGAGTGGGCTTTCCAGCCCAACTTCCAGGAAGGCAGCAGGGGAAGGAGCAAATAAATGAGCCTTGTTTGTGAGAACTCAAGCATCAAGGCTGAATCATCTGTTCCCACATCAGACCTTGGGCAATGTTCAGCTAACTTCTATACTGCAGGTAAAAAAAGCAGCAGCTAGCACTTAGCTCTTTTTACAAGTGGGGAAGTTTAAGAGATACTTTATAATACTAGAATACAAAACAGAGGGAGTTCACTGCTTAGGTATAACTGCCAGAGAATGACCTAAATTCTATCAATCACATTCATTCTCAGGAGAAATCGGGCCCATAACTGTCAAGATATAGCCAAAATATCCATAATAAAAATTCTTACTATCACAAAAATCAACTTAAAAATTGTCTGCCCTCACCATTCCTTCAAACACACTTCAACAAAAGTATCTTGTAGCTAGAAGAAAAGGGAAATCAAGTGTCCATTTTTTACACTGAACAAAAGCCATCATCCTGTGATTTTGTTCTGCCTTTACACAAAACAAGCTGGGAAAAGGAACCTAAAATCAAAAGCTTGGCAGTAAAGATTTCACACTTCCCATGTATTTGAGTTTAACTCTAATACAGGCAACAGCCTTCCTTAACCCATCAACAGGCTACATGAACAAATGGCATCATAGCCATGCACAGTGAGGAGTTGTTTTGGGACACCTCATGTCTCTCTAGCTTTTACTTTTCCATTAAAATGATCTGGTGGATATATGGCTACTGTGTCATTACTCCATATATACCACCATACATATACCACAGACACGCAGCTGAGCCATGACAGTTCCCTAAGGCAAGATGGATTGGTAGCTCATGAAGTCGCTACCAGAACCAGAATACAAAATGCCTCAAGCACAGGCTCTGAGTGACATTTGGTCAAAGACAACTGCTCTCTTTTCATTTCTACAATTTTCAGAAGGCCTAAATCTGGAGCTGGAGGCGAGAATAGTGGTCCTATCTGCTAAATGGGAAGACTTTAATCTCCCTTAATATTCTAGTGTTTAGAATATGACAGAATACAACACAACAGATTGAGCTCCTTCTGAACGACCTCCATCTTTCACAATGGACATTACCATCACACTCACATACATATGGTACACATTTACCAAAATGAAATGAAATGAAATAAATAGGTCCATAAATCTATTCAGGGTCTAAAATAAGTTCACATGAATTTGGTGCTCAAAGGATTGTATTAGATCCAGATCTGAACTTCTAAAAATAATAGGTGTAAATGTGAAATGGGGAGTCGGGTGGGTGGGGTGGGAAAAGGTGTGGCTCTCTTTCATGCAGAGTGTGGTAGTTCTCAATCTTGACTGTACATTAGAACTGCCTGCACTTTTAAATATGTTTATTATCAGGCTAGATATGAATAAATTAGCCTCAAATCTCTGGGGCCATAAAGAAATATCTGTATTTTCTAACATACTCTAGGCGATTCCAAGTACAGCCAATGGTGAGAGTTCAGAAAGTGAGAATATCATATGATTTATTGAGAGTAGGCAGAAAAAATTATAAGCACTATTAAAATCTCCCAAGCTCCTGAGAAGAAGGACTGTGTTTAATTACTAAAAATAGTTTCCTGCTGGCATCACCTTCCTATCCAACCCCTGTGTACAGGTATGAACAAGATAGAGTTGAAGTCATACTCATTCATTTTTCTACCTGTTAAGTAGGAAAAGACCCTTTAAAGGCCAAGTGGGCTCACCGGATAGATGGACATGAGTACAACCATGCAAAGGATATCTGGAAGAAAGACGGCAGCGCTTGGTGACCCTGACTGATGCCCAGAGGTGTAAGCACGTCCTGGTTTGTACTAAAAATATACTGCTTGCTGAGAATACATCTGGACACTGAATGTTTTCAAAGAGCTTAAAAGAAAGGTCACTCACATCAGGAATGATGGCAATAGTTACTGACTCATGTTTCTCTAGCTTTCCCTACCTGATGTCTTCTTGTAGTTTAAAGCTGGATCTGAGTTTGGGATAGGGGAAAAAAGAAAATGAAGTGGTAGAAATTGCTGTTTGTGCAGCAGAATCAGCATCACCTTCCAGCCCAGGATCTTAGAGTTTAAACACAGACCATGCAAAAAGCACCAAGGGGCTAATGGGAGAGCACAGTGAGACATACACATGCAGGAGCAGAACAGGAAGTGCGGAACTGCCTGGCTTTCTTGGCATTAGGGTCACTTCTTTGCTGTCTCAAGATTCTTATATTTACAAGCACAATTGTCTTGCCTGCTTTACTTAGTTTTCCTGAGCCCAGACTCTCTGAAAGACAGCAAAATGTCTCCCAAACCCTCTTATATTCAGGACCATCCATCTGGAATGGTTAGGCAACAACTAGAAAAATGATACTATTCACCATGGCCCATGGTTTTTAACTTTTTTTTTTTTTTTTCTTCTCTGTAACCCATAGGGAGCAAGAAGCTCCAGAGATTCTAAGAAACAGGTGGTTACTATCTATTGTAGCTTTTGCTGCATTGTTCTTTTAGTTCTTTTAGTCTTTTGCCCTAGACAAGCTAGAAAAAAATCCTGGAATCCAGAGCTAAAAAGAAGGGTGGCAGCAACCTTAATGCACCATGCAAAAAATAAAGTGGTCAGAAGAAGAAAGCTGTGGACACAAGCGTGAGGATCCAGTCTGTGATGAGCAGCACACAGAGGAGACAGAAGAGTTTCCAACCCATAAGGAGACAACACAACCCCTTTGAAAGATGAACGTACTTAGCTTCCTCCACTACCTCCACCTCGGCATGAGCTGTGATTGGTGCATTTGAGTGAGCTCCAGTGGGGTCATCAACATTCAGCTCTCCATTGGTTGAGCTAACCACCTGAAACAGAGACAGACGTCAATAAGCACCATGGTTTTATGAAGCTCCCACCACCACCACAGTAGAAGAGAAATTAGGCTTAGGTACTAGCCAGGCAGGGTGTAGAATGTGTGTTTACTTGGATTAAGGGAACACTGTCCTGATTTAGAGAGGGTTCCTAGACCTATATCGTGTCAGAACACTTAGCTCAAAGATATAACCATACAATGATGACAATCACTTTCATATTGAGTGCCTACTTTGTGCTCAGAACTTTGCTACACTGTATGCGTATGTATCAATTTAATCCTTACTTAATATGTGACAATTATTTGTGGGTGTTCATGTGTGAATGAGGGTGTATGTATATGCATATGCCCACACAGACCAATGGTGATACATTCTTCAGGAGCTTTCCACCTCATTTTGGGACATGCCGCTTGCTGATTAGGCTACATTGGCCCATGAAACCCAGAGATTCCCAAGTCTCTACTTCTCCAGTGCTGGGATTACAAGGGACAAGCTAACACTAGCTGCCTTGGGAAAAACAAAACAAAACAAAACAAAGCAAAACAACCAACCCCCCCCAAAAAAAACAACCCAATTAACCTCCGCCCCCGAACTTAACAACAAAACCAAAATCAAACAGATGGGTTCTAGGGCTCCAACTCAGATCCCCATGCCGGCAGCAA
Organism: Psammomys obesus; assembly: GCF_907164565.1. Lineage (NCBI taxonomy): Eukaryota > Metazoa > Chordata > Mammalia > Rodentia > Muridae > Psammomys > Psammomys obesus. The sequence continues at coordinate 3,561,019 of NW_026585691.1, read as the reverse complement.
ATACTTTACCAGCTGACCTATCCCTAGCTCAATTACTTAAAAGAAAGCAAATCACATTTATGTGCATGTGGAGGTTGGAGGACAACTTGAGGGAGGTGGCTCTCTCCTACTATGTGTTTCCTGGCACTTGAATTCAGGCTTGGTGTCAAGTGCATTTTCCCACTGTACCATCCTGCTGTTCCCCAACCCCAGGTATTCTCTTTTAATTGATGGGAATGCTACAAAATGACTTAACCAAGGTGAAGTTAGGGTTAGGATGTCTATGGCTTCCATCTGTTTAAAGATTCTTTCATTTGCCAAAGATGTGTATAATTTTGTATTTAAAAATACTTGTACAACTGATTTCTAAAGGTTAATTCATTCTGTTCCCTTGATCATGACACGCAAATTCTACTACTCAGTTTATTATACTACACAATTACATAGTCTGGGTAATGATGACTTTAAAAAAATCTCAAAAGGAAACCAAGAATGGATACCAGAAACCATGAACAATCATACTTTCTCTCAGAGATTTCTTCATAGCTTTGACCAATAGTTTGAAGTTACTCTAACAGCAAGACTGCTGTACCCTCTCTGTGAGAGGGAAGACGGTAAGGACAAACTTCCCTTGGAAAACAAAGCTTATTTCAATGGCCTTTATTTCAGGTTCACTGTCATCCCACTGCTCACTGATGGTCCCCGAACTGTAAATGAAGGCTCTCTCATTCCTGTCATCTGGTTAATGTGGACCCGATCACGCTTGTCTTGCTTGTGCAGCTGCTTCTGCCACCTGGTTTCATTTCCAGCACATGATTCCTGCTTATGTGGGTGCTGGGGAGTGGGAAAAGGGACCCAGCACAAAACACTCTGCTGTTAAAGATCTTGGCTGAAACATGGGAGAGAACCACAAAATAGGATAAATGGTTCAGACAGCTTATGCTACTGGGTAAAATAACGTCATCTATTTGAGACTGTCCTTATAGACTGATGTGAGGCTTATAAAGGAATGGGTGAGACAGAACTGGGTATGATACCTTGTATATAATATTGGAGAAAGTAAAAAAAAAAGGGGGGGGGGAGTAAGAATAGTGTTCTAAAATCAGGGAGTCCATGAGTTTTAAACTCTAGCTCTACTGGCTGTGGATGGCTAGGCAAGATCCTCAATCTTTCTGTACCTCAGCTTCCTAGTTTGTAAAATGGGAAAACAATGATGCTTGTCCTAATGGAGTCACAATGGCAGATAAGCCACAGTAAGTGTTCAGCCCAGAGCCGAGAGACATACTAATGGCTCAAAAATGTTCACCTTATTGATACTCTTATTTGCTTCAAGCTATGGAGTCCTTACTAGCAGCCAATCTGCCAAGATTTCCTAAATAATCATAAAAAGGAAAGTGGAAGGAAATGTTTACTAGTTTGGGGGCAGACAGCGTGAATGTTACCCACTAGCAATGCATAACCACCATTACTTCTGCATAAAAATCCTCACTGGGCTTTTTCTCCTTCCTTTCTTTTTTGAGACATGGGTGTCATGCTGTAGTCCTGGCCTGGTACTCACTGTAGAGCCTATATAAACTCCTGGTACTATATAAATGTATGGCCCTGTTCTTGCCTCAATCTCCATAGAGGTAGGATTATGACAGGTCTAGAATATCACAGCTGGCTTTTTTCTTGTTAATAAGGCACAACTGAGAAAATTACAATAATATATGGTTAATGGGAAAAAAGATCCTACAACAGTAAATTTGGACTTACCTGAGGAAGACTCAAATTTTTGCTAGTGATCAAATTTAGTACCTCTGATTAGTGGACAGCCTAATGTTATGCATATTATACAACACATTATTTTTCCCTCTCTGCAAACAGGTTTCTTCCGAATCTAATCACGATTTCAAAAATAAGACAAATCCAAGATGTGAGATACTGTATAAGACTTGGACTCTTCAAAGAGGACCATGTTATAAAAACCTTTAAAGGGATGGAGAGATGACTCAGTTAAGACCATTTGTTGCTCTTGCAGAGGACCTGGTTGAGTTTCTAGACTGTGGCTCACAATTATCTATAACCCTAGTTCCAGGGGATCTGATGCACTCTTCTAATTTTCCGAGAGCACCAGGCACACATGTGGTGCTCTTACACTCATGCAGAATAAAAGAAAAAAAAGGGGGTGGGGTGGGGTATTAAAAGAGACTAAAGAATTAGGCATAGTGGCATACATCTAATATTTTAGGACTCAGGAGGAAGAAACAGTAGGATAACCATGAGTTGGAGGCCAGTCTGGGTTATACAGTGAGATGTGGGTTAGCTTAGGCTACAAAGTCAGACTGTTTCAAAACAACCAAAATAGACAAACAAAACAGAAAGAGAGATTAAAAGATTGAAAGAGATGAAAGAGGCAAAACAACCAATGGAAAGCAGGAGTCTTAGTTACATTATGGATAGTATTTTAAGCCTGGAATTTGGGCTGTTGGATATTATGAGATTATTTTCTTAGAGAAGGCAACGGAGTCATCGTTTATGGAAAGGAATGAATGCCTTTGCTCTCAGGAGATGTAGGTGGAGATGTATGGGAGCTAAGATGTACTGTTTAACTTTCAAATGGTCTGGAAAGCAGATGTAAACACACAGGCATGCAAGCACACAAACCTAAAGTAAGTGTGGCACAGTCTTAACAATATGTCAATCTAGGTTAGGGATATTCCCAACTTTTCTGTAGAGTTAAAAATTTCATAATAGAAGCTGAGGAAGTCCAGCAAATAAAACAAGGCAGAGAAGGTTGTGATTGAGAGCTAGCTACATCCTGCTTATTTCCTCAGTTCTGCTGTGATTCCTGTGTACATATTTTCTAGCATACATCACTGTTAACACTGGTAACTGGCTCATCCTATAAACATAGTCACACATGAAAGCAGCCACCTTAAAGTAAGTAAGTAAGTAACTAACTAACTAACTAACTAACTAACTAACTAACTAACTAACTAACTAACTAATTTCTGCAGTACTGGGAAGTAAACCAAAGGTTGTATATGTTCTGGGGATATGGAATCATATCCCCAGCCCCAAATCACTGATTCTTAAAATAATAATTATACACACACATATGAATGTGTGTGTGTGTGTGTGTGTGTGTGTGTGTGTGTGTGTGTGAGTGATCTGTCTTCACATACACACAACCATTACAGATGGTTGTAAGCCAACCTGTGGGTGCTGGGAATTGAACTCAGGACCTCTGGAAGAGCAGCCAGTGCTCTTAAATGTTGGGCTATCTCTCCAACCCTGAATCACTGTTTCTTAACAAACAATTAGGAACTTAATAAATGTTATTTACGATGTCTTGGCTAAAAGTCAAGTGAAGTGGTACAAACCTATAATGCCAGCATTCAGGTGTCTGAGGCAAGAGGATTCGAAGTGTGTAGCCAGCATTAGCTGCATATCTATCTATCCACCTCTTCAGTTCTAACATGAAAGAACTGCTGTACTTTATATGTCCTATACTTTATAACACACATGTAATTTCCTATGAACTGCTACTTGGCATACAAGCAATGTCCCTGGGCAATTTTCAGGAAGAGGTTATCTCACATTATAGTCAACATTTTTATCTGTATCAGAAAGCATATGATTTCAAACAAACCAGGCACATACATGCAGATCCAACTGTCTCTGCCTCCTGAGTGCTGGAAGTAAAAACATGTGCCACTGTGCCTGGTCTCAATTTACTAGTATTTTAAACACTATCACTTATAATTTTTCTCCTAAAATTTTAGTATACTCTTCACTGAAAAATTAGGCTTGTATATTAGGGATATGTACATTCATTTTGCTGTAACCATATTAGCTTTAATCATATAATTTTTAGAAAATATACGATACAGGATCTTTATTGCTTAGTACTGGTAATATCCCCTGTAGAAATCTCACAGATTTGAAAAATAATTCCTATTTTTCAAAATGTCACAAGAAAAATGATACCATATATCATTAATCAAAGTGATTAATGCTTCAAATGTTAATGCTTAAGTCTCGCTGCCCTTATTTTGTTGTAGAGATTTCTCAAAATTCCCAATATAATTTAATTTGAACAACTTCAAAGGAATGTTTTAGAAAAACAAAAGTGCTCTGATTTCTAGAACTTAGGCCTTTACAGACAGAAGATCTGTGGAATGCTAGAAGGATGGGAACGAGGGTCTCCTGCCCATTAAGTTGGTTAGAACCAGAATGTTGACATTTTATTAGGACAAATGTTCTTCATCTTGGCAATCTGCACTCAATCCAAGAGAAATGATATTGCAGGTTATCCAGGTTAAGCTCAGCATGGCTCCACCAAGTGCCTCTGCAGAGTGAAATAATGCAGACACATATCCAGACACGGCAGTGTACCTCCAAAATCCTAGTGCTCAGAAGGCTGAGGCCAGATGACTGCAACTTGAAGGCAACTTTGGGATACACAGAGGAGGAGGAGGAGGAGGAGAAGGAAAAGGAGGAGGAAGAGAAGAACAACAACAAGAAGCCAGGCACAGTGGTGAATGCCTGTAATACTAGCAGTTGGGAGGCAGAGATAGTGGAGTTCCAGGAAAGCCTGGTCTACATAGTGAGTTCTAGGACAGCCAGAGCTACATAGTGAGATCCTGTCTGTGAGATCCTGTCTGAAAAACAAAACAAAACAAAACAAAAAAAAAACCCCAAGCAAACAAACAAAGCACAGGAACATCTGTTGTGATAGAAATATTACTGATTTGCAAAAAGCATAGTCTTGGCTAAGTATGGTAGCACATGCCTATAATCATATTTATTCAAGATGTGGAGGCAGGAAGATTAGAAGTTCAAAACTAGTCTTGGCTGCATAGTAAGTTCAAGGCCAGCCAGGACTATGTGAGCTTCTGTCTTAAAACCCCAAAAGTGTGTCTGGAGAGACGGCCCAGCAGTTAAGAGCACTTGCTGCTCCTCCTAAGACCTGATCTCATTTCCCCGCACCCACCCACATCAAGTAGCTCACAGTGCGCTTAACTCCAGTTGCAGGAGATCTTATGCTCTTTTCTGTCCTTTTTGGGCATCTGAACATGTGGTATATATACAGGCACACAGATTTTAAAAAGTGATTTTAAAAAGTTAAAAATGTATTTTATACATTAAGTTTATTTTCATATATTAGTGGCAAAGCATTAATTCTACCCTATCTATCTATCTATCTATCTATCTATCTATCTATCTATCTATCTATCTATCCATCCATCCACTGTTTACTGCAGTTCTAGGGATTGAACTCAAAGTCACGTACATTGTAGACAAGCAGAATATACAGAGCTATATCTCTAGGTCTGTCATTTACTTAAATAGCTCATTTAAAAATATTATGACAAGATCATTGTACCTGAGTTTTCACCATTTTGGTGAAATAGTTCCCCAAACTCCTGACTATCAGTTTGGGGAAGGCTGCCCTTCTTGGACTGGCAACAACTATCAACCAGGGAATCTCCTAGCTTTTCGTTATACTGGTGAGTCTCTTGATTCTTTGTTGGGTTGGATGTCTTGTTCCCTAGACTCAATATACGCCTCTTTCTTTTTTCACACATCTTGATAACATACATCCTTGTGTAGAGTCATATGAAAAAGTTCATGAAGTATAGAAATTTTAAGTTGAGTTAAAAAAAATAGGGTTGTGGAAACTATCTTTAAAAAGCCCCACATTCATTCTCCTAGTTACCTTACTTTTTCTCTACATACCACCTTCTCTTAAAGTAATATTTTAAATTCCCATGAGGGGGAGACACTGCATAAACATGGAAGTCGGAAGACAACTTTCAGGAGTTAGTTCTCTCCTTCCAACACGTGGGTTCTGGGAATCAAACGGAGGTTATAGGTTTGGCACCAGGTACCTCCACTCACTGAGCCATCTTGTCATCTCTCTCAACCGTCATGAAAACTTAAAATATCTGTACGGTGTGCTATGATTATGGGGAGGCTACATGTGGATGTCACATTAGAGGTTAGAGGACAACTTAGTAGAGCTAGTTCTTTCCTTCTGCCTCTATGTGGGTTCTTGGGATCAAACACAAGAGTCAGGCTTTGCCAGCAAGTGTTTTGCCCACAGAGCATTTTGTTGGCCCAAGAGTAAAGATTTTTGAAAGCATCTTTTTATTTATTTATTTATGTGCCACATTGCACAAGTGAAGGTTAGAAGACGACTGGCAGGCGTCAGGTCTCTCCTTCTACCATGTGAGCCCTAGGGATTAGACTCCCAAAGGCATCAAGGCTTGGCGGTCCTTTACCTGCTCAGCCATCTTGTTGCCAAGAACACTGATTTTTTAAAACTATCTTTTTACTATTTACATCTGACTGGCAGTTTGGATGAGTATAGAATTCTAGGTTAGAAATAATTTACCCTCAGATTTTTGGAGATATTTTCCACTGCGTTCTAGCTTTTAGTATTATTCAGAAATCTGAACCTATAACATTAATTCCTGACCCTTAGTGACTTTCTGGAAGCTTGACATTATCTCAATTTTGTCCTTAGTGTTCTAGCATTTCATGATGATGCACCCTCGTGTGGTTCTATCATCCACTAATTCTGGTACTCAGTAGGTCTCTGTGCTCTGTAAACAAATCTTTGAGACTGGGAAATAATTCTGCAAATGATTTCCTCTCTGTTCTCTCTGGAACTAATATACTTAGAAATTATCTTATTGTTTTGATCTCTCTTATTGTTATTATTTAAATTTATTTTTCAAGATAGGGTTTCTCTGTGTAGCCCTGGTTGTCCTGGACTCACTCTGTAGACCAGACTGGTCTCAAACTCACAGTGATCTGCCTGCCTCTGCCTCTGAGAGCTGGGACTAAAGGTGTGCGTCACCACTGCCAGGCAGAGATTGTTGCTTTTGCAAATATTGCTGCTGCAGTTTGTTGGCTGTGGCCCCATTCTTATTAAAGTTTTCTCAGAAGCCTGATAACCTGATCATTGATTATCTGGATTATCTGCATATGTTGTAAGTAAGTGGAGGACGCAGAGTGTTCACCTCCGTGAGCATTAATAGACAGCTAATGATTGCTGTGCGAAAGAAGAGACATTTCTTTCAATGTTGTAGGCCCCAGTAAGTTGCTCATGTTCCTGTAAACTGTAATTAAATTCAGTGGCATACATACAAATACACAAACACACTCAAAACACACACTCACTCACACACTCTGGAGAGCAGGAGCACTACAATAGTTGTAAAAAAGAGGTCTGTAGAGGGAGAGGGAAAAGAGGGTTGAGGGTGGGGAATACATTATGTAATATATGAAAATGTCACAATGAAAACAATTCTATATAATTTATGCTAATGAAAATGTTTTACCACTTTGTTTCTAAATATATGTGTGTATGTCCAGCGTAAGTGTGCCAGTTAATTTTTTTTGTCAACTTGACAGAAGGAAGGGGTCATTTGGAAAGAGAGCCTCAGTTTGATTACTGATTGCAGTAGGAAGGTCTAGGCCACAGTGGGCATGCAGGCAGGCTGCCCTGAGTTGTTTAAAGAAGCAGGCTGAGCCAGTTAGTCAGTATACAATGTTTCTACGGTTTCTGCTTTGGTTCCTGCCTCCCCCAGTGACTGTAAGATGAAAGAAGAAATAAATCCTTTCCTCCCCAAGTTTTAAGTCATGGTGTTTATCAAAGAAAGCAAATTGGGACAATGGGTAAGTGTACATGAGTGCAGGTACCCAGGGGAGACCAGAAGGTGTGAGATCCCCTAGAGTTGGAGTTAGCTGCCTGATATACAGGAAATTGAATGAACTTAGGTCCTCTGCAAGAGCAGTATATACTTTTAACTGCTGAGCCATCTCTCCAAGGCACCAATAAAAACTGTTTAAAAGAAGAGGGTGTATGTCAGTTGACACTGTAAGAATAGGTAGGTCTTGACAACTCTGGATATTTCAGGATGACTTGGCTGTGCCATTTCATCGGGAGAATAATGCTGTTAGCACCTTTCAATTTTATTTCTGGTTGGTTATATTTTGCTGAGTATATTCTTTTACTTCTCGCCTAGAATGTCCACACCTAGCTATTGGCTTTCTAAAGCCTTACATGGAAAGACAGTCAGTGAGTAAGAATACGAGCCGCCTACTCTTCTCTCGTTGCACCTTGCCTCCAAGGGCGCCTTACATCCTTTAGTCTACAGACTCACTTTAAAACAAAAAGAAACAAACAAAACCCTATTTACTTCCTTAATTTGTTTTTATAGAAGACATGTTACTTTCATTTTGAATATGATATGTGAAATATCTTAAACTTTCAGGAATGAAATCATCTAACTCCCCAAGGACTTTCTCCATGGCACTGACTGATCCATAACCTGATAGCACACTGTTTATTAGTTAATTCTGAAGAGGGAAGTACATCCACTTTTATACAGTGAGAGATCTTTGCACTTTTGGATAATTTATTTTATGTTGTTACTATTTCACTGCTTTCTCTTTGATTTGATGCTTTTGTCATGCTTTTTTATTAGAAAAATTAAACCTTGTTCTCAAACAAAACTCTCAAACTCTCCTTTGTACTTCTTTCTTTAAAAAGTACTTCTTTACGTGTATCAACACCTTGCTTGCATATATGTCTGTACAAAACATGTGAGCCTGCCCATGGAAGCAGAAGAGGGTGTTAGAACTCCTGAAACTGGAGTTACAGTGCCATGTGGTGCTGGGAACCAAAATCTAGGTCCTTGGAAAGAGTAACAAGTGCTCTTAACTGTTGAGCCACCTCTCCAGATCTGCCACTTAGTTTTTCATTTCAGTGTTAGCTACTCAGCATTTCTGATGTGAAACATCATAGTTGAACAAGAAATCAGCCACCTGTATGTCACAAACTGTCCATCCTCAAACACCCAGAACTGTCTTAGGTCCTGGCTGATGCTGCCCCTGAAACAAGGTGAGGTCTGCCCTGGAGGATGAGAGGTGGGTGTGGGGGTGATAGAGAATCAACTGGTGTGGACTGTTCCCCACTTCCCCTCTCCAAATAAAGATTTGGTCTCTGATGAAGAAAGGAGAACATGCAGGATCTTTGCCTTCTTAGACTTCCAAACTATTTTTTGTTTAATTATTTTTGTATTATGATTATACACATGTATATCTGTGTGAGGGCATCAGATCCCCTGGACCTAGAGTTACAGACAGGTGTGAGCTACCATGGGGGTGCTGGAAATTGAAGCTGGGTCCTCTGGAAGAGCAGCCAGTGCTCTTAACCGCGAAACCATCTCTCTAGCCCTTCAACCAATCTTTTTTTGCATATGCCCTGCTTCTACAACTGAACTTTAAGGCCAATTCTTGAGCCTTTTGGGAAATCCCAGGGTGAATAGACCTAAGATTCAATTTTTGGGACTTCTGTTATTTAATCTGCCTTTCAAGTCGCAACGTTTTGTTGCTGTTACTGTTTCCTCCACCTTTCTATGGACCTGTACCTCTTTTATCTTTTTCTTTTCTTTCTACCGTTCTTTTTTGAGGCAAGGTCTCAATATGTAACCTTGGCTGGCTTAGAACTTACTTATGCAGACCAGGCTGGCCTTGAACTCATAGAGATCTACCTGACTCTGCCCCTTGAAAGCTGGAGCTAAAGGTGTATTTAAAAATATTTCTTTAACACTGCTTCAGGAGGAGATAAAGGAAAATCTATGGTCAATTCATCATTTTACCTTCATGTTTCTATGAAGTACTTTATAGAGCTAAAGGTGTCATAACTTCCTATGAATGAAAGAACATTTTTTGTTTGTTTTTTGAGAGAGGATTTCTCTGTGTAGCCTTGGTTGTCCTAGACTCACTTTGTAGACTAGGCTGGCCTCAAACTTACAGAGAGCCACCTGCCTCTGCCTCTCAAGTGCTGGGGTTAAAGGCATGCACCACCACGCCTGGCTTGAATAAAAGATCTTCAAGTGAGTCATTTCTTATAAAAGCATATTCTAGAAGATCAGGCCTATTAAGATTTATTTATATGCATGTAGTTCATTTTTATGCCTCAACTAGTGGGTCATCACTATGAGAAAAATATTCAGTTGAATTTTTTCTCGTTATGATTTTAAAAATTATACACAAAAAGAATGAAGAGACAGGAGATGTTCTTGGTACCTCACAGAGAAGAAAGACTCAGGCTAGCCCAAATAAAAACAGAAATAATTTCCAAGACCAAATTTACTCCAAAGTTAAAAAAAAAAAAAAAAAGGAACCAGCTCAACTTCTTGGGTATCTACTCAGGAAATCCCTGCCATCATTACTCCTGTGCAATTAGGTACTAAATCATCCATCATCCTGAGGTGAGTCAAACATGTATACCTCTAGTACTAGAAGGCTCCAGTTTTCAGTTTCAGGACTTTACAATTCAGACACTAACACACTTCTACTTTGCTGGTACTTTGCAGATCATGAGTAGACCAAGATTGTAGGGAAAGTTAACTCAATGGAGAAATTATACAGATGTTTCTAAGTCAATGACAAAAAGCAGCAATTATCTAAAAAAAATGACTTTTACCAAAGTCCACATAGATAGAAAATCAGCACAGAGACAATCATTTAAACAGAAGCAACTCACCCCTGCTTTAAGTGTCCATGTGATAGGAACCAAACTGCAAGAGTAAGCCAACATTCTACTAGCCAGGCTGAGAAGGCCAGGGAAGACAGTAGGTACCTGTACTGAACCCCCATGGCGGTCTGCGGCCAAGTGAGACGTCAGGTATGAGGTATTGGTCTGCCGGCTGGGCTGGATTTCCCACTCTCCTCGGCGCTCTGATGATGTAGTCTGCTTAGGCATTAGGAAGCGTGGCAGCAAGATATGGAAGGAGAAGTAAAGCAACAGAAAGCAACAACAAAATCCACTTCATTACTGCTCCTGTAGGATTTCCGTTTGGGACCCGACATTAACAACTGCTGCAAAGTACTGAGAAATTGCCTGACTGCACTCATTTCCACGGACAAACCAACACATCAGTGAATGAAAACCTCCACTGACTGAGAGTAGGGAGGGAACCAACCAAAAGCTAGGAATCATCCTTCAGCTTCCACATTAGTGTAATTCCAGCAGCTACTAAGCAGATCAAATTCAGAAAGTTAAAAGATGTTGAATAGTCAAACTTATAAATAATGTCACTGATTAAATAGCTGAGCAGATAAAAGTCTTCATATGAGGAACCAAGCCAATGTCATTTCCTTCAATAGGTAGCCCACTCCTCTCAAGAATGATGTTCATGAGACTTATTTTTTCTTCTTTCCCTCTTGTTCCTCCTCCATTTTTGAGACAGGGTCTCACGCTGGTAAACCTGACTGATATGGAAGTCATAGCAATTCTACTTCAGCCTATCAAGTGCTGGGGTGATAGGCATAAAACAGCATATCTGACCTCAAGACATTTACTTAGGTTAACAGTGGCTGGAATATGCTTTCTTATCTAAATAAATTAACAAAGTATTTTTCTTTAAATTTAAAAATTTTTTTTACTTAATTAAAAAACTTTTTTTTTAGATTTCTATATATGAGTGGTTTGCCTACATATATGTATGTATGTATACCATGTGCCTACAGTGATCGGAAGAAGGTGTCAGATCCCTGGAGCTGGAGTTACAAATGGTTGTGAGTCACTTTGTGGGTCCTGAAACCTGAATCTAGGTCCTCTGGAAGAGCAGCCAGTGTTGGCAATCACTGAGCCATCTCTCTAGCCCCAAAATATCTTTTTAAGGGAGATTCACATGCAAAGAACAAGCAAGCACAGAAAGACAAAAAAAATAAAGCTTCCTTAGCCAGTTGCATCTAATCTGGAATTAGAAACAATTTACTAATTGACATGGCTGGTGTGAATTACTTTCTTTTAGAAGGCAAAAGGCAAATATTTATTCAGCAAAAATAGGGCCTTCAATGAAAAACCTCTTCCAACTGCTTCTATTTTTGCTGCCTTTCAGGCTGTCTTCATGTCTTCTTTACCTGTTTATTGTCTAAGATCTCATGCTACTCTGCTCTCGCTGGTGTGTGACTTTCTGTTCTGAAGAATCTGAACTACGTGCTTCTTGCCCTGGGAGATGGCTGAGGAGATGCTAACATCATGCCTCACAGCTGTAACAGCCCTAAAGCTCTAAATAATGCAAAATGAGTAGTTCCAGAGGAGGAATGTGGGATTAGTAAATCAAATTTTAATTGCTGTTGATATCAACAGTACCAGGGGTTGGGATACAATATTCTCCTCTCCATGAATACTAGGTAAGGAACTTATAACTCTCAGAAATGCTGATAACTATAAATGTGTATTCTATAGCTTAAAGCTCCAAATTGACTATCTCTCTCTAAGGATTTCACTGATAGGAACTGCTTAAAGCTCACCGGTAAGTCACTAAAAGACATTTCTTACAGAGCTACAATTTTCTCATTGTTATTGACAGACGATGAGGTCACATGGATAATAACAGCAGTGTAGAAGATCCTGATCTTATTTGCTGTTATTTCCTGCAGGGGACGAGGAGGCTCAATATAGCTGTATTAACTTGCTTACTATGTAATTTCTACAAGTGGGGATGGGAAGGGGATTAGGCTCCATGCTGACAGCACCACAAGATTTCAAATTATTATAAATATTCCTTCCCTCCTAACCCCATGGAGTTTTGCTAAATTGCTCAGGCTGGCCTTAAACTGACAAATCAACACCCCACTAGTGACCTATGTAGCTGGTATTAGAGTATACACTACCCTGATGCTTCCCTTCTAATTATTTCTGTTGATAAATATTCAGTTTTCCAAAATAAAATATATGGTATATAGCACAATTATACCATGTTATGAACCCAGTGACACTGTGTGATGTCTAGACAATTGAATGTTTTTCTAACATTAGAATATATACAACTTATTAAGGTTTAAGCAGAATATTTAAGTTCTTACACTATTATGTAGCAGTAGTTCTACAAAACTTTGTTTACTTTTTTTTCTTTCTTCGAGACGAGGTTTCTCTGTGCACCCCTGACTGTCTTGGAACTGCCTGTGTAGAACAGGCTAGCCTTGAACTCAGATATTTGCCTGCCTCTGCCTCTGCCAGGATTAGAGGTATGTGCCACCATGCCTGGCTAACTTTGTTTACTTTTTGAGACAAGGTCTCATTATGTAGCCTCAGGTTGGCCTCAAACTCATTATTCCCTTGCTTCAGGTATATGCTAAACAAAAGTTCTACCAAAATTTAAATGCTTAAAAATATAAAAGTTGGAAGTTGCTGATGGCTCAGCAGTTATGGCACTTGCTGCTCTTACAGAGGACCTGAGATCAGTTCCCAATACCCACATGGTGGCTTATAATTGTCTATAACTCAAATTTGAGGGGATCCAAGCCTTCTTCTGACCTCTGCGGGCAGCAGGCACATACAAGGCACAAAGATATACATGTCTATAAAAACACTCATACACACAAATTTTAAAAAGAAGCAACAAGAGGATCTATAGGCAGTTTCTAGTTGCTGGGGGAAGAACACATTTTCTTCAGCCCTGTAGCCACTGGTAAATTGCCCATTCCCCTGTTACCAGACCCAATTAAGCTCAATGGTCAAAAACAAACAACAACAATAACACCCCCCCCCAAAAAAAAAACCCAAAACAAAAGAAGATATGGCAGTTGGAGAGATGGCTCAAAGGTAAAGAGCACTCATGTCTTCCAAAAGACCCAAGGGGAGCTCACAACTTCCTGTAACTTCAGTTTCTGAAATCCAGTACTCTCTTATGGACCACTGCAGGCACCTTCACTTACATGACTGTGTGTGTGTATGTGCGTGTGGGTCTCCAAGCACATACACATGTATACACATTAAGTAAGTAAATCTTTGAAAAAAGAAATTATGAAAGTAAAAGAAAACTAGTTGGGAAGAGAGAATGATCAATGGGCGTGAGGGGGGAAGGGACAGGGTGATGAATAATGAAATATGAACAAAATTCATTATATCAATGCATGAAAATGTCACAAGGAAACCCACCATCATATATAACTAACATATGCCACTAAAAACATCAAAAAGTCCATTTACTGGCCAGTTAGCATTCTTTAGGGTTATATGAGCCATGCACAAAACAATTACATCTCCCATAAATCCTTGTTTTGTTCTACTTGTTTTGGTGTGTGAATGTGCACATGTGACCAGAGGTCAACCTTGGTGCTGTTCCCCAATGGCCATCCACAGTTTATTTTTTTTTTTTTTATGAAAGAAATCTCTCACTGGCCTGGAACCCACCAAGTAAGACAGGCTGTCTGGCCAGTGAGCTCCAGGGAACTGCCTGTCTCAAGTCTCCACACTTCCGGGATTACAGGTGTGTGCCTGCCACCACACCCACCTTTGTGTTGCTGTTGTGATTTTAAGGAACCTAGGTCCTCTGGAGGAGCAGCAAGTGCTCCTAACTATGGAGTTACCTCTTCAGGCCCCAGCTGTTCTTCACATGCCTTCTGGGGATACCACTCAGGTCCTCATGCTTGCAAGACGAGCACTTTAACGACTGAGCTACCACCCATTCCATAAAAGTTGTTTTTGCATTTGTTTTACATCACATAAAAATGGGGAGGAAAAAAAAGGCTTGTATTAAGAATGTAGCTCGACAGTAGCATACTTGTCTAAAGTCCTCAGTTTGATCTCTAGAACAAGAAGTAAATTAAAAATAATTTAAAATGAAAGATAAAAAAAGGGCTGTAATGTACATTAATTTACACCTATATGTGTGTGGGTGACTGAGTCCAAACTTGTGTGCAGGCTGAGCCAGTGCGCTCTGACTGATGCAGAGCCACAGATAGGTACTGAAATATGCTGTGTGTATTTTGTTTATATTTGGACATACATGGTTATGTGGGTGCAGGTGCACATAATGTACGTGCACCTGTGGGAACCAAAGGGTCTCTGAGGCCTTGTTCCTCAGGAGTCAGTCTCTCACTGGGACCAGGAGCTTGATGGCTTCCACCAGCTCGATGGTCAGTGGCACGAGGGAGCGTCCTATCTCTGCCTCCCTGCCTGGGATTATAGACTCATGCCATCAAGAACAGCTCAGGTCAAAAACATGTCCTCACATTTGTGCAGCAAGTATTTTACTGTTTGAGCTATCTCTCCAGCCGAGAGTCCACTGCTTTCTTATTGGCTGCAGTAATAGTTGCCAAGTTAACAACAACAACAACAACAACAAACCCCAAAAGTTTAAACCGAAGTTCTTCACTATTAGTCTTCTGCTTTCTAGCCCATGTGCCTACTGAGGTTAAGGACCTATTCTCCAGCCCAGGATTTTGGGAGATTCCTATTTTTCTAGTCTTGATTCCTAGGACTTCTTTATTAGATACATAATTGTTGTTGCTAATGTTCTTTCTGCTTGGACTGTCTTGTTCCTTTCTATTTCCAAGAGAATTTCAAATGCAGCTTTTTTTTTTTTAATCCCTGTGAAATAATGTTATGCTTCAACTAGGAGAAATGTTTCCTTCCAATTCCAAATAAGATTGGGCATGGTAGTCCATGTCTTTATCCCAGCACTCAAAAGATCTCCTGTGTGTCTGAGGCCAGTCTGGACTGCAGAGACCTTGTCAAAAACAAACAAACAAACAAACAAACAAACAAACAATTCCAAGTGGTAATACTTTTTAATGCGTATTTGTTCTGCCTATGTTATAGTTACCTGGTTACATGTCTTATTTATTTGTCAGTTATTTGAAAATAAGAGCTCTCAACTTATCCCTCTCCTCCCACTCTGCATGGGTCCTGGGCATTGGACTGAGGTCATTAGTTAGGCAGCAAGTGCCTATACCTGACAAGCCATACCACAAGCACTAAACAGCATGAAAGAGGTGAGGAGTAGTGAAGGTAGGAACAAGCAAGGGTAATGGGAGCAGGAGACAAATTGTCTCATATGGACAATCTAGATAAAAAAAGTGTATTTGTGTAAAAGCATAAACTGCATTATTAGAAGTAGGGGATAAGTGAGAGAGAAGAGAAGAAGGTGATTAAGGGTAGCTGAACAAAAACAACAAAATACACGAATAAAACTGTCTTAATGAAACTCATTTTGTTGTACACTAATTAAAAACCATTACTAAAAAATGGGCAGAGATGGGCTGGAGAGATGGCTTAGCAGTTAAAAGCACTGGCTGTTCTTTCAGAGGTCCTGAGTTCAATTCCCAACAACCACATGGTGGCTCCCAGCCATTTATAATGAGATCTGTGTCCTCCTCTGGTATGCAGGCCTACATGCAGGCAGAACATTGTAAACATAATAAATAAATCTTTTTTTAAAATGGGCAGAGAAAAAAAAAAGGGCAGAGATACAATGATTACGATTTTACTTTTATCTCTTTTCTCTTCCTCTTCTTTTTTTTTTTTTTTTTTTTTTGATCTGTCCTGACAGGGGTTCTCTGTGTAGCTTTGGCTGACCTGGAACTCACTCAGTGGGCCAGGCTGGCCTTGAACTATCAGAGATCCACCTGCCTCTGACTCCAGAGTGCTGGGATTAAAGATATGTACCACCACCACCTGGCTCTATATATTTGCTTCATCAGAAAACTGAAACCTCATCAGAAAAACATCCCACAGAAATCTATTTCCCACATTACTTCTGTTAATATTTTACATCACTTCTCATTGATTTTTTCACCCTCCCTTCCCTGAGAGGAAATGTGAAGATTTATGGACTCACTTATTTTGGCTTTTTGAGATTACTATCACTATGTAGTTGCACTGGCCTCTACTTAAAGAAATCTTACTGTTTCCAATTTCAAAGGCTCAAACTAGATGAGTCTTCCTTTTTTTGCTGCCAGAATCCACGGCTCGCTACAAGCCAGGAAAATACTACACCTGAACAGTATCTTTAAGGTATCTTATACAACTTTCAAGTCAACCTGGGTATGAGTGTGCAGGTTGCATTTTATACCAGGTCAGCTGAAAAACCAAACTGCCATCCTTCTTATCAGCAAACAAAGAGTACAACTGGCATAACCTCCAGATCCAAATGCAGAAGGACCCTGGGCATACCAAATGGTCTCTCTGCATGTCCAGCAATCCTCACTCACGGTCAGTGGTCAGGTCTCCTGAAAACCAGAGTTCTCCCTCAGGCCCAGATTGCTTGTGTTCTTTTGGAGACATAGTCTCACTACCCAGTTCTGGCAGGCCTGGAGCTCCCTATGCAAATGAAGCTGCCCTCAAACTCACACAGATGTCCACTTCTACCTAATGCTAAGATTAAAGGCCTATGACACATACCTGTTGGGTCAGGCCTACATTTCCTACTTTCCGTTTCTTTCTTTCTTTTCTCCTGGTTATTCGAGACAGCGTTTACCTGTGTAGCCCTGGGGTTCCTAGAACTCACTCTGTAGACCAGGCAAGCCTCAAACTCACAGAGATCAAACTGCCTCTGCCTCTGGAGTGCTGGGATTAAAGGCTCAAACTACCACCTAGCTCAGGCCCAGATTCTTTAGCCTATATGCCTCATCTTAATGCATTTACACATGTTCTAACAGTTGTTCCAATGTCATACTAAATCAGCTACTTTTCTTAACTCCATATAAATACTAACACAAAGAAGAGGGAGAACTTGGGGTTTAACAGTAGCTATAAAACTAACACATACCTGATTTCGAAGAGGCTGTTGCTGTGATGGTCGTTCCCTGTGTGTGTGGCTTTCTCGAGTTATTGCAGATGCACCAGAATCGACATGAACTGATCCTACCGGAGTAGGCTAGAAGAATGAAAGTAAATGTCAAAGGGTAGCCTGGTGTGGTGGCAGATGCCTTTAGTCCCAGCACTCAGGAGACAGAGACAGGGGATCTCTATGAGTTTGAGGCCAGCCTGATCAACACAGTGAGTTCCAGGACAGTTAAAGCTATAGATTGAGACCCCAAAAAAGTCAAATGCGGAAAACAAATTTAATGTAATAGCTCTGCTGTTAGGAATCAGTCTTTTCTATTTCTTTAAAAAAAAAAAAAAAAGTTTAAATTTAGGTGGGTGTGATGGTGTGCATGCCTTTAATCCCAGCACTCAGGGAGGCAGAGATAGGCTGATCACTTTGAGTTCCAGGCCAGCTTGGTCTACAAAGCAAGTCCAGGACAGCCAAGGCTACACAGAGAAACCCTGTATTGAAAAACCAAACCAAACCAACAACAACAACAAAAGTTATGTCTAAGGGGGTTTGGTCTGCATGCATGTCTGTGCACCGCATGTGCCCCAGGAGGTCACAAGAGGGTGTTGGGTTCTCTAGAAATGAAGTTACAGAGTTGTAAGCTGCCGGGTAGATGCTGGAAATTGAACTCAGGTCATCTAGAAGAGCAACCAGTGCTTTTAACCGATGAACTATCTTTCTAGTCCCTGCTGTTTTTCTTTCTGTTGTTTTCCCATGTTTGGTCATTTGCAGAAGGGAAGGTAATTTGGTTCTCAATAATCCATTTGAGAGTATCTTAAAAGGCAAAAAACTATTCTACAGCATTATCTATTAGCACACTCTCTGATGCTGTGGACTCCTGGCCAGAATAGTAAATCCAGGTTTCATACTGGTACTGGATAGGTTCTACTCCTACAGAAGTCAAAGTTTTTCTACAGCACAGATAGTGCTAAATTGTGGATCATTCAAAACAAATGTGTAAAACACTAGCTTAATTAAAATTCTAGTATCTCAGGATATACATAATAATCTTTCAAGATTTATTTTATGTTGATATATGTTCTTGTGGACAATTTACCCTTGTTTATTCAAATGCTGATTTCTCTATCCCAGTATCTGGTTTCAATCCAGGAAATTCCATTGTGATGCTTAGTCTAAGCATCACCTGTCTCAAGTTTGTGTAAAAATGCCACCATTTGTTCTCTGTATTTTCAATTAAACGACCAGCGCAAATGGAAAGAATAGGGACATCCTGGTCCTGAGGGGAGGAGAAGAAAGGAGTGGGAGAAGTCGGAGAGCAGGGATGGGTAGGAGAGGACTTTGAAATACAAGGAGAGATGAACCTAAGATATGACTAAAAGCAAGTATATGGGTGAAATCTGAATGGTAGGAAACTATGCGGGCTTGGAGGTTTAGGATGGAGTAACTATTGCTCAGCATTGTGCTCTAGGTTAATTAAATAAATTGCAGTCTCTGTGGTGATTTGGGTATACAGCTGGTTTAGGAATAGCCACTGCTTAACTAAAATATAAATTAATAAATATTAATAACCCACAAGAATTTTATTTTATGTATATAAGTATTTGGCTAAAAGTATATATAAACACCATATGTGTGCCTGGTATCCAGAGTAGAAGAGGGCACTGGATCCCCTGGAACTGGAGTTACAGACGGTTGTCAGGTGCTGTGTGAATTCTGGGAATTGAACCTGTGTCCTCTATAGGAACAGCAGTGCTCTTACCTGCTGAGTCATCCCTCCAGCCTAAGGATAGCAACCTATAGTGTTACTTGAAAATGGTTCGTAAATGCAAGCAATTTAGATAGGACAGGCTAGAAAAAAAGATGGGGCAGTACTGGTCTGGGAATTTTTTTTAAAGGATACTTACAATAGGCCTTCCAACCCAGTCATAGGCATAGTCAAAGGTGTAGCCTTTCCGTTCAAACAGATCCGAAAAGAGAGTCCGTAAATACTCATAATCAGGTTTTTCAAAGAAGTCTAATCGCCTGACATATCGAAGGTAGGTTGCCATCTCCTCTGTTAGAAAGAGGTAAAAAGCCATGTCTGTTAACTGAATGACTCCCTAGAGTTTAAGCTATCTGCCACACAAGAGCGATCTGTACAAATTACTTGACAGTAATGTTTTCTTTATGGACCAAATAAGAGTGATATCTTCCTTGGGCTGAATAATAAAATTTAAATTCAAAGAAATTTAAATGATCTGGCTAACACCTATTAGTATTTATAGACACTGTGACATTACCTACTTCAAACTGTCAGTCACACTGGCTGTATATTATCCTTTTAGCATCCTACCTGGAAAGTTCTCACACAGAGCTTCAATGGGAGTATTCCTTTTGGTATCACCAATTTTTTGATATCTCTCTTTTAATGTATCAGCCTGTAGAAAGTAAAGAAAGAAAATTACCTCAAAAAACATAGTAAGTAAATACATTTAAATATGCTTCAGACACTGGGATTATAGTCTTTTTTAAGATATGTGTGGAATATATGCCAAAGGAGGACAGACAAGGATGCCAGTTCCCTGCAGCTAGAGTTACAGGTGGCTGTGAACTAACTGATGTGTATGTGTGCTAGGAAATGAACTTGGGCGCACTACAACAGCAGTACATGTTCTTAAACCACTGAGTCATCTCTCTAGCCACAATAGTCATTTTCATTCAAACTGGCAGGATTTGTTAGTGGATCTATTTTCTCTTAAACAAATAAGGATGTACAGACATGCTGTGTTTAGATGCATACAAACCTCTGCTTAGCTTTAGAAAGTCTCAGATGAAATGGACAGACAGGATAAGAAAACAAAACATTATTTTAAAAACTGCAGCTGCTTAGAAAACTCCCATGACCACTTAAGAGTTCAACAGTGACTTAGCCCCTCTCCCTCTAAGGTCAGTTCCAGCTTCTGACAAATCCAAAACAGATGCATATACTAGTTGACATCCAAAGAAAATGTTTTCTCAGATGAAGTCACACATTTTTGTGAACTTTTCTGCAGTTAGTAATTCATCTTCCTACTTGAAGGGAGAGAAAAATTATTTACATATATACTGTCAAACTGAAAAGCACAGAAGGGCCAGAAGTGAGGAAAATCCTTTAAATAACGTTTCCAGGTTTGGGAAAACACCAACAAACAAAACCTTCCCACACATAGTAAGTTACCTGCAGAATAGGCAGTGCTAACAAATATGTGTGTGCCAGTGGGCAAAAGCAGTCCAAATACAACACACAGGACTGAACACAAGAGGCTTCTGGACCTTGGACTCTGCATTAGGCTCTAGGAAGCCTGCTTTACTCAGAATTAAGTAAGAGCGAGAAAAAGTACGTTGGAGAGATTCTAAATCCACTTCTATCATTAAAACGGGATCACATAGTCTATACTAGTTCCAAGCAAGTAAGCAGGGCTAATCAACTGTCAGCTATGTGACCAGCAACAAGGATGTGTAGCTATTTCTAACATGTCACTCACGATCAATGAGAAGACATACATGACTAGACATTAGAGATGAGAAGTGTTAGGAGAAAAACTTCAGAGAGAATGGGAGGCTCTGGTTTTGGCTCAGAGAAAGAACATTTACCTAGCACATACAAGGCCCTGTGTTCAATCAGAGAATGAATGGGTGTAGGAATCATGTCCTAGAAAGCAAAAGAAAATGAATTATTCTGCCCACCTGGAGGAAGGAGGTATACTTCAAATTATAGATTAAGATTCTTTTCACACTAATATGTTGAAATAAATTACAACTAAAAACATATCTTATATGTGACAATGTAAAGGGCCTTGTGAAGAGTTAGGAGGTAAAGTTTTTTAGTAACAGTCACAGAGTAATAATAATGCTCATAAGTGTATTAAGTGTGTTAATTAAGAGTTTACTCACAGGTACTGTATAACATCTACCTAAACAAAGTGACTAAAACTTATGTTTGCAAAAAATGGCTATTATTTGAAAAGTTACTTATTCAGTAATATTTTGAACAGCAGTGTTAAGCCTGAAATTTTTTCTGCTGTTTTAGTTAAGGTGAGTCCTTTGCCTATGTAGGATGAATAGATATTTTCCAGTTCTCCTCCGTGGCCTGGAAAAACCCTGCCGGCTTTTTTGGTTAATGTGTTGCTGCTGTTGTCCTCAATTTGTCCTGAAATTTCCCCGATACCCGGGGAACAGAGTTCCTGTTACAATGACAATGGAGGACAGACACCAGCATGCAGAGAAGAGCAGCACTGCCGAGGCTGCCTGGAGGGAAGGAGGGAAGGATTGTGAAAACCCAAACACAAAGCGGCAGGCATTTCGGTGAGCAGGCCAAATGTGAATAAACTGGAGCTCCCAAAGCCAGGTAAACACTTACAATGTGGACTAATCCCTGCTTCTCATCTCTGAAGGCAACCTTCCCCTTTGTGCTTTTTAGAGACACCATGCTGGCAGCTCTTTAATTATCCACTGAGCAGAGACAAACACGTTCAAGGATACCTTGAGTCCTTGCCAGGGTAGGCTGCCTCGAAGGAAGTACATGAACATATGGCCTAGGGCTTCCAAATCATCTCGCCGGCTTTGCTCTAAGAGAAAAGACAGATCACAGACATTATGTTTGTAGTTATTAAAGCAGAACGAGCTTTAAAACCAAGCAATCCCCCCTGAAGCCCTTCTGCTCTGGAAAGGCTCTGCTTACTAATCTCTGTATACATAAACCAGGAACAATATTTTAGATCAAAACTGAAAAACAGTAGATGGCCTTCCTCTGTTTTTAACAAATAAATAGTAAGTGAAGAGTAAATTCTAAATTAAAACCAAGGTCCAGTGCTAGACATTAGGCAAAGCATTCCTCACTCAACACTGTCACCTGCCTGAGAGTGAGTTAATACATAAATGCAACAGGACTTAACAGGGTATGAGCTGCCATTACCCTTTGGTTACCACAAGGGAAGCGAGCATCAGTCTGAGCAGCTGAAGCTACTTTAAAATACTTTGGCTAAGCCTGCAAAGATACAAGCTGCAGAATGTCTGGCACACATGTTTGGCAATTTTTTTTTTTTCCCCAAGACAGGGTTTCTCTGTATAGTGCTGTCTGTCTATCGGTCTATAGACAAGGTTGGCTTTAAACTCACAGAGATCTACCTGCCTCTGCCTTCTGAGCCTGGGATTAAAGGCATGCACCACTACCTCCCCTGGCAATGTTTAGCAATTTTAATTCATCACAAAAATTAACAGTTTAGTTTCAAGTCAGGAGAGAACAATGTATCACTTCTTGGTTAACATTCCATTTATACCATGTATCCCATAACCATCTTAAAAAACTCAGCAAATTTAGCACTGAAGGTGTCGTCTATGGATACACAAAATAAGTTGCTATCCTTTAAAAAGGATAAAACAAGTTGTTGGGTTTTCTTTCCTTTGAAATAGGAAGACGAATTAGTAACTGCAGAAGAAGTTGATAAAAATGTGTGACTTCATCTGATAAAACATTGTTTGTATGTCAACTAAATAATAGCATATGTATCTACTTTGAACTTAGCAATTATGGCTCATCACAGATATCTTTATTATTCATTGTTCTTGTTTTATACAGCTAGGGTTTCATGTAGCACAAGATGGGCTCAAATTTGCTTTGTAGCTCAGGATGATCCTCCTTCTCAGCTTGCTTATTTTATTTTAATTTCATTTCATCCTGTTTATGAGTGTTTTGCCTGCCTGCATGGCTGTGTGCCACATTCATGCCTGGTGTTTGAGGGATCCAGAAGAAGGAGTTGGATCTCCTAGAACTGGAGTTACAGATGGTTGTTAGCTGTCATGTGGATTCTGGGAACTGAACTCAGGTCCTTTGGAAGTGCAGTCACTGCTCTTAACCACTGAGCCATCTCTCCAAGCCCTGCCTCCACTTCTCAAGTGTTAAAAAAATACAGACATGATCTGTGTGTTTACTTTTCGTTTTAGCTAAATTTAGAGCTTCCCCAAAAGGAATTACAGCTGGGTTTAGTGGTGTACACCTTTAACCCTAGCACTAAAAAGGTAGAGGCAGATGATCTCTGTGAGTTCAAGGCCAGCTTGGGCTACATGAAACCCTAACTGACATGGTTGAAGGCAGGGAAGAGTACACAAGGAAAACTAAGAGACTACCTTGAACTTGTTTTATTTTTTTAAAGACAGGCTGGCCTAAAACTCATGATCCTTATAGCTCAGCCTCCCAACTGCTGGGATTACAGGAATGCATCACATCATTTTGCTATGTATCACCTTCAACTTGATTCTGATCTTTAAGCAGAAAGTAAAATCCAAGATTGTCATCTAGGCTGGGAAATCCACAGAATAACTAAAAGTACAGGACAATGTATGATTGCTGCCTCAAATTATGGGAAACTTGTACAAAAAGAAATGAGTAGTAATACTGTAAACCTGGTCAAATTCTCCCTGCCAGAGAAGAAATAGTTCCTAAATGGAGAACCTACTATTTTTTTTTCTTTTTTTTTGCTAAAGATACATCAAACTGCCTTCTAAATATTTATGTTTAGACCTACATATTAGTGCTGCTTTCAACGTTTGTCAAAAAAGTTTCTGAGAGACTCATAACTTTCAAAGTTTTAAGAATAAGTGACTGCTGAGTGCTTTCCCTTAATGGGACATCTCTACCCTCCAGCAAGACTCAAGAACCATTAAGGAAGAAGGTGTGTAAAGAATGTAAAGGTTAAGGGATAGGGAAGAGTGCTATGGTAAATGCTGTCTTTTGAATATGAAATGGCCATTGCACTCATGAACTTACAGCAGCTAGTTACCTGTAGAGGGTCAAGCCAGTCAATAACTCCAACATTGGTGGGGGAGATGCTCATGAGGCTCCACCCTCGGCTGAGGAGTGATTGGCAACTGATGGTTGCTGGAGGAAGAGGGAAGTCATTTTATTTCTGGGATATGGCCTGTGCTCATGAAGGCAGCATTAACTTGCCTCAGTGGGTTATTTAAAAGAGGAGGAGGGCTGGGTGTGCTGGCGGATGCCTTTAATCTCAGGCAGGCAGATCACTGTGAGTTTGAGGCCAGCCTGGTCTACATAACTAGTCAGAACAGCCAAGGCTACACAGAAAAACATTGTCTTGAAAAACAAACAAACAAAACAAAACAAAAAAAAAAAAAAAAAAAAAGGAAAAGGAGAAAGAGAAGGAGATGAAGGTGAAAGGAGCATGTGTTGGAGGAGGTTCAGGAGGAGCTGAGGTGGTTAATAATATAAGAATAGATTTTTACACACACACACTTGCTGAATAAATAAGAAATATTTTTAATAAAAAATGAATAGTACTCTACAGGGTAGATGAACAATTTCAACTTAAAAACTTTTGTTCTATCACTCACATGCATGTATCATTGTGCCTTGTTGCTACTTCCTATTTGCCTTTCAAATACTCTTCCTAATCCCATACACCTTCCAGGTCATCTTCTTCATCTCAGGGCACCCTCTTCTGAAAAGGCAACTTTGTAAATAGTATTGTGACAGAAGGGTGATTTTCCTGGATTATTTTTGTTTTTTTGTTTGTTTTGTTTTTGAGGAAGATGTCTCACTTGGTAGCCCAGGCTGGCCTAGAACTCACTATGAAAGCTCAAGCAAACCTTGAACTTTTCATAATCCTCTTGCCTCCTGCTTATACAATACTGGGATCACAGGAATGGGCCACTATGCCTGACAAGAAAAGTTTTGAAAAGGTAGTTTCTAATAGAAAAAGGTGACCCCATAACTGAGGCATAATTGTGTGGGAAAGGTCTGTCATGAATGAGTAAGTCCTGGATTAAAAATCCCTAGGATTAAAAAAAAGGAAGGAAAAAAAAGTCTTGAAAAGAATGAAATAAAACAGCAAGCTCTCCAGACACTTTTGTCTACCTGGTTATCTAAAACTTGCAATAAAATACTACACATGATTGAAAACAAGTAGACAAAAAGTTTACTAGAACAAAAGAAATAAGGACAAAAACAGTGTTCGAGGTGAGCGAAACAGAAAGGGAGACACAGCAGGAAAGTTTCTCACACAGTATTACACCTCTCCTTTTTTACATCTGTTTCCTGTATGTAATGGGAAGCCTCTTCATTAAAAAAAAAAAAAAAAATTCCCTAGGCAAATGCTTAAGTGAGCACTAGAGGGCAAACTCTCCACAGATTTATATTTTTTCAAACACAGAAAAAAAAAAAAAAAAAAAAAAAAAAAAATAGATTTTTTAAAAAAAAAAAAAAAAAAAAAAAAAAAAAAAAAGGATGTAGCTTTTTGAGTCCTGAAAAGAATAAAAACCTATCTGTGGAACAGAGAATAGAAAAACTATGGTACCTAAGTCAGGTGTGAGACCTAGGTCTGGGCTCACCATTTCTATTTCTATTTCTCAGTCCAGTGAAATGAAAGTACATCCAAGCCTCAGTTTCCTATATGAAAATAGTCATTTTAGATAATTTGAAAATCATTTTTGAGCTCTAAAATTTTAAAGTAATCAGTGTTAAACTATTAGGTTTTAAATTCTATCTATCTATCTATCTATCTATCTATCTATCTATCTATCTATCAATCTATCTATCTGTCTATCTCTCTATCTACCTATCTACCTGTCATCTATTTATATGAGTGAGACATGGTCTCTCTGTGTGGCCCTGGCTGTCTGTGAACTCACTGCCTCTGCTGGGGTTACAGTCATGTGCCACCACTACCCAGACATTACTTAAAGTGAAAACCAAGCATGAGCTTTCTTCATCCTTGTCTGGACATTCTGCACTTGCTTATTTGTTCATTTAATTCAACAGGTCCTCCTCACTTTTTCAGGGTGGGTATTTTTGTTTTCAATGAAGTTTCACTACCAGGAAATGAACAAGACAAAATGTCTTCAACATGGCGAAGGCACACTTTCAACTTATAAAAAGATATGCTTGCTTTACATGCACAAAACATACTTTGCTCAAAGAAAAAGAGTATTCTCTAATTTTAACCATTATATAATACAAGCTGGGCTGTCTCAATCAGTGCTTAATCTGTGGGCGGTGGCTCATCTGATATAATGCCAGGTAGGAAATATTTTCCTCTGCTCACTTCTATTACACAAAGAAAAGCAATTCTCTGAGTTATTTGATAACAAATTTCCCAGGATCTCTCTTCTTCATTACAACTTAGAAATTTTAACACATTTCAAAACCAAAAACATTAGAGTTCCTATGGAAACTTCTCTAGTGTGATACCCAAGATAGAGCTTGTGAGTTTTGCTTTGTTTGAGACATGATCTCACAAGGTAGCCCCAGCTGGTCTGGAACTTGCTATGCAGATGAGGTTGGTCTTGAACCTCAGAGACCCATCAGCCTCTGCCTCCAGACTGCTGAAATTAAAGATGTGCACTACAATACTGAATTACAAGAATCCTTGCCAGGCATGGTGGTACATGTTCCCCCTCCTCCCCCCACCCAAAAAGTTTCTCTGTGTAGCCTTGGCTACCTAAAACTTGCTTTGTAGACCAGGCTGGTCTTGAACTCACACAGATCCACCTGCCTCTGCCTCTCGGAGTGTTGGGATTACAGGCATGTGGCACTGAGCCTGGTGTGGCACATGCTTTTAATCCCAGAATTTGGGAGGCAGGAGCAGGTAGATCTCTGAGTTCAAGGCCAGTTTGGTCAGGGCTACACAGTGAAACCCTGTCTTGAAAAACAATACCCCCCCCCCACACACACACAAAAGAGCAGAGAGGCAGGGGGAAGATTCTTTACAATATGTAGAGAACAAAGAAAATGTCAAGACACATTCGATTTGACCTGAGGAACACTTGGACCTCATGAAATCTGACTTGTGAAATAATTCTAGTGGTAATGGCAGCACAGCAAGAAGTACTGCACTATCACACAGGGTAAATGCTCAGAACATACTTTATAGAGTAATAAGGAGGACCACAACATGGAATGACCCACTGGGCTAAATATTCTATCGGCATATATTTTGCTTGCATGTATGTCTGTGCACCACATGTGTTCCTGGTCCCAAAGAGTTCAGAACAGATCAGATCCCCTGGAGCTAGAGTTAAAGATGGTTGTGAGCTGCCACAAGTGTGCTGGGAACTGAACCTCATCCTCTGGAAGAGCAGAGGACCAGTGCTCCTAGCTGCTGAGCCATCTTTCCAGCCCCCTAATCTGTTTTAGTGAAACCTCTTCACTAACACGGGCACTAGCCTGATGTCCTCCTTTTGTCTGCTCATATACAGTATCATATACATGTAAACACAATTCATTACTAAACCCATTCAGACACTACTATCATGCAGCAGTAATTCAAGTTCTTAAGCTGCTGCAGAATAAAACATGAGAAAACACAGTATTAAGGTATTTGGGAACATCATTAACTTACCATTTCCATCTCTCAAGTACAAAAAGAGTCACTTACCTTAGGATGCAACAAGCGGCACAAGCTGTGATGCACAATGTAATGCACAGTAAAGTGTCACTGGAAAAGAAGCTTGTTCACATAACCCACCCTTTAAACATACCTTTGCCAAGATGCGTGTTGATAGACATGTATCGTGCAGTTCCAGTTAAGCTTTTGTGCTCTCTGTAAGGTATGTGTTTTTTGGTTTCAGGATCAATGTATTCCTTGGCCAGACCAAAATCTATAATGTGTATTACATGTTCTTTCTTATTGCCTTGTCGGCCAATCAAGAAGTTCTCTGGTTTGACATCTCGGTAAATGAGATTCTTTGAGTGTACATACTCCATTCGAGAAAGCTAAAAAAAAGAAAAAATAATGGAAATACCATGAAATAACCATGTTGGAGGAGGGAAATCCAAAGCACTTTTTTTTGAGACAGGTTTTCACTATGTAGCTTGATTCTCCTGGAATGCACAAGTTCTGCCCGCCTCTGCCTCCCAAGTGCTGAGATCAAAGACATGTGGAACTAGGCCTGGCCCAAAACATTTCTTTTTAAAATTGTCTACTTGTTTATTTGTTTGTGCATGTGTGCACAAGTGCATTCCTGAGCATGTGTGTCATGGTCACAAGATAACTTGTAGAAGTAAGTTCTACCATGTAGACCTGAGAGCTAACCTTAGGCTGTCAGACTTGGTGGCAAGCACCTTTACCTGCTGAGTCATTTCACACCTTCCTGATCCCCCCTCCCTCAGTTTTATTTTTTCTTTCCCATTATTCTGTATCACTCTGCTGTCTAGGCTAGGCCTTGAGCTCTTGGACTTAGGCAATCTTCTTATCTGGGTCTCCTAAGAAGCTGCTACTGTAGATATAACACTGCCCCTGGCAGTGTTTAATCTAAGATTAAAACTCATCTCTTGGTTGGTTGGTTTGCATCTGGGATGTGGTGATGCATGCTTTGATCCCAGATGGATCTCCATGAGTTCAATGCCAGCCTGGTCTACATAAGAAAGTTCCAGGCCAGTCAGGGCTACAGAGTAAGATCTTGTCTCCAAAAAAAAAATAAATAACAACACAAAAATCCACTCTTATTCATCTCCCACTTTACTGACTTATAAACTAAAACTACATTTTAAGGTTTGTTTTCTAATTTTATTTATGCATATGTATATGTGCCTTCCTGAGTTTACATGTAACAATCCTGTGAATGTGCCTGTAAGGCCAGAGGATGTCAGAGTCCCTGGTACTTGAGTTACAGGTAGTATTAGCTGACTGATGTAGGTCCTGGGAATCAAATTCAGGTTTTCTGCAAGAGCACTAATCACTCTTAACTTCTGAGTCTATCTTTAGCACTCCCCTGCCCCAAAATACTTTTGTAAGAAATATATAACAACTGTTAATATCAGGAGAAAAAAAAATGAGACAGTCCATTTTTACTTTCTATATTGTAACTTGCAAACATGCCTCTGAGACAGGCACCACTGCCACCTCACCTCCTGTCCACACTTTCTACTGTCAATTACTTAGGGCTCTCTACCCCCAATTGCAGAAGTAAGACAGCAGGGGCTCAGTGAAATCAATGCTAGCCTGTTATCAGCCAGCTGGCTGGCAGCAGCAGGGAATGCATAGTCTAGTGACCACAGCTCAAAATAAGTAACTGTAACATTGTGTCAAATTTCATTCAATAATTCTATCTACTTAGCTTAGAAAGGAAACCTTAAATACCTGGAGTTTGGTCAATTTTCAACTATTTCCTAATTGCTATTGGATGATGGTGAGACCATCACTACTTCAAATGAATTAAGATGTACCTGAAGGTTGTGGTGGGGTGGCGCTACACAAACATCCTAGCGCTCAGGAGGCTGAATAAGAGGATCTAAAGTTCAAAGACAGTCTAAGCTGGTGAGATTATACCTCAGAACAAAATAACTCCCCCAATATCTGAATTCTTCCCTTAAGGCTCTAAAAAAACTTCTCAAAAGAGATTATTCTAACTGCTAAGATGGAAATAGTATGTAATTTGGCTGCAAAGCTTCTTGGTCAGCCCAAAAGTATATAATATACCAGAGAATTAAAGATCTCAGTCATATGATTTTGAATAAAGCTTAGTACAATGAATAGTACCTTCAGTCTTTTCTAGTTCTCAACAGTGAGGAAAAGAGGGCATGGTAAAAGCTCATAGCTGCGTGCCTAAGACCTATAAATAAAGTGTTGAAGCATTACTTGACTTTGCACACCCCACCTATCCGTCCTCTTTTTCCCTAATGTAAATTATATTCTTCCACTTCACTTACAGGAATGGTTATGCTTCAAGGTGCAAATTCTTAAAATAGAGTAAACTGCAGTACACTGACTTCTCTCAGTTAACTCTTTCGTAACCGTCTAAGTTGTGTGACTAAAAACTTACCTTAGTTGCCTGGCATATTACATACTGGCCAAATGGCTTTCTGGCCAAATTAGACATAGGAACCAGCTAAAGCAGCAATTGTAACAGTTCCTTTCAGAAGTCTGCTAGATCCTTCTAGAATGTCATTAAGTCTGTAAAAACTAATTCACCAGATGTCACTATAGCTAATATATCACCAAAAGGTCCATGAGGAGATGGGCAAAGGATATAGTTATCTTCTGGAACAACACACCAACTTACCAACTGGATGGCTATCATTAATACCGTCTTCAAAGTAAACGTTCGGTCACAGAGATCAAACAAGTCCTCCAAGCTAGGGCCAAGGAGCTCCAGAACCATGGCATTGTACTTCCCACATGGTCCAAAGTAAAACACCTGTGGGAGGCCTTCGCCTGAAAGCAGAACAGGAAATGGGGTATAGAGTAGAAGACATAAAAACCAAAACATAAGACAACTGCATTAGCAATGAATGTAATATAAGTGTAATCAATTTCCTTTCACAGTCCCTGCTGGAAAAGTTAAAATGAGTATATAATAGCTTCAGTGGGAACCATTACTGGGTGGAAAAGGCTAAGTCACTGTATAATACATTCAGATAAGCAGCTATTTAATACCAGAGTGCCAAAGGCATTTCCACTACTATATAAAAGAAAATGATCCCTGATACATTATTGGTTCAGAGTGTAAGCTATTCTTCCCGTAGGATGCCTGAAAGCACAGTATCATAAAAGGCTCATAGGAAGCCTCACTGAGTTCAAATCCAAGCTAACAAACCTTGTTACATACATTAGCTGGTTTCATTAGCATTCCCAGGATCTACTGCTAAAGCCAAAAGGAGTTGCTTACAACTGCTGCCCCTGGAGAAATAGGATTGAAGAGGCTAGGTCAAAGAGGTACAGCCTGGCCCTACGCTAGCACAACTAGCTTGCTTTTATGTAGAATCTCTGTAGGCCTTTGTTTTTTTTTCAGTTAGGAGTCAGTAGACACTTAGTATTTGGTTGCTGTTAAGTAATTATGAAAGAAAAGGGGGAAAACTAAAAATCTCAAAAGCTAAAGTTTTCCCAAATTTGAATTTCATAGATATGTGAAACTAAAAATCTGGGTTTTCTCACCTAAATAGCAACTTGTGAATTAATTCCTCTTTACAGTGAATCATAAAAACAAGGTATTCAGTAAATGCTTATAAAGTGATACCATGAGAAGAGTAGATACTTAGAAAGCTGTAAAATATTAAGAAAAGTATCTCATCTTAATCTAGCAGCAACATTTCCACCCCACACATATGTGTTTATTAGTCTACAGCTATGCATGCTGTCAATTACTCTCCTACCAAATTTAAGAAAGTACAATTTTATCCATCTATTTATTTATTTAGGTTTTTGGAGACAGGGTTTCTCTGTGTAGCCCTGGCTGTTATTTGTGCAGGCAATTCAACTGGCCTTCTCTTAGGGACCTTTAGGGTCCTGACAGCATCCTATGTCAGTATCTGCATCCTATGACATCATCTGGACGACATACTTAGTGACCTGTCCGCCACTCTTCTCCCCCCCTTTACTCTCTTACTCTGGCCCTTGCTCTCCCTCTCCTGCTATCTCTTCTCTCTCTGTTGGGGCACCCCCTCCCCCACCATGCCTCTCTCTCTCTCCATCTCCATCCAATAAACCCCTTTCATATAAGATCGGTTGTGTGCATGGCATTTTTATATAAATACTAACACTGGCTATCCTGGAACTTGATCTGTAGAGTAGGATGGCCTCGAACTCAGAAATCCATCTGCCTCTGCTCCCCGAGTGCTGGGACTATAGGCACGTGCCACCATGCATGGCCTCTATCTTTTTATTTTTTAAAGATTTTTGAAACCGGAGAGATAGTTCAGCTGTTAAAGGCTAGGCTCACAACCAAAAAAATAAAGATTTTTATTTATGTGTATGTGTGTATATATGTCATACATATACTGGTGCCCAAGGAAGCTAGAAGAGGGCATCAGATCCTCTGGAGCTGGAGTAATAGGTGGTTATGAAACAGGGGTGCTGGGAAGTGAACCCCGGTCCTTTGGAAAAGCAGGAACTGTCTCGTCTCTCCAGCCATCCTTCTTTTCTAATTTATATGAATGAAATACAGGCAGAAGCAATGTACATCTAACCATCCTTTTCCCAAGAAAATGCTGGAGTTGCTGTGATTCACTGCCACAAGGTATACATATTAGCTATTTCATATATTGCATTAATCTATCTAGTTCCTTTTAGACCTTACACAACTTAATTTCAATATGTTCATGGCTAGTTTGTATCATCGAACAAGATAAAGATACTCTTGGCTCCTACTAATTCTGGAGTTATTTTTATTCTGTCTCCAATCCAAAAAAAAAAAAAAAAAAAAAAAAAGGATTTAACTGAATTGCCTGCCCCCCCCCCCTTCCTCTTGTTGTTCTGAAGTCATTTTTCGGTTAATTTTAAACTTATGAAGTGTAACAGTTGTTTTCAAGGAGTCTGGATGAGAAATTCAATGAGGAACATTTTATCCAAGAGGTTAATTGCTTTTAGCTTTCAAACACACAATAGATGGAATTTGGGGATATTTTGAATTTATGCGCAATTTAATAGATTTTTTTCCTTTTTAAAAAATTTATTTTTTTAATTTATTACAATTTATTAATTTTGTATCCCAGCTGTAGCCTCCTCCCTGAGCCCCTTCCAATTCTGCCCTCCCTCCCTCTTCTCCTCCCATGCCTCTTTCCCAGTCCACTGATAGGGGAGGTCCTCCTCCCCTCCCATCTGACCCTAGCCTATCAGGTCTCATCAGAACTGGCTGCATTATGAAAGAAGGGGGAGATAGAAAGACCTGGAGAAGAAGGAGCTCCACAAGGAGACCAACAGAACCAAAAAATATGGGCCCAGGGGTCTTTTCTGAGACTGATATTCCAACCCAAGGACCGCACGGGGAGATAAGCTAGAACCCCTGCACAGATATAGCCCATGGCAGCTTAGTCTCCAAGTGGGTTCCCTAGTAAGGGGAACAGGGGCTGTTTCTGACATGAACTCAGTGGTGGGCTCTTTGATCACCTCCTCCTGGGGGGGAGGGGGAACAGCCTTACCAGGCCACAGAGGAAGACAATTTAATAGTTTGTAAATGGCTCTAAAATTTTATTTTCCTAACATTAGCATTATATTCCTCAAAGCTAGTTGTAGCAGGGTTTGTTAGCTGTCTGGCCAACATTCAGTCTCTCCTTCCCTATTTACTAAAAGAACTTTTTGGTGTGTGTGTATGAATGTGCACTGCAGATGGGTGTGTACGGGTGTGTACACTTGTGTGCAGGTCACAGTCAGTCTTGGGTGTTGATCCTTCTTTGCCTTCCCAGCACTGAGATTACAAGGATGCACCACTGTGCCTGGCTTTCATGGGCACTGAGTGGGATGTCGAACTTTTAGTCTTAAATTTACCGACTGAGGCATCTCTCCAGTCCCTAGAACTTCTGATCATTGCAAAAAGCAACCAGCAGTTTTAACTGATTATAGGATGGTCAATGAGATGGAAGCAAAAATGTTTTGGGTGGGGTGGTTCTATCTAGAAAAGCTCTCTCAAGAGACTTGATTCAAGTGGAAGGAAAACATATGGAACTCCAGAAGGAGAAACATGAGCACCTTCAGGATAAAATACAGCAACCAAAGGAGCACAAGGTCTGATGTCTGTGGAATAATCACACTGAAGCTGGGCTTTCTGTCCGTCCAATACTTTTTCCCCCCCTTCTTCCTTCCTTCTTTATTTCCTTTCTGTCTTTTTCTTTTCTTTTCTTTTTTTTGAGGTGCTGGTCTATCACTAAACCCTTTCCAGAGCTGTTTTTAGTTTTGTTTTTTGTTTTAAATCTAACTGAGCTACAGTTACATGCTTCATTTAAAGAAAGGAAAAACAAAGCTAACCATACTTAATACATTGTTCCTTTACCTATCCTTTTTTTAAAAACACAGTCTCCAAGTCAGATCTAGTTAAAAATAAGAGTAGTAAGTTGCTTGTTCTTAACAACCTTCAATATCAAACCTAGGTATCCCCTTGTTACAAGTTTCCATATTTACTAAAGACTCACAAAAACATTTTTGGATAATGCTTATAATTTCTAACTATGTCAATAATAAATTCTGCCTAGAAACTTCACAGAATGAGGAGTTCCTCATTTTTTGCATGAAAGCCTTTGCTGCATGAAAGCCTTCAGAAAGCTTTAGTGAATATAGGGATGTGTAAGACCACCTCCAGACTGCTAAGTAGTTTTACAGTATTTCTTGGAATGTATTAGTTCCAAGAAACTAGTGCAGAAAGAGCTTAAGTCAAGAGTCTTCTATCTAGTATTTGCCTCTGCTACTACTTCTAGCAAATTCCTTTGGCTCCCTCTGTAGATTGGCTTTTTAATCTTTGCAATACAGAAGAATTTAAACTAGTTCTTTAAATCTAAATTATCACTATAATTTCCCTCTAGCTCACACTTTGTAAGATCACAAAATCCCTATGAATTAAACTTAGATTCCATATGGAGTAGCAATTAAAATGTAAGCTACCTGGCCAATGTGCAGTAGCCCATGCCTGTAACCCTAGAGCTCACAAGGGCAGAACTCTAGAGTTCAAGGCCAAACTGGTCTACAAAGTAAATCCATGCCAGCCATGGCATCACAGAGAAACTTTGTCTTGAAAAACAAACAAACAAACAAACAAACAAACAAACAAACAAACGTAAGCTACCTAGTTCTGCTGTGACTTATGTGCCAGGGCAGGTTCGTACTCATGGGGGGGGGGGTGTCCTCCCCTTCTCTGAGGAGAAGAGGAGGGGGATGGAGGACAGGGCTGTGAGGGTAGGACTAGGAGGGGGGGGGGCACGATCAGAATAAAATTGAATAAATAAATGAAAAAAGTTAGTTAACAGTGGCATGCAACTAGAAAAAGGTTCATCTGAAACATTCTTAAAACTTAAAAACAGATGAACTTTGCTTCACGCCTTCTGAATTAGAATTTCTAGAAGTGGGGCAGAAGCAACAAAGCTCTCTAAGTGCTGGGCAGCCCCAACGGGAAACTGTACCTGGAGAGAAGAGATACAAGGCATTGCTTTGCTTTACGCCTAGTACAGTACCAGGGCTCAAGAAACACAAACAAACGGTTTCTACACAGTTCTTTCAGATTGGAACAACTAAAGTTATCTGTCTAGTCATCTGAGACCACGTCTCACTATATACAGCTGAGACTGGCCTCAAACTTGCTCTCTTCCTGACTTAACCTCCTGACTGCTGGCACTACAGGCATGTCACCATATCCAGCTTGGACACAATATGTTTTATTTTATTTTTCAAAATATGTTTTAAAGGAAACAATTTTAAGGTTACTTAGAAGACTTCCTAGGGATGAGAGCAGCTTTTTATCCTAAGTTTCTTCGGTTATTACAAGAAATGGATTGCCAAGTAGGAAAGTGTCTTCAAGAGATGCAGCTGTAATTTAATAGAACTGTCTGTACAGAGTTGCCTGTTTAAGTGCTGTTCTGTACCTGTCTATTTTGTATGTCTGCCCCTAGAGCAGCAACAGACCTCCACTATTGTATGATAGAGACAATCATACAATAATGTTTTACCCATCTCTGGGCTCAGTGCAAGTGAAAATTCTGAATTTTTCACCGTTTTGTACAGCCATCTCCAATTCACATTATGTTGTGAAATTCTTTAATAAGCCTTGGGGTAATACAAGCTGTATACACGGTAAACAAGGCACTTCTTATAAATAATTGCGAAAGAAATAGGATGGCAGAACTGAGCAAAGCACTGAATTCTTTGATTATGGCATATCAGAAACTTAGGCAGTTTTATAATCTCTGTCTCTGTCTCTCTGAGGGGTGCATGGTTTCACTGTCATCTAAGGCTAAAGAACTCACTCTGGTTCAGGCTGACCTTGAACTTGAAAAAAATGTTAGCTAACACTGGCATGCAACTAGAAGTGGTATATCTCTGTCTCTCTAGTACTGGGATGTCAGGCTTAAAATCACACATCAGGCTAGCTTTATAATCTTTTATCTGCTTTGGAAACACTGAATTCTAAAGGGAGGTCTCCCATTAAGTGAGCCAAGGGAACAGAAACAGTTTAATCAGAGGTGAAATCCTCAGTAAAACCACGGTACGAGATTATATATCACATCACCCTGACCATTTTCCCAGAAATAGCCTTTCCATTTAGCAGTAGCATTTTCTTGTAAATCCTGTACGCCGTATGTCTCACATATATATCAGGTTGTATGCCATAGGAAGTAAGGTTACAATACAACAGATAATCATCATAAATTTAATTTGGGCTAAAAATACCATACCAACACTAACTGCTAATTTATCATCCAAGCTGCTGCTACCGAAAAAGATTCCGTAATGTACTATGAACAGTAACTACCCTATGCAGAGATGTTTTAAATGTGTATCAGGCTAAGAACTGAACTAGAAGCACCTAGATGTAACAGCATGGCCTAAAGCTTTGCATTTGGCTGTTAACCATGTTGCTCCCCATGGTCTGCTTGCTGTCTTTATGAGCAGACACTCACGTACCGTACCCCAAGTGTTGCTGTGTAACCCTGCCTTCCTGATTAGCGAATAAAAGGCCTACACTTGGGCAGGACAGAATGAGGATGGAGCTAAGGTTCATGGGCTTAGAGGATAAAAGGATTGTGGGGAAAGAGAGGTAGTAGGGGAGAAAGGAGGGCAGAGTCGCCATGGGAGAGGAAAAGAACCACACGGGCCAGGAGGAGGAACTCTGAGGGTCTTCGTGGAGAGAAGAGGCCCAGAGGGAAATCATAAGCAAGTAGTTATGGAATTCTGGATAGGAAGTAGGCCAGACAGAAATTATTAGAGTGATCGGCATGAATGGGAGCTGAAAGATAAGGGTAGTTTAGGGGGTTAATATCTGCCCAGCCCCAGGCTTATCTGAAATCTATCAGGTGTCTGATTTGATAGCAGGTTAAATGAAACCACTTCAATGATTATAGGTTTTGATAATAAACACTATTAATTTAATTTTTTATATTTTCTACAACACATGAAATTTTTGGTAATTTGCTCATATTTATTACCCAATAATTAGCCTCCAATCTTTAAAAAACAAAAAGCAACCAAAACTAAATTGTCTAATTGTGAAGCAAATTCTATCTACAATATTATTCAGATATAAAATTAGTACTTAAAACTTCAATCTAGGTACAGTGGTTCATAGTTACACCTATTCAAAGGTGGAGACAGGAGGTCTGCTGTGAGGCCAGTGAGGGCTACCGTTTCCTCTCAAAAACAAACAGGTGAGAGTATTTGCTATGGAAGCATATGATTTCATATGCCCAGCATGGTGATTTTGGAACATAAAAAACAATGTAGTTTTATAATTTCTTCTCTTTGGTAGGTGGTGGTGGTTTCACTGTAGTCTACACTAATGAGAAATTCACTTTGTAGCCCAGGCTGGCCTCAAACTCAGTAATGACAGCTCTGTGAAGGATAGAGACAGGATTGTTGGAGCTCCCATCAGTTCTAGATTCAGTAAAATGCCTCCCTCAAGGGATAAGGTGAAGACTTTGGTGTACATGTATGCATGCATGTATACATATTACATAAAAGCATGTACACACACACACACTCTCTCACACACACACACACACACACACTTGTGATTAATGTTTTGCTTGTTGTTAGTGTTTGTTTTGTTTCTTTTCTTTTTTCTTTTTTTTCTTTTTTTTTGAGACAGGGTCTCTCTCTATGCAGCCCTGGATGTCCTGGAACTTGGTATGTAGATCAGGCTAGCCTTGAACTCACAGAGATCCACCAGTCTCTGCCTTCCTAGTGCTGGGATTAAAGGCATGTGCCACTATGCCCAGACTAAGAGTTTTTATAAAAATATTTACTTTCTTTTTAAGTGTGTGTGTGTGCCTGTCTGTGAGTGTTTCACACTTTGGAGCTGGAGTTATAAGCAGTTATAAGCCACTTGATGAGAACTGAACTCAGAAACTCTGAAAGAGTTGTACATGCTCCTAACTGCTGAGTCAGCTCTCCAACCCTGAGATTGACTTACAAAGACAGAACAGCTATTGAATTTCAAAAAGTAGGCTGAAAGCTAAGAGATGCTGGTTCTTAAAACACATGTGAACAAAAACTACAAAGTCATGACAATTCTAGTGAGTATTCGGAAGGAATAAATGAGAGAAACATGAGGTTAACCAAGTATCACCAATGTCTGACAATTCACCTTCCTGACAAACATGCCATATTTGTCTCTGTTTGTGTATGTCTTCCCTATAAACAGAAGACTATCTGAAGGCAGTAACTATTGTATGTTAATATGTTTATGTTAGTATTTAGCACTGGTCCAGGCATTCAGCTGATTTGAGGAAATGGAGTACTAAGTAACAAATGCAATGTGATGAAAAATGATGTGAGTTTCTACCTGGGATGCAATGTTTACCTACAAATGCTAAAATGCACACACATACAAAAAGCAAAACAAACAACAAATTTTAAATGTATATAGAATGCAAACTAAATGGATCCTCCTTTCCCTGAGATCTTGTCTCAATTTCCTTGCAATTAAAAAAAAAAAAAAAAAAGACTGAAAGTAACTCAAAGTTGCAATCTTTCACATTTTGGCTTTTTCCTTTGTACTTTCTTTTGATGGTAGCTGTTTATGGTACCTGTAGTTTACTTGTATTATTCCCCCTAAACAGGTGAACAGCCATGCAAAATTAATCACTTTATTTAACAGCACTAAAAGCTACACTGAAAGGTCTTTATGCTCTCAGCACCTACAGAATTGAAGGTGGCAGCAATGGCCTGCAACCTCAGTTATTAGGGAGACTGAGGAACAAGGACCACAGGCTCAAGGTCAGTTTAAACACCCTCTCTGAAAAAACAAACAATTAAACAACAACAAAACCCATTATCAGCTGTCCCATCTACACAGTTTATCTAAACTTGATTATACCCATCTTTCTCTGTCTTGCCTCTCTCTATCCATTTACAGGTAGATTACTTTGGTCTTGTCTATCTTGTTCTTCCACAGTACTTAAGAAGCCCTTTCCTACCTCATTGGAATCTCATTCATCCCATGAAGATAAAATCAAATTACTAATCCCATATTTCATAGATAACAAAGAATCTCTGAGGAACTCTGTGAAATAATATGACCAAGTGATAATACCGTAACATCAGAACTTATGGAGATGGCTACTAAAGAACCATGGATAAGCTGGGCAAAGGGACAACGATTTCATCACACCATTCAAATAGTGTATAATTTAGTGTGTAATTTAAAACTGAAGAAGAGTTTACTGCTAAAAATTTTCATGTAATATTTTCAAATAATGGATACCTGGAAAACCGAACATTATACTTCTGACCTCATTATCCTGTGAACCAAGAATATATTTCTCACATGAATTTGAAATGGCATTTCTAGCCTTTGCAAATGAAAGAATACAGACAAACATTTATACAATACTGGGAAATAAAAATCTTTGCTCTTACTTTTGAGGTGCTAGAGAGTCAAACCTGGGTTTTTTGGTATGCTACACTAGTACTCTCCCTTACTGAGTTATGAACCCAACATTCATTCTTGGGCATTTATAGAAACAAGTCTTGAATGTAAATTCTTTGAAGATTAAATGATGAGCTAAAATGTATATATACTTTAACATTTTGCACATGTGTCAGCTTCAAGTTACTGTTTTAAAATGTCTGAGAAAAACAACTTAAAAGGAGAAAATGTTTACTTTGTGTTAGTGGTTCCACTCCACAGTCACTTGGCCCCAATACTTCTGGGGCTTGTGGCAAGGCAAAACATCACAGCAGAGGCATGCTGCTAACATCATGATAGCCAATAAGTGATGAGAGAGCAAAAGGTAAGTGTCCAATATCACCTTTCAAAAAGTTCTGCCACCTCCCAACTGCTGCACACAGCTTACCAAGCCTTTAAACGTGAGGCTTGGCATCACACTTCAGATCCAAATCTTAATAGTATAGAAAGCAAAGCTACTGCAGTCCTAAATCCCTTTATTCTGTCTCTAGTCCTGGGCCTACATTCAACAGTTATTGCTATGGTCCCATTACTTGGGGATCTAAGCTCAGGGGTACCTACCATCCAAACATTGAAGTTACTACTTTTTATACACAGTCATGTGTGTGTAAAATCGTCTTTGTCTTTTCATTCAATGTATCACTGACAATTCAAAATCAGGAGACTCCTTCTTGCAATATTTGTTTAATGTTACACTTAGAAAACCTCAATCATACTATTATATAAGGCTACTACAGATGATTCTACTAACTATATAAGTTTTTTGTTTGTTTTTGTTATTTGTTTTTTGAGACAGGGTTTCTTTGAGTAACAGCCCTGTGTACTTGCTTTGTAGACCAGGTTGGCCTTGAACTAAGAGATGCACCTGCCTCTGTCTCCCTGAGTGCTGGGATTATAGGTGTGTGCCACCATGCTCAGCTTTTAAAATTTTTTTTTATAAGTAACTGTCCTGAAGTGACTTGCTCAGGTAAGTGCAACAGTCAAGTCCTAAAATCCTGACTTCTGCCTCCAAATCTTGGTCTCAGGCTTTTCTGCTACATCACATCTACTTAACCGTGATCTTAATTCATAGACTTTAATAAAAGTGATGGCATGAACTCTGGCATGAACATTACCTTGACAGGAACAAAACCTTTTTCCCCCCACTACCACAGAAGCGTACAAACCCTAATGACAGTCGAAAACACTGATGATTAGGTTGATAGATTATTAATGCAAATGATTAAGAAAAATAATTTTGTTACAGATTCACAGCTAAGATTTCAGTGGAAAAGCTCTAAATACTTTTTTCCTGGATGTGGTGGTGCATACTTACAATTTTCTGCAATTCTAGGCCAGCCAGCCTGGTCTATATGACAAGTTACAGGCCAGCCAGAGCTATACAGTGACACCCTGTCTCAAAAAACCAACCAACCAACCAACCAACCAACCAACCAACCAACCAACCAACCAACCACACAAATCTGACCAAGAAATCAATTTTCAAGTTAAGCCTAAAAGTTAGATACATCATGAAGAACTTAAAAACAAACAAACAAACAAGCAAATACACAACCTGACATACTTAGAATAATACAGGAACTATAAAAGGCAGATTAAGAATGTTTTTATTAAAAAAAAAAAAGAATGTTTTTATTCCCTGTGGGTCCATATTACAAATCGTTCCAAGAACTGTCTCAACTGCAAAAATAAGCCCATACATTGTGGAAGTGGCCACCGAAGCTCAGGGTAAATTTTGGGTCAGTGTAGTAGTGTTGGAAGTTGGGCTTTTAGGTGAGACTGACGGTTGCTTGCATAAGAATGAGCAGGAATGAAATATAGTTCCCACAAGAGCCAAAGAGCCACTTACTCTAAGTATTTGGGTTGAAGAAACGGCTCCGCAATAGAGTGCTTACCCGGCATGGGCTGCCTCCGTCTGGTCCTCAGTGCCACAGAAACAAATGCCCGGGCCTATGATGTGCCTGGCTTCCCTGGCCTGTCTTCTATACACACTCATTTGTTCTTCTATTTTGTACCACGAATTGAAACTGCATGTCGTCACCAGAAGATGAACAGAAGTGTGCACCCATGCTCTTGAACATCCAGAAACATGTATAAAATATTAAAAAATATATATATACTGCTGGGCGTAGTAGTGCTCACCTTTAATCCGAGAACCTGGGAGGTAGAGGCAGGCAGATCTCTGTTCCAGGACAGCCAGGGGCACACAGAGAAAACCTGTCTTGGAAAACAAAGCAGAACAAAAACCCTCCAAACAACAAGACCAAGACCACCCAAACAAAACCAAATTACTGTTTTAAGTATCTGTTATAGCAACAAAAAAATTAACTCTAACACCCACTAAGGCACAATGACTAATCAGAGCACAGAGCCATAATGACCCCAGCACTCAACCTTCTTCTTTACCTTGGGAAGGAAAAGCTAAGCATTACTTTTTTCTACCTGGAAAGGTAAGAGTGTTTGCCACAGAACACTTCCCAATGGAACAGATGCTAAAGGCTGCTGTGGTTTTGTTTTTTTCATTTTACCTTTCATTCAAGTATGACTCTATTAGAGCAGAAGTGACCTGACAGAACACTCAGATGAGCTTACAATTTTGGTTCCTTTAAAAGGCATGAATATATTTAAGAAAGCAAAGTGAATTAATCTATCCTACAGATTTTTAACCTGAAGAATGATAATGCTGATAGATTGTGAACTAAAGTAACAAATACTTTCCTTACAAAAACTATTAAAATGGAAATGTCAGATCTGCTAACTCGTTTGGAACTGCTGTGTGGATGCTGGGAATTGAATCTGGGTCCTTTGGAAGCGCAGCCAGTGCTCTTAACTGCTGAGTCAGCTCTCTAATCAAAAGGGATGTCTAAGACCATCGGAAAACACAGATATTTACATTGTGATTCCTAACATTAACACAATTACAGTTTCGAAGTAACAACAAAAATTTTAGAGTTGGGGATCACCACAATATGAGGAATTGTATTAAAGGGTCACAGCATTAGGAAGGTTGGGAACCACTGGTCTAGAGTAGTTACTATGCCCAAAGATGGCTTGAGAATAAGAAAGGAAACATATAGGCCAGCAGGAAGAAAGATGGTATGAAGACAACACAGTACTAGTATGTACAACTTAGTGTTAAAGGACAGAAAGCGGCACCAGAAACTGAACCGCTCTGTTCTTCTGAAAAGTGAGCCCCGACTAGCAACTGGCGACTGACTCAACTCTCCTAAATCTTTGCCCATGTAAGCACAATAATAATTTTCTGGAACTAACTATAACCCTCCAGTACAGTCACCTTCTACATAAGTTAGCTGGGCTTATTTCCAGAACTTTACCTTCTGTTTTGAATGTAAAAGACAAATTTCAAGTAACAAACACTGCCTTCACTGAGCAAATGCCTCCAGCTGGTCTGCACTATGCAAAAACAACACGCTGCAAGGGTGTCAGTACTCTGTGTCACTGTGAGATATGTACAGGTCAACAATTTCACAACACTCTGCTGTAACTGAAAAAAAAAAAAAAACCCAAACCATGATATGAGTAAAATGTGTTTTTTTTTTCCTCTTGCAAGAGAGATTTTTCCAAACTTTTACCACTAAAGGAAACAACAAAACCAAGTGGCTTTTTATATCTTCCTCTTTTATAAACAATTTAAAAACTTTAAATTTAATTTATCTGTTTGTTTGTTTATATGTGTATGTGTGCCATGATGCTTTTGTGGAGAACAGAAGACAACTTTTTTTTTTAGAGAGCTTGTTCTGTCCTTTCTCTATGAGTTCTGGAGCCTGATCTCAGGAGTCAGGTTTACACAGGAAGCACTTTTACCTGCTGAGTTCTCTTAGCTCCTCACCTCTCTTTTTTTAATCCCCTTTGAGACAGGATTTCAATATGTAGCTTCCTGAGTCCTGGCATTATAAGCATGTGCCAACAAGCCTGAATGAGTACTAAAGTGAAAAGAAGGGTCAACTGCAGTTGGCTCTACAAGAGGCGCAAGTCTCTGACAGCACTGCATATCACTGTAGAGTAGAGTTAATGAGTAAGGTCCCAGTGTAAAAGAAATCTCTCTGTGTGTCTAATCTTTGTAATTTTGTGACATGGTGTAGTTACCTTCAGGTCCCTACACAGCTCACACCCAACAGTTGCTTAATGCATATACCCAAACCTTCACAATGTTTTAAGGTCATGATTTTTATACTGGTCACGTTCACAGCTATTCTGGGTCTCGAGATTGACGACCTGTATGGCAGACACAAGCACAGAATTCATCCTGATCCCAGTGTTGGGTCTCAGATATCAGTTATTCATTTTGGCCAACTAACATAGTTAAGGGGTAATATCATGCTGTGTTATTCCTGA
The DNA here is from genome assembly GCF_907164565.1 of Psammomys obesus. Taxonomy (NCBI): domain Eukaryota; kingdom Metazoa; phylum Chordata; class Mammalia; order Rodentia; family Muridae; genus Psammomys; species Psammomys obesus. Next base: position 3,516,755 of record NW_026585691.1, on the reverse strand, counting down.
AATTATAGATGGAAACTCATAGTACGACTGTTTTTTAAAATCCAGATTTAGCTTTAGATTATTTTATTAATTTTGTTTGTTTGTTCTGAGACAGGATCTTAACTATATATCCATAGTTTTCCAGAAATTTGTTATGTAGGCTGCACTATCCTGAACTCAGAGAAATCTGCCAGCCTCTGCTTCCCCAGCGCTAGGAGTCACGACATATGCCACCACACGTGGCCAAATTAATTTATTTTATCTTTTAATTTCTTTCCTTTTATTTGACATATACAGCTGTTCTGCTGGCACATCCTCTACATCATGTGCATGCAGTACCTTTGGAGGCAGGAAGAGGGCACTGGATCCCTGGGATTGAAGTTACAGGTTTGGAGCCATCTGACATAGATGCTGGCAACTGAACTTGGGTCCTCTGGAAGAGCAGACTGTATGTACTTCTGCTGAGCCATCTCTCCAGCTCTATTTTAGACTATTTTAACACAATAAAATAAACTTGAAATTTTTCTAGGATTTAACTTAGAAACAACTCAATTAAGCTTTCTATGACTCTAGTTCCAAAGGATCTGACACCCCACCTTACCTCCAAGAATTCCTGCATGTATGTGCTGCCTATAAATATGCTCAGAGGCACACACTCAAAAATATAATAAATACTTTTAAACTGAAAATGAATAACTAGTGGCAAGTAAGTGATTTATAACTTTTTAAGTTTAGTATATAAAACCACTTTACTCCCTTTACTCCCTACTATCTCGTCTCCCGTCCCCAGCGTCAGCATCAGCTATTAACTGGACTTGGACTACAACATCAATGTTCTTTTAAATGCTAGTTTACAATTCTTTCTGAGTTGGACATGATATAATTTTAGTACTCAAGAGACTAGAACAGGAAGGTAACAAGTCTGAGGCCAGCCTGGCCACACAGTATAAGGTAGGTAGGAATAGGTATACACAACATAGGTAGATTTGTAGTATCTCCTTTCTGGCGCCTGCCCAGCCACACACTGGTTTATCTGAAGCTTGTCCTATATTACTGTAACTCAGCAGCTTTTCTTCTGTTTTCTTTTCTTTCTTTTTTCTTAGAGACAGGGTTTCTCTGTGTAGTCCTGGCTGTCCTGGTCTCGATTTGTAGACCAGGTTGGCCTTGAACTCATAGAGATCCAGCTGCCTCTTCCTAAGCAGTGCTGAAATTAAAGGTGTGCATGACCACACCAGGCTCAGAGCAACTTTCCATACAGCAGTCTCAGGTTCTTGCTACTGACTCATCAACTCATGCACACATGTATGCAGGTTCTGCTCCCAGGCAGAGCAAGAGTGACACTGGTGTGTTGTTTTTCTGCAAAGGATATGCGAAAGCTCAGATATCTAACTTAGAAAACAGGACTGTAACTTTTTTCTATGAGGAAATATTACATATTTCACACAGGCCACTTCTACAGAGAGGAGCAAGCCGCAAAGCAGGAAAGTCAAGTGTTAACCTCAACTCATCGTTGTACTTCCTTCAGAGAAAGAGATCAGCTGCTTCTCTTAACTGTGTCTCCCATGTTGATTCTTTTTCAACAAGAGCAGGTTGAGTACAGTCTGTTCTGAAAGGGCATTTTTCTGGGAGGACTCACTACCCTAGGGCAAAACAGTGGAACCTCTCCCATTCTCCTCTCTTTTTCTTTCATGAATGCCTGAGCTGGAAACAGAAGTGTGAGCCTTGCACACGATAAGCAAGTACCCTACCATTTAGCTACATCCTATTCTTATATAATTGTTTAAAATGTTTTAAGGCAGGTGGTGAGATGGTTTAGCAGGTAAAGGTTCCAGCCTTAGTTAGGGTTTCTATTGCTGCGAAAGAACACCATGACCAAAAAGCAAATTGGAGAGCACGGGTTTATTTGTCTTACACTTCCAGATCATTGAAGAAGTCATGAAAAGAACTGGAGCCTGGAGGCAGGAGCTGGTGGAGAGGCCATGGGAGGAATGCTGCTTATCTGCTTGTTCCCTGTGGCTTGCTTAGCCGCTTTTTTATAGAATGGAAGACTACAAGCCCAGGGTTGGCACCACCCACAATGGGCTGGGCCCTTCCCCATTGATCACTAATTGAGAAAATGCCTTACAACTGGACCTTAAGGAGGCATTTCCTCATCTGAGAATTTCTTTCTCTACCTTCTGTCAAGTTGACACACAAAACCAACCAGTACAGTCCTTGTTGCAAGCTTGATAACCTGGGTTCTATCACTGGAACCCACAAAGTGAAAAGAGAGAACTGATTCCTGAAACTTATCCTCTGACCTCCACATGCACTTGGTAGCACACGCATGTACGCGTGCATGCATTGTACACACACACACACACACACACACACACACACAATGAATGGTGGTTTGAATGAGATGTCCCTACATACTCAAGCATTTCAATGCTTGGTCCCCAGTTGGAGGCACTTTGGGGATAGAATGAGGATGTGTGTGTAGCCGCTGTTTGCTATTTCTCCACCATTATTCCACCCTTCCAACCCCCTAACACTAGGTAGGAAACAAGGATAGAAGGGGAAAGGTGCATCATTTTCGTTAGACTACTTTTGGCTGATTAGGGGCATCGAGTTCCTTGGAGCAACTTTGATCTCTGCTGTCAGGATATTCAACTTCTCATCTCTTTGCACATGACCACCTGACAAACCACAAAACAGCAACCAGCAACTACTACCAGCAACTGCAGCAGCAGCAGCAGCTACCACCCTCTCTCAGCATTTTTCTACACTCTCAGGAGTCCCCAGAATTCTAAATGTCATATACTTGCAGCAAGTATCTGCAGCTGGCAAAATCACACCCCTACTAGAGCACCACTCAAATCATAGTCAGTTGCTGTGGACACTTTGAAGCAGCCTCATGCCCCACACCTGGGATTAAACACACACACACACACACACACACACACACACACACACACACACACTTCCATAACATTCTGTGTTTTTAAAAACAAAAATTCTCAATACAGGTGAGGTCTTGTTGAGGAAGTGTGTCACACACAGTGGGCTTTGCGACACACAGTGGGCTTTGCGAAGTTTAAGTACTGGTACCAGTCCCAGTTCATGCTCTGCTGCCTGTCTGCAATTTGAGATACTGGCCTAGGGCAGGAGGTTCCGTTGAACCCAGGAGTTAGTGAAGTGATTAACATTTTCCTTAAGATATTTTTCTGAGATTTTTTAAATTTTTATTTAATGTAGTGTTCTACATGCATGCATACCTCCACACCAGAAGACAGGATCAGATCTCGCTATAGATGGTTGGGAGCCACCATGTGGGTGCTGGGAATTGAACTCAGGAACTCTAGAAGAGCAGCCAGTGCTCTTAACCTCTGAGCCATCTCTCCGGCCCTTTTCTGAGATGTTAATGTTAGTATTTTCCCCAGGAGTTTATATACAGCACACAGACACACTTGATACACACCCTTCCATCCTCCTTTCTGGGTGGCCTAGTTTAGAAAGCTAGAGTAACTGAAATCTTGTTTATCTTCTTTTAACTCAAACTATGTTTCTCCTTTTTTGGTCATCCTAAAGGAATATTTTTATTAGTAACTTGGTAGAAATGTAAAAAGGCAGACTTAGGAATTAGCCTAACTTTTTCCTGCCACTGAAATACTGACCAGCCACCATAAGATTGAACGTCAGACCTTAAAATACACTTGAGGGCTGGAAAGATGGTTCAGCTGTTAAGAGTGTGTCCTGTTCTTCCAGAGGACCTACCTTGGTTCCTAGTTGTAGTCCACTGCCTATAACTCCAACTCTAGGTGATCCAACACCGCTGGCCCCCCTTGGAGACCTGCATTTATTTCTTTATACCCTTAGGGAAGGGTATACATAATTAAAAATTAATCTCTGAATTACAGTTATGAAGTAGCAACGAGAATAATTTTATGGTTGAGGTCACCACAACATGAGGAACTATATTAAAGAATGGCAACATTGGGAAGGTTGAGAACCACTGCTCTAGGATAAACTACCTGCCCACTTGTTAGCTGCAGACAAGAGTACTAAGACAACATGCACTCCAGTTATTTTAAGAGCAGTGGGTAAAATTGGGCAGAGTTACACACTTGTAATCTAAACATACAAGAGGTCAACAAAGAAGGATTTCAGTTCAAGAATAGCCTGAGATACATAGAAAGACTCAAGCCCAGCCTGGGATACACACCAAGATACTGTCAAAACGAACAAACAAACAAACAAACAACAAATGCAAGAAAAGAAAAGGGGGGCTGGAGATGGTTCAGCAGTTTAGAGTGTTGGCTGCTTTTCCAGAGGACCCAGGTTAGAGTCCTAGCACTCACTTGGCAGCTGGCAAACTGTCAGTAACTCCACTTTCAAGAAATCTGACACCCTCTTCTAGCACCAGGAATGCACAATGTATATATACATACATGCAGGTAAAACACAAATTAAATATGTGAAAAGAAAAAGCCAATATGCAAGCTCAAAAGTTTAAAAAATTAAAAAAAGGGCAGAAACCACCACTGAATTTCACAGAAAATAAAGATGACCCTGAAGAGATGGCTCAGAGGTAGGGAACTCACTGGCCAGTTAGCCTGAACAGAATGGTGAGGTTCACTGAGAGACAGTCTCAATAAACAAAACAAACAAACAAACAAACAAACAGAGCGAATAAGGTGAAGAGCAATAAGGGAAGACACACAATATTCAACTCTGGGTCACACACACACACACACACACACACACACACACACACACACACACACAAATGCAGAAGATGTAACTTTAGATGATCGCTCAGAATTGACACTGGGATAAAAGCCACCAAGATAGTCTTCTACACAGTGAGAGTTGGCCTGAAAAGAACAGCAGAGCCCTCCTATTCTCACTGGTAGCAATGACAGACATACAAATCTCAGGGCTTTTAGTTTTTCTTCACTCCCTTAAGCAATATGCGATTTTTTTAACAGCCCTCCTCTTATGGTCTCTGTGTAACACTTCTTTATAGAGAATGTCCAAGCCCCTGGACTGCAGTGTTTCGTGTTTGTGAAGAGCATGACTCTAATAGCAGATTTTATTCTCATATAGAGAATTTTCCCACAGTTGAACACAGGGCCTTGCGCAGATCAGGTAAACGCTCTCCCACTGACCTATATTCTAGCTCTGGTTTGCATTTTCAGATGCTGTGTTCCCCCTCAGCCTCCCATACTGCTAGGACTGCAGTGTGCGTCATGGTGTATGGCTTCGCATTAAAAAAAGAGAACAGCCTGTTCTGGTGGCTTTATCTGCAAGGGCTTATAGAAGAAATTTTAGAAACTGGCCTGGTCACTTCCCCAGGCCCACTCAACCATCTGCTGGGATGGATTAGGTATGTTTTAGCCTATGTCTTAGATTTGTGAGATGTGTTTGTTTGTGAATGTGTTTTTCATAATTAGGCTAAGACTGTTGTTATTACCCTAAAAATTTTGCAACTCAACAACATTATGAGCCAGATGTTATGGTACCCACCTGTAATCCTAGTACTTGAGAGACTAAGGCAGAAGGACTACCATAAATTCGAGTCCAGACTGGGTCACACAGTAAGGTCCAAACCACCTGTGGTGACAATGTAAAGCCTTATCTCAACCAAGCCAAGTCCAACTAGACCACACCAACATTAGTACACTAGGAAGAGCACCAGGAGTAAGAACTGAGAACCAGGGGTGGTGGTGCATACCTATAACCCAGTACTGAGGAGGTGAACACTGGAGCATAAGGAATCTTGGCTAGCTGGGCTATGAAACCCTGTCTCAAAATGAACAAGCCAACAAGCATGGCTTTAGTGTCCTTTGGAGAATCTTATAGGTTTCAAAAGATAATCCATTATTTAAAATGGAATAAAATTCTACATGTATAAATTATACAACGAAGATGGCTATACATGCCGTAATGTTATTACAAAATAATGCAAAAATGTCAGAAGAGAACCAAGGACAGGAAAAATAGTGGCAAGATATGGAGAAGAGCTAAAGATAAATGTTTGGCAAATAAGTCATCATGTGGAAGAACTAACTTTCTCATATGGACAAAAAAACAATGGAGTAACTAGAAATTCTCTGGAAGCCCTGAATTACAATGTAAGTTTCCTTGTTAACTCAAAAGGTTTCTCAATATATATGGTCTAGCTATATAGAGAAAAAATATATATAGCTACTTATTTATAAACAAACAAACAAACAAACAACACCAAAATTCCATCAATTTTGTTCTCAGGCTAGAGAAATCAGCCTCAAGTTTTACACATATCTGAGAACTTAGTGTCCAGTTGCAATTTTTAAAATTACATTATTATTACTATATCTATGGGGTTTTGCCTGCATAGATGTCTGTGCACTTTATGCGGGCCTCTTGCCTGAGGAGGCCACAAGAGGACACTGGGTCCCCTGGAACTGGAGCTACACATGGTTGTGAGTCACCATGTGGGTACTGGAAATAAAAACTGGGTAGGTCAGCTGCCTGATGGTGGCCTTTAATTCCAATACTTGGAAGACAAAGGCAGCCTGAGGCCAGCCTGGTCTATAGAGTGAGTTCCAGGACAGCCAAGGCTACATGGAGAAACTTGTCTCGAAAAAAATCAAATACAAAACAACAACAAAACAAAACTGGGTAGGTTCTCTAAAAGAGCAGCCAATGCTCTTAACTGCTGAGCTGTCTCTCCAGCCAATGAGTGGATCTTGTAAAATGAACAAAACAATGAGTAAAGCCATGGTACTGTACTTTAGAATTTATCTCAATCTAAGCTCTAAAGCACAGCATGCAAATGACAAGTCCTTTCTCCTTTTCCCCCTGGTGCATGTAAAGTCAGGGAAGAGATAAATCCCAAATCCCTAAAGCTTGTGTGGTTTAAGCAGCTTTAACCCTTAGCATCTAAGGGTTGACCTGTGGTAGGGTCACAGCATTAACAACCCCTTCAACTGCACCTCCAGGAGCCAGACAGCAAACATCTTTTGGTGGGCCATGTTTATCACCTATCCAATAAACAGGAGATAAGTGGTCTAGGAAAAGAGGCAAACCAAACAAACTTACTTTAGGGTATCCAAATAAACTCCAAATAAACAAATAAATAAAGGGAGAAAAATTAAAGGACTTACCTGCACTTCCAAGCTGTTTATAAAACCTGTACTCTAAATGAAGTTGCGGAGCACGTGATTTTATTGGTTCCTGAAACCCAAGAAGAAAAACTATGATCAAATTTCTACAACTGGGCTTTTTTTCCAATCTTAGATTTTCAGAGCAAACAGGGCAAAGATCCTTTCATGTTTTAGAGATGATCTCCACATGACAGTATGTTCTTACCACAGTTGTCTTTGAAAGCACAGTTAAAAGCTGTATTATGTGCAACCCCTTTCATAGGCAAAGACAGACCTCTCCATGAACCATTACTCACTGGCAGCTCTCTCAGCATGAAATGCTCTTCCAAAATGTGCTCAATCACCCATCTACCTTTTTTTCCTTCTTTTCCTCCTTGCCAATAAATCACTATGTAGTCCAGGGTGACTTCAAAGTCTCAAAATCTTCCTGCCTCTCTGACTCCTGAGTGCTAGAATTATAGGTGTGCACTGCTGTGTTTCGTTCAGATATCAAATCTTAAAAAAACAGCGGATATTTCTTGTTTGTGTTAGTATGATTTCTGGTTGGTAAACACTTTATTTTTAGAAAATTAGTACATGCTAAAACATACTTTAAATTACACAAAAATTCAGAAGAAAGCAAAAATAATCTGAGGATATATTGTTTTAAATAATCATTATTAAAGCTTTGGTAAATTTTGTGGGTAGAAATTAATTTTTTTGAGACTATGTACTATGAATTCTTTATATAGTCCAGGCTAGCCTTTCACTTGCAAATCTCCTGTCTTAGTACCCTGAAAGCTGGGATCAGAGGTGTATACCACCATCATTGGCTCCAAGTACTTATCTGTATCTATTATACTAGACATTCCTGTAAGATCATTTTATATGAAGGAGATCTGGGTATATTTGCTGTTTACTATTATGTGAGGAATGCAACAGTTGTACTGGCTGAAATATACTCTGTGTGTGTATGCACTCACTGTTTTCAGCTTTCAATGTTATGAAACATACTGTTACAAACATTCCTATGTGTATTTGTTTATACCTACAAAAATTAAAGATTGTAAATGCAGCATACATAAATAACTTTGATTAATATAGTATTCAGGTTTTTCTGTTTTGTTTTAAAACAGGGTCTCTCTAAGCAGTCCTGGCTGTCCTTGAACTCACAGAGATCCACCTGCCTCTGCCTTAGTGCTGAGATTAAAGGCATGCACCATCATACCTGGCTGTGTTCAATTTTTAATAACAATAATTTTCTTCCTTATTTAGGAAAAAGGCCTTTAGAAGGTTTTTTTAAACATATAGTAATTGGATAAAATAATAGAACTCATTATGCCAGTTTCACACACACACATATGTGATGGAAATTCACACACACACCTTACTGCCCTCTCTACAGTCTCACAGGTCCCTTTGTTTTTCCCAAATAGTTCACCTTTTTCTTCATATATCGGATTTTTTAAAAACTAGATTTCATGTATGTAAACCCAACGACGAAAACAAAACCAACCATATGGTTCATTTCAGTTTTTTCCGACAAAAACTGGACAGTTTTGTCAAGCATAGTGAGTCACGCCTTCAATTCCAGTATCTGGAAGCTGAGGCAGAAAGATCATCTACAAGCTTGAGCCCAGCTTGAGCTGTATAATGAGTTACAGGCCACCTCAGGCTAGAGTGAGGCCCTAACTACGAACAGCAACAACAATGAAAACAGTTTCTAGCCTTTATGCAGCAGGCAAACAACCACATGTTGCTCTATACCACCCTAAGAATTGATGGTTAACTGGTCTAAACAGGTGTAGTATTGGCAAATAGCTAACAAGGCAGCCAGAGGCCATCCAAAAAGATAAGAGTTTGTCAATTTGGTATATAAATCATAGGCAAAAACCACCACGAGGTTGTTCTTACCTCTTTATCAGCTAGGTGTAGTGTCCCCTGTCTTTAAGATAAAAGGAGAAACAAACAAACAAACAAACAAAAAACAGACAAGCAGATTTCTGAGTTAGAGACCAGCTTGGTCTACACAGCAAACTGCAGGCCAGAGTTACATGGTGAGACTCTGTCTTAAGACAAAACAAAACCACCCACAAAAACAAACAAAACAACCAATCAACCAACCAAAACTCATAATCAAGCCAGATATGTTTATAATTTATATAACCTTAGTATTTAAGATTTGATGATGCAGGAGAGTCTTGGTTCGGGTATATGGTGGACTATGTGGAGGGCAAACTGAGCTATAGAATCAGACCCTTACTAAAAACAAAACTAAAGTAACCACCACAACCAAACCTTTTTGAACATGTGCACTCAACTAGGATGCATACTATCAAAGCAAAAAGGCAGTGCTAATGAATGAGTACTACAGAGAAAGTACTCCCTCTATGTTGCTAGCCTAATTTAAAATGGTGCAGCTGCCTGCCAGCACGCCCACTTTCCCAGCACTTGGGAAAGAGTAAGGAAGATCAGGAGTTAAAAGTTAACCTTGGCTAAGTTTGAAGCAAGCTTAACCTACACCTCAGAAAACAAGATATATAGATAGATAGACAGATAGACAGACAGACAGATAGATAGATGCAATTTTAAATGTTGTAGTCAATCAATTCTACTTCTGAGTATAGATTATAAGCATGTACCATTACAATTGGTTTTATGTGGTATGAGGTAATCAAAGTCAGTACTTCATGAATGCTACGCAAGCATTCTACCAATTGAGCTACATCCTAGCTCCTCAAACATTTATCATATTTTTGTAATAGCAACATTTAAGAACTTATCTTTTATTTCAAAATAGACAATAAATTATTGTTACCTAAAAAAAAAGTCTACATTTTCTTAGGACATAGAATCTGTAAATCACAGAACTCGGAAGCTTCTTTCAAATTACCCAATTCACTCATCTGTTTAGGAAAGTTTAAGCTACATCAATTCGGACGCTGGGTATTTTATACCCTCAGGGAACTCCATTAATGAAGAGCTTTCGGCATTCAGCAATCACTAGAGTTGAACTTTGTGTTTCCCAAGATCATAGACCATAGCTAAGAGAAAAGTACATAATGCCAATGGACATGGTAGTCAGTTTACTGCTGTCTTCAGATAGAAGAACCACTCATTTGGTTTCAGGCCATCTAATTTATCACCAGCGAAGAAGCCAGTTACAGAGCAAGTCTAACAGCAAAATCATCCGCAATAATTTCAGGAGAAACAGAAAAGACAAAATAGATGGAACTAGAGCAGAAAAACTACTGTCTACCTCCACAGAGGTAATCTCTAGAGAATGGGGAAAAGCACAAAGGAAATGAATTTAAAAACCACAGGATCTTTACTTGAATTTCAAGCTAGAAACCTTAACAGAAAATACTCAATCTAATCTTCAATAGCTTAGTTAATAAAGAAAACAAAACCCAACTACTTATCTTCATAGAATACTAACGTTGAGAGTGAGCTTATAACTCACACATATTCACACAAGATGATTGTTTTGTTTTGTTAATTGCAGGAATGCATACCCTTCAGCTAGTCTTTTGAACATACGGCTGAACCCTACTCAAGGAACATGGCTACAGGACCTGTTCTGAAAGCATTAAGAATATAAAGCCTTCTAAACATACAAACAGCATTTTAGAGAAAAGCAGCAAGATGAGCAACATACACAGACTTTTATCTAACTCTTTCCAGGTGTAATTAATTAATAAAAGAGGCATTTACTTTGTATGTACATGTACACACACAGATACCTTTTTTCTTTCTGAGGCAGGGCCTCATATAGCTTAGGCTAGCCTTGAATTTGCTAAAAAGCAGAGGATGACCTTGAGTCCAGATCTTCCTCTAACTCCCGAGTACTGGGACCACAGCCATGAGACAGACACCTACATTGTTTTTTGATTGTTTATTTTGGTAAGCTCTCAGAATGACCTAGAACTTTTGGTGAACCTTCTGCTTTACCTCCCAAGTACTGGAAGTACAGATGGAAGCCACCATGCCTGGTTTGTATATGTTTACCATTTACTCTATTTTTACTTATGTGTATATGTTTGTATCCTTGTGTGTAGTATGTGCACGTATGTAGGGTTGCCCATGCAGGCCAGAAGAGAGATCTAGATTCCGTAAGCTGGAGTGCAAGGCAGTTAAACATGAGTGCTGGAACTGAACTCCAGCTCTCTGCAAGAACAAATGCTCTTTACTGTTCAGACAACTCTGCAGCCCCTACTTTGTACTTTTTTGAATATTAAAAACATCATTCATTTATTTATTAAGTTCCATTTATCTATCTATCTATCTATCTATCTATCTATCTATCTATCTATTTATTTATTACGATTTATTCACTTTGTATTACTGCTACAGCCCCTCCCTCTTCTCCTCCCAGTCCTACCATCCCTCCTTCTTCTCCGCCTATGCCTGTTCCCCAGAACCTCCTCCCCTTCTATCTGACCCTAATCTATTAGGTCTCATCAGGACTAGCTGTATCGTCTTCCTCTGTGGCCTGGCAAGGCTGCATACTTTGTATATTTTTAAGCAGTCTTCAATTACCTTTCATTTGTGTGTGTGTGTGTGTGTGTGTGTGTGTGTGTGTGTGTGTAGGCAGGAAGACACTCTGTGTTGGTTGCTTACATTTATGCAGGTTCTGGGTACTGAACTAAGGTTGTCAGGACTGTATGACAAGCATATTTACCTTCTGAGCTGCCCCAACTGGCCTGTATCTTATGACTTTTTAAAAGTTTTTAAAAACTAAAAGCTATAATGAAGATCCAATGTAGAATTAAAACTGCAGTACCAGCCTTGTTGTGGTGGCACACACCTCTAATCCCAGCACACACAGGCAAATCTGAATTGAAGGCCAGCCTGGTCTACAGAACCAGTTCCAGGATAGCCAGGGCTACACAGAGAAACCCTTCCTTGAAAAACAACAAAAAAAGCAGTACCAAGTTTCTTGTAATTCTGTGGCAGATGTGCCTGCCTATGAACAGAGAGCTGGCCATCTGCCAGAATCACGGCTTTTCTGGAACATGCCAGCCTGCCTGAAATCCTAGATCAATGACAGATGGCTGTCTTATAGAATCTTGATAGTTCACAAAAATGTTGCTTACAAGGAAAGGGATCAATTTCTATTGTCCTGTCCCTTGAATAATTTCAACATCAAGGGATGTGATGCACAGATGGAACTGCTATACTCTAAACAGGAATTCTCATTTTACTCTCCTACCTTCCTCCATCTTCCTTTGAACCCAGGACTCCACCCATGTTAAATATGCACCCTCCCACTGAGCTATAACCTCATGCCCCTAATCCTACTTTCTTTACTGGCCATACAAAGCAGAATAAAGATTAATAAAAGAAAATGAAGGAAAAGCAAAATGTCTATCAATGATATTAATAATATGTCACAGAAATATAACTATAGAGGTCAAAGTGGTATGAAACTTGATAGAAGAAATCTAGCAGAAAGCCTCAAAAAAAGACTTGAAAAAAATAAATGGACAATGTCAAATATATAGTAATAACATAGAATTTTAAATAGACAAGTTTTTATATTGTTTTAGGGTATTTTTTTTGCAAATGTTTTGTTTTGTTTTCAATTTATTGAAACAGTGTCTCACTATACTCATTATATAGCTCAGCCTGGCCTCTAACTTACAATACTCATGCCTTAGCCTCCACAGTGCTGGGATTCCAAGTGGCCACTAACACATGTGGCTTTCAGTGGTGTGAGGGCTGCTTCTGCCTGTTGAGTAGCCTTAGGTACTTATGTTCTGTGTGAAACAGGAAAAGGCCAAGGGCAAACACACTGGAGCATACCTTCCTACAGCGAAGTGTCTGCACAGCAGAACAAGCAGATAGCCCCTTACTCGTTCTTTTTAGAAGATAGGCGGCCTGCGTCACTGCACACTCTGCCTCTTTCCCTGCTCTAGTTTCTCTGCTAAGAGCTCCAAGCAAAGACAAAACCAAAGCAAGGACAGTTGCACAAGCATGCAACCCCAGCACTGATGGTCCTCTAGCACATTTACAGTCAGCCTGACTACCCATAGAGAACTGGGCCAGCCAGGGCTACAACATGAGCTCCAGTTTCAAACACGAAAAATAACAACAGCAAAGTGCATGTGTGTGCTGTGACGTAGGCTGGTGGCAGAGTGCCTGTCTAGCACACATGATGTCCTAGGATCAAGCTCTATTACAACAACGAACAAACCCAAATCTGAGCATGGTGTCACACACCTCAAGTCCCAGAAGGTATAGGAGAATCAGGATTTCACTGTGCTCTTCAGGTATACATGGAGTTTGAGTTTAAGGCTGGCCTGAATTACATGAAACACCTCAAAAATGGGAACAGAGCTGGGAGTTTAACAAATTGCCTGTTTTAAATTCCTCTGTTCTCTCCTTCATAGAGAAACTAACCTGGCAACTATGACTCACAAAAGAACCTTAACAGCCCCACAAACTGACAATCTAAAGAAGACAAAAAGACTAAGCAGAACCAGAGAGGACGTTTTGGTGAAAGTTTTGTTTGTTTGTTTCTTGAGTTAGGGTGGCACACACCTTTAGTCTCAGCATTTAGGGAGACAGAAGCAGGTGGAGCTCTGTAAGTTTGAGGCCAGCCTGGTCTACAGAGTGAGTTTCAGGATAGCCAGAGCTACACTGAGAAACCTTGTGAAAAAGAAAACAAACAAACAAAGCTAGGTCTCAAGGCACAGGCTAGCCTTTAATTAGCTATGCATCTTAGAATGATGCTGAGTTCCTGATCTCTTGCCTCTGCCTCCCAATCCTTGGAGTTACAGACATGCACCACCATAACCAGTTTGACAGCTTTTTGTTTTGTTTTCTGTTTTTGAAACAGGGTTTCACTCTGTAGCCCCTGCTGGCCTGCAACTTACTATGAAGACCAGGCTGGCCTCTAACTCACAGAGATCCACCTGCTTCTTAAACTCAGACTCAACATATACCTGAAGATGACGATGATACTCCTGCCTCCTCCTTTCAGGCACTGGAACTGAAAACGTGTGCTGAAAATGTGTTGCCATACCTGGCTTGACAGCTTTTTAAAGTAGTTGTTCTTAACCTGTGGATTGTGACCCCTTTGGCAAACCTCTATCTCCAAAAATATTTACATTATGATTCATAACAGTAATAAATTACAGGTATGAAGTAGCAATGAAAAATTTTATTGTGGGGGGCACCACAACATGAGGAACTATATAAAAGCGTCACAGCATTAGAAAGGTTGAGAAGCACTGCTTTAAAGCATCAACGAGATGGTCAGATTTTTTTTCAGTTAAATATATTAGTAAATACCTTATATTTAAAAAATGGATGTCAAAAGGCTCCAGAAAAATGCTCAGTGGTTTAAAGGACTTGTTGCTCTTGCAGATGACCCAGGTTCAATTCCCAGCACCAACAATGCAGTTCACAGCCATCCCTTAACTCCAGTTCCAGGGGACTGGAGCGCCCTCTTCTGGTCTCCCTGGGCACCAGACATATACAAAGTGCTTCTTTCCCTCTTTCTCTTGTCTCTCTCACACACAGGCAAAACACTTATACACATAAAATAAAAAGCATTAACAACAAAATTAGATATCAAACTGGGACCACGAAAGAGTCCAGAGAATTACCTGTTCTTTCAGCTATTTTTTTAATCAATTAACTTTTGCCTCATCTTTGCTAGCACTATAGTTAGTATACCATTTATACATTACACGGCATATAGCGATTTATTACTATAACATCCTGATGGAGGAAAAATGACTATCTGGCATTATATGCACAGTAAAAATAGCAGTATTATTGTGAATGCCTACCATGATTTCCTGTAAGAAGACATTAGCAACAAAAACGCCCGAACACAAAGACCACAAACACACACATTCTACTTACCAGTTTGATGGCTACATATTCATTGGTGTAGAGATTTTTTCCTAAGGGAAAAAGAGAATGTATATATTTAGTGACATTAGCTTACAAGGTCATGAGAAAGGTGGATTTTCTAACTGGGCTCCCATATATGAAGCCAGAGCTAAGTAAAAAGCTAAACAGCAGGACCAGGACAAAAAGAGCTTGAGAATCGAAAACTCTAAGCTACACAAGAGACTGTGTTTTGTTTTTAAAAAGAGAAAACCAACCAAATCCAGCCCCCGCTTCTCTCTTTTATGTCCCCACATACATGCAACCTTACTATTTCTCAATTATTATGGCATTAAGCAAAACGAAAAGAAATGCCACAGTTTCAAAACTAGAAATTTAAGCGTGGAAAAGGTTGGAGGCAGAAGAATCAGGAATTTAAGGTCATCCCTGGCTATACACTGGTTTAAGGTCAGCCTGGGCTATATGAGCTCTTGTCTCAAATCTCCTATCTCTAGAAAAAAAATTAAACTTAGATCAGGGGTGTACTTAAGAGGTAGGATGAAAGAAGAGATCTAATAGTTAAGGTGAACCGATGTGGTAGTCACGTTCAGCAAAGGAATAAACCTGGACAGCACTATGAACAGAAAGAGAAAACAATTACTGTAGATGACAGAACCAGGGAAGTCTCAGTTGAATTTCCCCCCTTTGACCTCTCCTCCTCCACAAAGTATCAAAGAACAAGCAGTATTTTAACAGCTGAAGGATGGGTAAGATCATTTCAGGAAGAGGAACCCTGAAAAGCAAACAAAAATAAAGTAGGAGAAGCCTCAGACTGAGAGCAGTGCAGCCTGTAGGGAACTCCAGGGAAGGGCAACGGTCAACCAGAAGTGGTTAGAGCAGAGACTGAAGAAGGTTGTGGCTGTATTAGGAAAACCTTAATAATACCATTCGAAGCTTAAAACAGAAGATTTGGAGGCAGAGTAATCACAAAATCAGATCTATGACTCTGAATGATTATATATGAGGCAGCATAAAAACTGACTGAAAACGCAGGAGAGCAGGAGAGGAATGCATCTGAAGGACACACACAAACACCATCTACCCAAGATGAGCCACTTCTCCAACTTTAGAGAATATCTTCTCGCTCCTCACACAGTACAGTGTATCTGATTAGAAACTCAGCCAGTAAATCATATAATGTGATGATGTTAAGACAAAAATATGAACAAGAACATAAAAGAGTCTGGATAATTTAGGTACAAACAACATTTCAAGTTAGAAAGTGACATTTAGAAAAGGTCAGTTCTTATACTAAAAAAAAAAAAAAAAGAAAAGAAAAGAAAAGAAAAGAAAAGAAAAGAAAAGAAAAAAAGAAAAATCCAGGTAGGGCATGATGACATAGACCTTTAGCCCTAGGAATGGGGAGTCAGAGGACAGGTGGATCTCTTAGAGTTCAAGGCCAGTTTGGTCTACATCAGCAGTTCCAGGCCAAGTAGAGCGCTAGAGTAAGGTTCTACCCTCCCTTAAAAAAAGGGGGGGGGGGGGAGAGAAACTTTTCATTTATTTGAACACTTGGGTTAAAAAAAAAGTCTTGATTTTTATGTTACTGTAAATTCATTTTAATATAAATTTTTCCTTAAATCTACAAGTGAAAAAAAAAAAAGGTTCCAAGAATAATGTGTCTAATTTGTTCTGCAGTTTAGTACACAGAGGCCACGATCTATCACCACATGCTCTCAGATATGCTTACTGTAGAGTAAGGCTATCCAAGGCTGTCCAGACTGTCAATAATGAGCCTTTCTGGCTTCTTAACATTTCTTCTCATGTACTACAGCCTCTAATTATGAGTCCAGTCACAGAATATTAGATTCTACATTTCTAGCATGTCACATGATCAGATTGTGCCTAGGCTATTTCCCCTTGTTTTTATTTTTGTGTTTTGAGGTACTGGGGATAGAATTCAGGGCCTTCCACATGCCAGGCATGACCTATGCTACTACTGAACCAAATCCCCAACCTTAAAAATAATTTTTCTTTAGAAATTTTTAAGGGGGCAGAGACTCTCACTATGTAGCCCTAAGTGACCTAGAATTGGCTTTTTATACAAGGTTCAAGAAACTTAATAACAAAAACGAACATCTAGTTTCTAGAAAAAAGTAATGTAATGTCATGTCTTTTTTTTTTTTTTTTTTTTTTTTTTTTGGTAAGACAGGCCTGGCTACGTAGAACACAGTAGCCTGGAACTCAGAGATCCAAATGCCTTAGCCTCCCTAGTCCTGATAAAGCATGTATAACCATGCCTTACCAGGCATGATTATCTGTCTGTCTGTCTGTCTGTCTGTCTGTCTGTCTATGTTTGGAGACAGGGTCTCAAAATGTAGCCCAGGCTAGCCTTTCATTCATCATCACACTCTTCCTACTTCGGCCTTTCAATAGCAGATGTCAGATACATGTCAGGTATGTTACATGTATTTCTTTTTACTTTAGGGAGGCAATATGTTTCCTGAGGACAAGAATGTTCAGTGTGTGTGTGTGTGTGTGTGCGTGCATGTTTGAGAGAGTGAGAGAGGATTAAATTCAGAGCCTTGTCTATTAGAATAGGTAAAGTTCTATCATTAAGCTACATCACTTAACATCAATACTTCTTATATCCCCAGCAACAAATACAGTATCTGACATATATAGTAACAGATGTTTCTTAAAATCACCAAACTGATTTAGTCCTTGCTGGTGGGTCCAATTACTAGAAGTTGATTGGATCAGGAGAGGCCTCCTTAACAATGGATTAATTCACAATTTGATAAAACTATTGTCCGGTAATAAAAACTAGCAAATGGGCTAATGACAGGAAGTCAGTCACCAAGACATAGTTTTGAATGGTTTATCTAGTTCCTGGAATATTTTCTCTTTCTGTCTCTATGACTTTCTTCCTTCCAGACCTGAAGAGGTGTATAGTTCTGCTACACTATAAAATTTAGTATGTTCTGCCTCACACTGATCCGTAGCAACAAAACCAGGGAATCATGGACTGAAGCATCTGGAACCATGAACTAGATAAACCCCTCCTGTATGTTCTTTATGAGAAACTAACATATGAATACATTTTTACTTCATTCCTCAGCTTACTGAGAATCACCAACAGTCTTATGCTAAGACTGTTATGGCATTTTAAAAGCATTATCCTGGCCCTACTATATAAAATAGAAGAGAATAACTAGAAGAAAATCAGAACACTTTTATAGCAAAACAATGTCTCATATTTTAGATTGGTACAGATTTTTACATTATGATAGAAATTCAAAGTTATATTTACTACAATATACTGTATATATGATTCAACCCTGGTTTAAAATATTCTGTATATGATGAGGAAATTTCAAGGCTATAAAAGTCTATTTGGATTAACAAAAACTAATTTAAGATGTGGCCATTGCATGCTTGTTTCGGACTGTTCATGAATGTGTGAAAAATGCTGTTTCTTTCTTCTGCTGCCAGCTGCCTAGGCTTAGAATTTACCTCTGAGCTTTCTGGTCACTGGATCTAATCTAATCTAACATTTAAATACGGGTAATATAAAATTGTTTTATGCTGTTCTACACTGTTCTAATTTATTGCTGGCTCTAAAAATGAGCTCTTGTTCACCATTTTTCAGACCAAGGCATGTTTTTAAAACCCGGGGTAAAAAACTACAGGATTACTGACTTATATTGGATATGATTAAAAATCTGTAATATTTATAACAAAATGTTAACTTAAAACTCCTAACTCAGGGTTAGTAATCGAAAATCTGTGCTTACATAATCTTAAACAATGTGACATGATTCCATTCTGGGATAAAAACGCGTGGCTGCTTGCCATCTTCATAATGGGATAAAGAAGGTGGACATCATGGTCTCACCGCCATCCTGACTAAGCACAGCAATATATAAGCTCATCAAATAAACAGATCTCAAGCTGGAGAGATGGTCAGCAGTTAAGAGCACTGGCTGCTATTCTAGAAGTCCTGAGTCCAATTCCCAGCAACCACATGGTAGCTTACAACCATCTATAATGAGCTCTGGTGCCCTCTTCTGGTGTGAAGGTGTACATAAAGATAGAGTACTCCTATACATTAAGTAACTAAGTCACTAAATAGATCTTAAAAACAAACAAACAAAAAAACATGTCTCCAAAGACACTTTTATATTCCATAATTACACACCAAATAAAGGTCAGAAAAGTTACCGGTCTAGTTATGGACTATGCTTATGGATTAAAAAGTTTTATTTTGATACTAGAAGAGCTTCAAATCAGTCGTGATTTTTATATCTAAACCTAACAGAGTTAAAACATAAAGTCCTAATCTTATGAAAACTACTGAATTATTGTAAACTGTTAAGGATAACTAAGAAGTACAAGCTTGTAGTCAGTAACTTTATGAATGACCAAATCCTTCAATGAGTTCAGAACTACATCTGTAGTCATGCTAAGTACTAACGTAATTAATTACAGGAAGAAGCCTTATTTAGCTTCCTGTTTCACGTTTACAAGGTACAGTTTGGAGCAGATAACTAAAAAGCGACAAAGATTGTTTAACATGAATACGCTTGGTAGGTACTAGTCCTCAAGCCTGTCAAGAGACTTGCTGAATATGCCATTTAAGATGTTTAAACCTAATATGACAGACTCCCAAATCCTAACAGTGACCCCCACAAGGTCTCCTAGAAAATATGGGGACAACAACAAGAAATCCACCTGGATTAGGATACACTAACCACTGAGAAAGACTGCCCCAATGCCTTGACCACTGCTAGGGCATGGCCTGAACTGTGGACAAATAGGACACCTGGAGAGTTAATTGTTCTATGTTGCCTAAGACAAGGAGAATTACGTCTCTCCCATGTTCTCCTCTTATCTTCTGGGCCTGATGGCCAGATTGCCACTGTCCATGTTGCTATGGAGACCACAGGAACCTAGGACAACTGTCTAGGTAGTGGACTATGGACTAGTCTCTGTTATTTTAATCGATACATAGGCCATTAAGATTATAATTTATCCTTCTCAGGTCTCTGATCACATTGACAGCTAGGCTAACTATAGCTTGACAGCTGAAAAAGAACAGGCAACTAGCTCCTTACCCAAGGTAATGTACCACCGTGTAAGTTCACTGATCAATTCATGAGCTACTTAAAATTACAGTTTGCCTTGCTTACAGGCTTCATGTTAAAAGGTAAACAAGTTTCAGATGGAACTTTTACTATTCCTTTATCTAAAGGAACTTACTTTACAATGACTGCTCCCAGTAATAAACTACCTGTGTCTAATGGTAAATAATTGGATAGGAAAAAAGATGTAAATTTAAGTAAGGCCTCAGGATACAGAAGCTTAAGTTATGAGGACCTAAGAAAATATTTTAGGATCTAAGAAGGTGTTTTAAGATTGGTAAATGGAAATGAAAGCTTAAATGGTGCTAAGAAAGTGGCTTAAGGTATTAAAAAAAAAAAAGAAAAGAAAAAATGCTTTAGATTTCTTCCATTCACTATGCTACTGTTGTATTACGACTTTAAACAGTTAGAGTTCTAATAAATTATTAGTCTATCTCTGGTAAAGCCTTCCACCATATGATCCACTAGCATAGTCACAAGCGCAAGATTTTCAATTTTCTTTGGTTGTCTTCGAAGTGTAGACTGTGTTTCTCATTGGGCTACATCTATATACGTCCCGTCTTCTGAAGGAAGAAGCTCCTCTTTCAGTCAGTAGCCATACTGAGAACCGAATGAGCTCCTGCCCTTTCTGCTCAGCAGGTTTCTGTCTTCTCTGAGCTCACCTTCGTGCTTTTAACCCAAAATTATCTCCCAAGCCTCTACAATGACACAAAGATGTGTCTCTACTGACTTTCTCCACAATGTCAATTTCAGTACAGATTACAAACAATGGTAATTCAAACATGTCTAAAACTTATTTTTTATAAACTTAAAAAGATTCTTGTGAGCTTCAGATAAGCCACTTGGACCCACCTCTCACAGGTCAAATGGGCTCCAGGTAAGAGCACCCTCAGTCGGCGGCCTAAGGTCCCCACTGTGCTTACTCCAGAGGGTGGGGTTCTCCCCTTCCCTAGGTCTGGAACTCAAGTTTCAAAGGCACACCCAAGAAAAAAATCTCTCCCTACCCGCTTACCTTTATAGATATATTATATTTATATGATATAAATATAAATATAAAGATATAAAGATAACATTATCTTTATATAATATTTATATTTATAGAATTTTTATATTTATATAATATAAATATATTATAAAGATATACAGATAACATTATCTTCATATATAATATTTATATTTCTAGAGAGTGAGTTCTAGGTTAGCCAGGACTACATAAAGAGAAACCCTGTTTTGAAACAAACAAACAACAAACAAACAACAGAAGAAAAAGAGAGAGGAAAATAAGTAAAAAAAAAGTCTTTCCACTACTAGGAAAGTTAAGCAGTAGTGATGAAACTTCCAGGTTGGTAACAGCTTGATTTTGTCATGTCCTATGACTGAGTAGGTAGGTAGTGTCTTCAGCAATAGGGTCTCAATTGGTCTGTCTGTCTCTCCTTGTAAACACGCATGTAAGAGAGTGTTTTCTTCATGTTTACGCATCACATGCATGTCTAGATGCCCTTGAAAGGCTTGAACAGGGCACCAGATCCCCGGAAGTTATGAGTTATGAACGGTTGTGAGTCATTGTGTGGGTGTTGAAAATTGAACCCAGGTCCTCTGCAAGAAGAGTAAGAGTTATTAACTGCTGAGCCATCTCTCCAGTCCCCAGAAACAGGGTCTCATTATCAAGTTTTGGAGGGTAACCACAAACAATGGCAATTCCTGGTAACTGGGAACGAGAGGAGCTGGTATACACAGTCCCACTGACCATCAACTCAAAAAGAGGTAACCTATATCTGGCCCTGGGCATTTAAAAAATTGATAGCCTATGGTGAAGTAAGTTCCCATATTACTTTATCAAAGGTCTTTAGTATTAGCTATTTGTCCCTTTCCTATCTCCTCTACCCTGCCATCCCATCCATGTATACTGCTGGGAAAGAAGAGTAATCATCAGCTTACCCAGCTGTGAATCCTATGAGCTACAGTAATGATTGGCCTGGAAAGATATGTCCACTAGTGTAATAGAGGCTTAGATGTTATGGGAGTAACCAGTACCTTTCTGATCGGATTTAAAGTCTGCTCTACACAATGAGACTCATGACTGCCTGGTACTGTAAACTAGGGCCAAAACAGATGGCTGCCCAGGTCACGAGCTGGAGGAGAGAACGTAATACTATTTATTATTCTGCTAAATGGGCATAGTAATAAAACTGCTTCCTCAGTTCTTATCTTTGTATCTACATCAGATACAAATATACAATCAGATTAGTACATTTCTCAGACATCATCAGTGAAGCTTCTTTTTTTTATAGATGGCAATTATATGGATACCCACACCTGAGTGCAGCGAACAGACTGTGGAGGACTCAACTTTAAGTGAGACACTTATACTACCCCCTACCACACCACCAAGGCTAGGCTAAGAGATCATCGTAAAACAGTAGGCAAAAAGATCCCGAGAGCCAAAAGCATAGCTCTGAGGCAAGATACTATATAGAGAAACAATGTTTTAAGAAAGGTGAAAGTGAGAATAAGTAATGAGAGTAAGGAGGGGAAGGTGGACTAATTCTGCAAGGTTTTTTGGGGGGTTGGGGGAAGAGGAGTCTATTACTTAAACGTTAAGGCCACTGCTTACAAGATACTGCTTATATGACACTGCTACAGTTGTCATATAAGGAAAGAACAAAGGAAGCATAAGTTACCCTCTTGTCTACCTGACAATTTACTTAATAGATAACTAAAAATACTCAGAAAAAAAAAATTCCTGAACTTGAAAGGAGAGGCACCATGACACATATCTGCAATACCAACATCTGGGAAATAAAAGACAAAAATCAGAGATCGAAGGGCAGCCTAGGCTACACAGCAATTTTGAGAGGAGCCTGAACAAATAAAACATATTAAGAAATGAAGGGGCTGGAGAGATAGCTCAGAGATTAAGAATACTGGCTGTTCTTCCAGAGGTCCTGAGTTCAATTCCCAGCAACCACATGGTGCTTATGACCATCTTTAGAGAGATCTGGTGCCCTCTTCTGGCATGCAGGCAGAATAAACAATAAATAAATCTTAAAAAAAAAGAAAGAAATGAAGAAAGAAAGATCAGGTAAGGAGAATTCACTTACAGAATAGAAATGAACATTTTTACTTTAGATAGTGAGCAATGTAATGAATTCTTACAAAGGAATTTGGGGCTCAGTGAAGACGTTCAGCAGCTGAAGTTTTTGTCATTAAAGCTTGACAGCACAAGTTTGATCCCTGGAATACATTCAAGGTGGAAAGAGAACTGATTCAACAAAGCTATCCTCTCAGCTCCACATGTACACAGTGAAAGACAAGTGTGTGTGTGTGTGTGTGTGTGTGTGTGTGTGTGTTGAGCACACATCCACACACCTGACACAGAAGAGCTCAAACAGAGGTGTACATACTGCTTATGTGTGACCTTTTTTACCTTACTTAAATCTTGTTTTCTGCACAATCTTCTCCTTAGACTTCAGAAAGAGAGAAGGATGTCAGACAACCTACTCTACTCTATGGTTAATATAAGAATAAAGGCAGCTGCAGAGAAAGGTTAAGTCCTTTCTTCTAACTACAAAGTCAAAAGAAGATGTGTCAGCCTATGACCACAGCATGTTGGAAACTGAAGCAAGAGTATTTAGTCTGAGAAAAGACTACGCTTTTTTGTGTAGCCCTGGCTACAGATACAGTCCTGGAACTGTATCTGTAGACCAGGCTGTCCTTGAACTCAAGATCTACCTGCCTCTGCCTCCTAAGTGCTGGGACTAAAGGCGTGTGCTTCCACAGGAGACAGTCTTTTAAAAAATAAAAAGAAATACCAAAATTAATCTAGATTCACCAGAGGGGGGGAAAAAATCTAGTACTCTTAAAGAAGAAAAGGGCTACATTTTGTTTGTTTGTTTGTTTGTTTTTCCAGTCAGGGTTTCTTTGTGTGACAGTTCTGGCTGTCCGGGAACTCACTCTGTAGGCCAGGCTGGCTTCGAACTCACAAAGATCCACCTGTCTCTGCCTCATCAGTGTTGGGTTTAAAGGCTTACACCACCACCACCAGGCTCAAATTTATCTTTTTTTACTGAATGGACTTTTTTATTTTCATGTAAACTTGTAATATAAATCTTAGAGTTCAAGAAAACAAATTTCCAGTTCCCGTAGCTACGGTTTGTCTTGGCTTAAAAGAAATTAAGCCATTTTGGGCTCTGAGAATATTCAAGTTTATGTATTAGAAACTGCCTCTCAGCCATAATTTTGTGTATTTGCAAAACTAATTGCTAAAGCAACCAAAGTAGTTGTTAGGAAGGCATGCAGTGTGAAATCACACACCTTCTATTCTCAGGAGCATCTGGTTTAGCAAATCAGAGCAGGAACACAGTTCTAACTATGAAGGCCTTTTTATTATCCCAGTCAGGTCAATTCCAAGTCACCAGCCTTCTATACTTAAAAATGGTTTCATTCTTAGCATCTTCCAATTCAATTCCAGACCTGGAGGTATGTAGCTAGTAGAGGATGTTTTGCTAAGGATTGAAAAAGGTAATCATATCTATATAATATTTCATTTTTTTAAAGAATCATCAAAAGTAGCAGCAGTTAAAAAACAAACACCCAATCAGCTCATGTTCCTACCCTCACAATGGTCCAAAGGTCAAAATTTCTTATGATTAATTTTCATAATAATCCATACCTTCAACAACTACTTAGGGGCTGGAGAAAAGGCTCAACAGTCAAGAGTGCTTGCTGTTCTTCTAGAGGGCCCTAATTTAGTTGCCAGCATCCACATATGGTGGCTCACAACTACCTGTAACTCTAGCTCCATGGGATCTAATGTCCTCTTCTGGCCTCTTTTGGGTAGCTGCACATATTTTATGTTTGGGGTGGTGGTAACATGCCTGTACTCTCAGCACTTGGGAAGAAGAGGGGTCTAAGACCACAGGGATATCCAGAAGGTCAAGGTTAGCCTGGTCTACATAGTAAGTTTTAGGCTAGTCAGGGCTGAATGGAGACCCTGTCTCAAAAATAAATCAACAAAAAAAATTTCAATTCTCCATTAATATAGCATAGCATATTAAAAAGCATGTAAGTTCCAGTATACATTCTTTTCAATCTCATATCTTCCAGCTGATTAATTCTGTCATTATTCATTACTATTCACAAATTCGTATTTGATGTGATGATGTTTTCTTATAATGCCAGCACTCAGGAGACTGAGATAGGAGAGTTACAACTTTGAGGTCTGTGTGGGCTATATAATGAGTTCAAAGTCAGCCTGGGCCACAGAACAAAATATGTCTCAAAATTAAATATAAAAAAATTTCACAGCAGGCACTGTGGCACATGCCTATAATCCCAGCACTTGGGATCTCTGTAAGTCTGAGGCCAGCCTGGTCTAAAAGTGAGTCCAGGACAGCCAAGGCTACACAGAGAAACCCTGCCTTGAAAAACCAAAAAAGAATATTTTTACAGCGGGGCATGGTGATAAACTCCTTTAATCTCAGGAGGCAGAGGTAAGCCTGGCCTACAAAGCAAGATCTAGGACAGCTAGAGCTACACAGGGAAGCCTTGTCTTGACAAACCAATTAATAATAATAATAATAATAATAATAATAATAATAATAATAATAATAACTTTTAAAATGTAAACATTAATAAAGGCATACTCTATATTGGTGGAAAATTAAAAATCTTGTCACACATGAAAAGCCAGGGCTGGAGAGATGGCTCAGCAGTTAAGAGCACTAACTACTCTTTCAGAAGATCCGGATTTAATTCCCAGCACCCACATGGCAGGTCACAACTGTGTGTAACTTCCAGTTGCAGGGATCAGCACCCTCACACATATATACACATAGGCAAAGCACCAATGCTTATCTTGAAACCCAACAGAGTACAGTAATTGTTACTTTTGTCAGCAGAAGCCACAGATGTAACCAAGCTCTTACCTAATCTGAGTTCTCCGAAGTTCCCACACCCTATCTTCTTGCCAACTCTGAAGTTGGGTCCCACCATGAGAACCCCAGAGGATGTTGTGGTGCCAGATGGTCGGGAACAGTGTGTATTCCTTTGTGCCATGGTTTTAGCTGTCCGCTGCCTGTCATCCTTTTCCCTGTTAGAATGGTCCATGATCCTGCACGGTAGTCTCTGAACAATGAGTGACCTCAGTGTGTATACTTCTCTTTAGCACAGAAGTATGTCCAAATCAACCACAATCAGAGAAGAAGGAGTTTTGGCACCATATTTATGCTTTTAATTTACTTCCAGAAGATGAAAAACCACTGATCAGTTCTTGAAGAACATGTAGTCTGCAGGTTTCAAGCATAAGAGGACATTTTGTAACCTGGATAAAAATCAACAAAAATAGAGTTAAAAAATAATTTTTAACGCAAACTAATAAAGTCACTAATTAGAATGGATCCTATCCAATGATTAGCACAGTGATCTTCAAAACACCTGAAAACAGGTTTTGGTTTTATATCTTCCATCTTGTTAGCCGTCTGGATTAGCAAGTTAGCACAAGCTACGTAAACTGCAAACCAGGGAGCTAGGGGAGCACACATTAAGTATTTAAGATGAAACATTTTTCTTAGTGATGGCCATGTAGCCAGAAAGAAAAATATTTGCTAAGTTGTTTTCTTAAATCACTGTGTAACATGGTATTCAGCAAAAAGGGTTAATGCTAATTTTAATAAACTGTAGACAATTTAATTCAAGGCTCTCCACATAAAATTTGTCTAAAACTTATTAGAAATGAGACTATTCAGTGTTTCTCTTCCCTCTACTCACCATTTTACCAAGTACTGGCAGCAATCATGCAATCCAAAATGTACAAACTGGCAACAGTCTCTCAGAAGCTCACACTTTTGTTTTTTGGTGTTGTTTCTCTTCAAGTGTCTCTCTTAACTTTATGCTAAAGCAGATACTCTATTTCATAAAACCCCAACTCTGCTTCAAAAGAGAGAAATGAGACAGGTATGGTGGTGTACGCCTTTAATCCTGGCACTCAAGAAAGGCAGAGACAGGTGGATCACTGCGAGTTTGAGGCCAGCCTGGTCTACAAAGTGAGTGCAGCATAGCCAAGGCTACACAGAGAAACCCTGTCTCAAAACAAAACTAAAAAACCTGAATGAATGAATGAATGAATGAATGAATGAATGAATGAATGAATGAGATGTGAGCTGGAAGCGGTGGCTCAAGCCTTTAATCCCAGCACTTGGTAGGCAGAGGAGGACAGTATCTGTGAACCTGAGGCCAGCCTGGTCTACAAAGCGAGATCCAGGACAGCAAGGGACCACACAGAGAAACCCTGTCTTGGAAAAACCAAAAAGAAAAAAAGAAAACAAAGCCATAAATCTAAAATCTTAACCTTTATCCTCAGCAGAATTCTTTAGTGTCTCACATAAAAACTGAGCCCAAGACAAAAGCTGACAATAAGATGATTTGATAATTCATGTAGTTGTGATATTATGATGCACGTAGATTTTGGCCATGGTCCTGGCTCTTAACTCACACAGCCACAGTTCCTTCCTAAAAGACCAGAATAAGCTTCAGTAAGCAGGGCTTTTGTTTCACCTTTATCTTCTCCCTTTTCTCCCCAAAGCAGACCATAGAAATTACAATTTCGCCTCCCCCAAGGTAAGTCACACAAATCAAAATATACTTTCATAGTCCCAGCTTTGAAAATGACCATAAAAAATTGTCAGCTCTAATTTGTTTGGTTGGCTTTTTGATCAGCTCCCCCTGAGTGGGAAGCAGCCTTACCAGGCCACAGAGGAAGACAATACAGCCACTCCCGATGAGACCTGATAGGCTAGGGTCAGAGGGAAGGGGAGGACCACCTCCCCTATAAGTGGACTTGGGAAGGGGCATGAGAGGAGATGAGGGAGGGTAGGTGGGATTAGGAGGGGATGAGGGAGGGGGCTACAGCTGGGATACAAACTGAATAAACTGCAATTAATAAAAAAAAATTACAATTTTTTAAAGGTTCCCTCTTCCAAAATTGCCTAGCTTATGTCAAACTGACATAAAACCAGTTATCTATAAAGTAAAAACAGGATCCAGACAGAAAAAAATTACAGCCAACTTCAATGGCATTGAGAATAAATTCAAACATATCTTGTCTGTGGAATATTACAATTGTTGAAAGGTGAGGGAAGGTTGAGAAGGCACCAAATGTACGATAAAAAATACTTGCTGGAGAGTATAATGTATAGTTATGATCCCACTAAAAAGCAAAACAACAACAAAAAAAAAAAAACAAAAAAAAACCAGAATCTTTTTGCAAACACCTTTCTGTGAAAATGACTTCATGATCTCAGAAGCCCAAGCAAATACATCAGAAAATAAACAATTAATTACAAAATAATAGGGCTACGAGAAAAAAAATGTCAATTTTTCTATTGGCCACGGGGAAGCTGCTTCAGTGGGTAAAGTTCCTGCTGTGCAAACATGGGAGCCTGAGTTAAGATGCCCACCACCCATGGCAAAAGCTGGGCAGTGATTGAACTTAAAGAGGATCCTGAGGACTTGCAGGCCAGCCAAATGGTACGCTCTAGGTTCAGTGAGAGACTCAATCACAGGAAACAAACAAACAAA
This sequence comes from Psammomys obesus, assembly GCF_907164565.1. Lineage (NCBI taxonomy): Eukaryota > Metazoa > Chordata > Mammalia > Rodentia > Muridae > Psammomys > Psammomys obesus. The sequence goes on along the minus strand of NW_026585691.1, from coordinate 3,488,104 downwards.
CAAACAAACAAAACAAAAAAAAAAGAATCGGGGAATTCACCTAACATTATCCTCTGTTCTCCACATGTACACTCTACACGTCTGCAAAATATGCATACACCCCACACAATTTTTTTCCTGAGACAGGGTTCTTCTATGTAGCTGTGGTTGTCCAGGAACTCAGTATGCAGAGCAAGGGGCCTTGAACTCATAGAAATCTGCCTGTCTCTGCCTCCACAATGTCCGGATTAAAAGTGTGTGCTAACACCCCCACAGTTTGTTTTTTTTTTTTAAATTTCTAGGTTTATTTTATTATTAAAGAGAGAAAAAAAAATTGACTGTTCTTCCAGAGGACCCAGGTTCAATTCCCAGTACCCACATGGCTGCTCACAATGATTTGTAACTCCAATTCCTGGGGATCTGACTCCCTCTTCTGGCCTCCAAATGCACCCAAAACACTCATACACATAAAATAAGAAAATAAAAATAAAACTTTTATTTTTTTGACACAGGGTCTCATTAGTAACCCAGCCTGCTCTAGAACTCATTATGTAGCACAGGCTGGCCTGGAACCCACAGCAGCTCCCTACCCTTACCCTACTAAATACTAGGATCACAAGTATGAGTCATCATGCCCTGGCCTCCTTATAAATAATCTTCAGCTAGAATGAACTACTTCAGCAATAAAAACTTTTGTCTTGGACTGGAGAGATAGCTCAGGGTGGAGAGCTCTTGCTACTGTTCCAGAAGACCTAAGTTCCTACCACTCACATCGATTAACTCATAACTACTTCCAACTCCAGTTCCAGGGAATCCAACATGCTCTTTTGGCCTCACATGTGCATGTGTGTGCATATGCGTGCATGCACCTGCACACACAGTTTTTTTTTTTTTTTTAAATCTTGTCAATAAACAGAAAACAAATTCTAAGATGAGGAGGCTGGAAGATGATCAGTAGATAAAGTGCTTGCCCCCCCAAAAATGAGGACAGGATCCCCTGATGGGGGGAGAGGCCTTACTAGGCCACAGAGGAAGACAAGGCAGCCAGTTCTGATGAGTCCTTACAGGCTAGGGTCAAATGGAAGGGGAGGAGGACCTCCCCTATCAGGGGACTAGGGAAGGAACCTAGAGGAAGATGAGAGTGGGAAGGTGGGACTGGGAGGAGACGAGGGAGGGGCCAGTGAATCAACTGTAATATAAACTAATAATAAAGAATGGAGACAGGAGTTCCAATCCCCAGCACCAATACAAATGCCAGGTGTGCACACAAGGCTAACTCCAGTGCTTGGAAGGCCTGAAGATGGAGATCCTGAGTGTACAGTGGATAGCTAGACTAGCCAGAAAGTAGAGTTCTAAGTTCAACTGAGAGATCCTGCCTCAATGAATGAGAGCAGCAAGCAAGGGAGCTTCATGATGTCCAAACACATGGAACAGGCGTAGACATACGCATGTGCCCACACAACCGTATACCACAGAGACACAGAACTTTTTTAAACTGTAAGATGAAAATTCCCCAACTTTCTACAGCCAAACTAGCAAAACAGGTCTATAAAACTATTTTATCTTCTTGTCATCTCAATGAGGAGCCTAAGGCAAATTACTTAATAAACTTCACTGAACTCCCTCTCACCTGTAACTACCGTCTTCCATTAAAAAAATACACTAATACCCATCTCCTGGTCACCATTTCCTATCTACCTTCCTCCCTCCCACAAGCCCCACACAAACACATTAATTGCCCTGTTTTTATTTCCAGTCTTCAGCACTCAGTAACTGCATTTTAATTTTATCTCCTCAAACCAAATCTCTCTTCTGTCATAGTAAGTCATATATATTTGAAACTGAACCAAAAGTTCTTTCCAGCCCTTATCTTTTTTTTTTTTTTTTTTTTTGGAATGCTGAGAGCTATATCTTAGGCTTGTGCTAGAAAATCTGCATTACCATCCTCACCTCCAGGCACAGTGGCTTTTCTCTTGTCCTTTAACCTCCAGCATTACTTCCTCCTGATTTTCTTCCTGTCTAGTGATTGTTCCTGGCCATTCTCCTGTGGAAGCTCCTTCATTTGTTGTTTGCTGTTTTGTTTGGGGTGGGGGCTATTTTGAGCAAAAACTCTTCTAATAGCCCAGGCTGGTCTCAAACTTGTAATCCTCTTGTCTCAGCTTCTAGAGTTCTGAGTTACAGGCATTCATCACCTTATTTGCCATGCTTTACCCTGTCTTAGAGGTGTTTTATTTCTTCAAAATTGGAAAACCACTGAGCAAGCTCCTTGTTTGTTCTGATTTTTGTGACAATCTCTCATTGTAACCCAAGGCAACTTAAACTATGTAACTTAGGCTGACCTTAAATGAATACCAATCTTCTTGCCTTGGCCTCCTAAGGGCTGGGATTACAGTTATAAGAAGACACCATACCCAGCTGAAGAATTGCTTTTAGAAGAAAACAATGCACACACATGTACTGAATTTTCTAATGTGACTTCTACAGAATGACAGCACTTACTCAAGAAGTTTGATGTTCTTTGATGCCAAAAATAAAATAATAAGTACCTATGGTTACACAAAGCATTGTTTTTGTTAAAAACTTACTTTATTTAAGGATGTGTGTCATCGCTTTAATCCCATTACTCTAAAGGCAGAGGCAGAGAGATCTTTTTAATAAAGTTTGAGGCCAGCCTGGTCCACAGAGGGAGTTCCAGGACAGCCAGGACTACACAGAGAAACCCTGACTTGAAAACAAAAAAAAAAAAAAAAATGAAAGAAAGGAAAGAAAGAAAGAGAGAGGGAGGGAGGAAGGCAGGAAGGCAGGAGGGAGGGAGGGAGGGAGGGAGGGAAGGAAGGAAGGAAGGAAGGAAAAGTATATCTGTGTGGGAGTGTGCCCATGTACATTCAGTTGCCTGTGGAGGTCAAAGAGGGTGTCGGATGCCCTGAAGGTGAAGTTACAGGTGGTTGTGAGCTGCCTTACTCACAACAGCCCAGTGCTGGGAACTAAACTCAGGTCCTCTGAAGGAGGAGTTTCTGCTCTTACCACTGAGCCATCTTTCCAGCCCTATTCAAAGCATTCTTAATTAAACTAGCAAATATTTCCAAAGTGCCTTCTATGTACCTAAAACTGGGATAGTCACTGTTAGTGTAACAGTGAACTCAACATTTACAGCTGTTTTGTTCTTGGAGCTTGGAATACAGAAGAGGAACCACAAATGAGCACACAAATAAAAGAACAACAACTACTGGGATCATGTTGTAAATTAAATGAGTTGGTGAAATAATGAAGTTAAGTCTAAAGGATGAATTTCAGATAGATGCTAGAACTACTACAGCTCAATGACAGAGGGCCTGCCTAGCATGCACAAAGCCCTGGGTCCCCAGGCCAAGGTCTAGGGGATGAGCACAAGGGCACAGAGAGGATACTAAGGCCTTGGTTCAGCCCCACTAAGTTACGTTTAAAGTGTCCTGAGGGATAGGGGCCTTATCAAGAACTAGAGACAGAGTATACAGATACAGGCAAATACTAGCCTAGAGATGAAAGGCTTTTGGTAAAGGACGACCAATGAGGTAGGGCACCATGATCAACAGGGTGACGAGTTAGCAGGAGCCCATTATTCAACATTTTTTAAAAGGTCACTGAAAGCAGTAAGAGGCCATTTAATCAGGGAATGACATTTATATTTAAAAGGATATTAACTTGTAAGAGGCATTTAAATTTTCTCTTAAATGATTAGCTCTAGGTGCTGTATCACCTCTTAAGCAGGTTCAACCTTAATGTGCCTGCTTTCTAAAAGTGTAATTACTGCTTTTCATAGAGGACATGGGAACAGAGAAGATACGGTCCCTTCTGCATCAGCCATGCCAATCTAGGCTGGAAGAACCCCAGCGTAAGCTTTCTCTTCCTTCTGCTATACTAACAAAGGATTCTTCCCATCCACTTATTCACCCATCAACCCCCGATGAGCCAAAAGTACACTGTCCTCTTGAAACAACAAAAAACAAATACATATAGAGTGTCATTAGAACATATTCACAAAGTTTTTGCTGGGCAAGCTAATTCTCCTTCCCTTGAGCAACTTAGTTTCTTCTGTTTCCCCACATTGAACATGCCCCTACTATTTAAGTAGTGTACCTAAAATATACTCCTTTATGGCAAAATTTCTTTATGGGATCCTATTTTTTTTTTAAGCCTAGAAAAAGGAGAAAATTGATTTTTTTTTTTTTCCTTAGAAACATTTCACCTACTATATGATCCATCTATATAAAGGATAAGGGTAGAGGGCGTAGTAGCTCAACAGGTATTTCTCTAGTATACATGCTACCCAGGGTTCAACCCCACAAACTAAATAAAAGGTGGGTATGGTAGTATACATCTGAAATCCCAGTACTTGGTACGTGGGGGAGGAAGATCAGAAGATCAGTTATCCTCAGCGAAACAGTGAGCTGGGAGTCCAGCCTAGGTTTCATGAGACCCTGTTTCCAAAATAACCCCCTCCCAAAAACAACAAATAATAAATGTTATCCCTATCAGAGAGATAATGTTCAAGGGCAAAGATTTCGAGTATACCATACCTTAGCTCACAATTAGTTCAAACGGCTTCTACTGAAGCTTTTGAGGTTTATTGTTACTGCATGTGTGTACACGATGTATGTGTGGGTTACTATCCCATAGCATATATGCAGAGGTTAGAGGACAACTTCATGAAGTCGGCTCTCCATTTACCTTTACAGTGTTTCTGCACACCTGCCCAATCACATTTGGGCCTCACCTTTAAATCTTGTAAATTTGTCAACATAAGTATGCTGGTGACTTGCCAGTGTAAAGTATGCTCACTGTAATATTGGGAGATTTTAACAAAGAGGAGGAAAATATGTCCTTACGTAAATAAATTCAGATAGACATGGCAGCACATGCATTTGATCCCAGGCAGTTGGGCATGGTGGCGCACACCTTTAATCCCAGCACTTGGGAAGGCAGAGGCAGATGGATCTCTGAGAGTTCCAGGCTAACCTGGTCTACAAAGCAAGTCCAAGACAGCAAGGGATATACAGAGAAATCCTGTCTCAAAAAAAACAAACAAAAGAAGTATAAAATAAAATAAAACCATCCATCATCACCAGAAAAACAACAACAACAACAACAACAAAAACACCCTGTCATGTACTACTGTATGATCCAGCTCACACATCTGGGGCAAATATCTGAAAGATTCTAAGTGAGCATATTCCAGATACTTGCACATTCATGCTTATTGCTGTACTAACCTCAGCAAGCTGAGATACAGAACCAGACTAGATGCCTATCAACATACAAAGGATAAAGAAAATGGGGTATATACATACACAGGATTTTATTCAGTAGTAAAGAGAAGTCAAATTATGACATTCACATGAGAATGGCTAGAACTGGAGATTTTTATGTTAAGTGAAATAATCCAGAATCAAAAGGACATAAATGGCTTGTTTTCTTCTTACATGTGGAATCTGTATTTAAATTCTGTATATGGGGGCTAGAGAGACAGCTCAGTGGATAAGAGCACTGGCTGCTCTTCCAGAGAACCTCAGTCAATTCCCAGCACTCACAAATCAGCTCATAACTGTAATTTAGCTCCAAGAGATTTGTTAACCTCACACAGATATGCAGACAGGAAAAACACCAATGCACATAAATATAATTTAAAAAAAATTCTGTATATGTAGGAAACGAAAGTAGAATGGACTATGAAAGAAAAAAAAATCTATAGGTAGGTGGGAGACAGGAACAAGAGGTTAATACAGTATAGTCAATAAATGGAAAAGGGGAAGGGCAGGGGAGGATAGCTGGAGAATAAAAATCAAGTGTAATGACATGGATGTATAAAACCTTAACAGTGAAAAAAAAAAACATTAACAGTGAAACCCATTTCTTTATATGCTAACCAAATAATTAAAAAAGACTTCTAAATTCATCATATTCTCAACAATACCATCTTTTCTGCATCTATGTTTTTACATAGCAGCCATCAGAAAGATTTACAGGTGATACTTGGTATAGGACACAAAGTATGTGGGAACACAGTAAGTACAACTACAGACAAGAGATAGTTAGCTGGACACAGTGGTGCACGCCTGTAATCCCAGCACTCTGGGAGGCAGAGGCAGGCAGATATCTGTGAGTTGAAGCCAGCTTGGTTTATAAATTGAGTTTAAGACAGCCAAGGCTACACAGAAAAACCCTGTTTTGAAAAACCAAAATAAATAGATTGCTAGAGAGAGAGAGAGAGAAAGATTTGACAACATGGTAATTAAGAACGTGCCAGGAAGAAGGATGGTTTAATCCTAGCACTTGGGAGGCAGAGGTGGGGTTCCAGATCAGCCTAGACCACATAGTAAGTTCTTGTCTCAAAAACTACATGAAAAGAAAGAGAGACAGAAATAGAGACAGATAGAGAAAGAAAGAAAGAAAGAAAGAAAGAAAGAAAGAAAGAAAGAAAGAAAGAAAGAAAGAAGAGAAAAGCAAAGCAAAGCAAAGCATCAAATCTAGGCCTGTAATCCCAGAACTTAAGAGCCAGAGGCAGGAGAATTGCCCACAAATTTGAGGCCAATTTGATCTATATAGTGAATGCCAATTCATCCAGTGCTACACAGCAGATCCAATTTAAAAAACCAAAGATGTGGTGGCACTTTTAATACCAGAACTCAGGAGGCAGAGGCAGGCACCTTTCTGTAAATTTGAGGCCAGCCTGGTTTACATATCAAGTTCTGGACAAATCAGGCCTACACAGTGAGGCTCTGTCTCAAAAAAGGGTGGGGGAAGACTGCAGGAAAAATAATTAGCAATTACAAAGACATTTGGTTAAGAGAGTTGGACTCAAGTACAGAGGCTCTCAAACCTCTGTGGCCAACAGCATGAGCATCTTCTGCTAATTCGTTTAAAATAAACATTTTGGGATCCTGTGCAAGAAGAGTTCAATCGGAAAGTCTTGACAATGAAACTTTAATAACCTCTCCAAGGGATTCTGATTCATACTACAAGAGTCACTGGGCTAGTCTGATTAAAGAAGTAGAATTACACCTAATTAAAGGAAGTGGTAGCATGTGCTTTCAAGTGCAAGGACCTTGTATGCTAATATTAAATCAGGAGTAAGAACAGAGACCTCAGTTTCTGAGGCCCTGTTCCTTTTAATTAGCACTGCTCTCAGGAACTGAAAAATATATTCTTTTAAGCTCTCCAAAGAATACTGACAAAACACAACTATGCACCATGGCCAAGAACCACTGACCTATATCACCAATATTTTGGTTTGCTTACTTGCTTTCTGGTGATGGGTACAAAAGCTAGGGCCTTGCATTTGCTAAGTACATTCTTTCGTGTTTTTCAAGACAGGGTTTCTCTGTGTAACCCTGTGGAACTCACTCTGTAGACCAGGCTGGCCTTGAACTCAAAGATCTCCCAGTCTCTGCCTCCCAAGTGCTGGGATTAAAGGTGTGAACTACTCCTGCCCAGAGGAAAATACATCTTTACCACCACAAATTTTGATGTTATATTGCCATTATCATTCAGTTTAAGTATTATACTTTCATCATGTTTTCTACAACCCTAGGAGTTATTAAGTATTTTTTAAAATTATAAACATTTTAAAGTTGCCTAAACAGAAAGCACAGATTCTCTGAAATACTTTCTAATTCTTTGAGACCTTTCAGGCAATATTCCAGCAAGGACTGGGATTTATTTCTCTCTTTTCCTAGAAACAATACCAAGACTACTCATTTGAAACAAGTTTTAGCCTAGAATTTTTTTTCAACAGCAAATAGTGTCCTAAATATTAATCAGAGCATTTCCAATTACAAATGCTCAGGGCAAACTTCCTTCTCTCTCTAGTCATAGCTAAGATTGAAAGCGTTCTTTGGGCATTTCTCTCTCTCTCTTTAATGTATTTCTTTATTATGTATACAATGTTCTGTCAGTATGTGTGCATGCAGGAGAGGGCACCACATGTCATCATAGATGACTGTGAGCCACCATGTGTGGTGGCTGGGAATTGAACTCAGGTCCTCTGGAAGAGCAGCCAGTGCTCTTAACCTCTGAGCCAGCTCTCCAGTCCCATGGGCATTTCTTTTTGCTAGGCTAATTCTTTTCTGTTGTGCTCACCACCACCACTACCACCACCACCACCCCCCCCCCCCCAGCAAGCATAGTCTTTTGGGAGCAGTTTTAACTTTAAGCAGGTTGATCTCTGGTCTTTCTCTCCATATTATAGATGGGCGGGTGGTGGTGGTGGTGCACACCAGTAATCCCAGCACTTGGGAGGCAGAGGCAGGCAGATCTCTGAGTTCGAGGCCAGGGTGGTTCCGGAGGGAGTTCTGGGACAGCCAGGACTACACAGAGAAACAAACAAAAAAAAAAAAAAAAAAAAAAAAAAAAGAAAAAGAAAAGAAAAAAGAAACAATCATTGTAAAGTGAGTTTTTATTTTAGAGCCACACACATCTCACTCTTCGTGACCTATAAAAATTACTCAGAAATGTATTTTATGATCGAAACCAATGCAATCCCAATATTGCATTGTGCTAACAAAAGGAACTGGGCTGAAATCACTAACAAGTAAACGACTATCACTTCAACATATTTCTGCTATAGAGAAATAAAAATGGTTTCCCAAGATCAAGGGTAAGAGAAAAATACTAATTCGCAGAAGGGTTGAAATGGTAAAGCAATGGGCAGCAAATCGAGAGAAATAGGAACATCAGAACATACATGCATTAATTTCTTTACTGGTAAAGTGAGAATGTCCATAGTACAAGTACAAATCTGATGAGCGATGTGGGCCTACCCACCAAGAGTTCTTTACCCTTATCTCTGTTCATTCTGTAAAACAGTTTCAAAGCAACACATGAAAAAGCAGAACTTATTAAATAAAATCAGTTAGAAACAAAATATCCAAAACCTACTAAGAGACCTCTCCTCAGATCCACAGGATCTAAACAGGCTGAAGGAGCTGATCCTTATGAATTCACACTAAGCTTCCAATCTTGAAAAGAGCTTCAGTCTGTTTTGCTCTGGCTTGGGCACTAGTTAACCTTTATTCATTACAACTGAGAAAAGAACTGGAACCTTTTCCTTTCTTTTCTGTGTGACTGCATATGAACCTATAAGAGCATCAACATGACTTTTGAGTCTATGTGTAGTATGACAATGATATGTGGGCTGGGGTTTTAGCTCTACTGGTAGAGTACTTAGGTAGTGTACATGAAGCCCTGGGTTCAATCCCCAGCACAGTAACACAGTGAGATCTAGGCCAGGCAGGGCTACATGAAACTGTCTGAAAATTAAAAAAGCAATATGAAAAGCAAAGCAATGGAGTAAAAATGAATGGCTTGCCTTTGGCTCCAATCCAGATTACCAGAATCATTAAGGAAAAGTGCCTACGAAATGGTCCCCCAACTAAAAATCAGATGAAAAACCTGTCTGAGAGAAGCAAAGAGAAAAACTGCAAGTAACCTGCAACACAATAAGAGACAAGTGGGAACAGCAGTAGAGCACACACGCACAAGCCTTGGGTTCAGTCCCCAGCACCAAAAGCGTAAATACACCAGCTACATTTCAAAATCTTAAAAGCACTGAGAAAATAAACAAATGACTGAGTAAGAGCTGGCAAGAGGGGCTGGAGAGATGGTTATGAGCATTGGCTCCTCTTCCAGAGGTCATGAGTTCAATTTAAGCAACCACATGGTGGCTCACAACCATCTAAAATGAAATCTGGTGCCCTCTTCTGGTGTGCAGGTGTGCATGCAGACAGAACATTGTATACATAATAAATAAATCTTTAAAAAAAAAAAGAGCTGGCAAGATGGCTCAGACATAAAGGTGCTTGACACAAAACCTTACTATCAGAGTTCTGTCACTAGAACCCACAAAAAGATGAAAGGGAAGAAGTGACTCCCAAAAGTTGTCTTCTGACCTACATATGCACACTATATCATACACATGCCAGTATCTACACACACACACACACACACACACACACTACACACTACACACACACTATACACACACACACTATACAAACACACACATACACACAATACACACACACACCACACACACACACTATATATATATACACCATACACACACGCACACTATATATAATATATATGTTATATATATATATATATATATATATAACTACACACACACACACACACACACACACACACAGAGTCTGAGTAAAATAGCTGTTTCTTAGAGCAATGAAAGTTAGGAGGCGGAAAAAAAAGACTGGACCACCACAAACAAGCAGAGCAAAATAAAACCAAAACCCCTATTTCAGCGTTGCTTTGGGAAACATCAACCCCACTCTCGTAAGTTTGCTCAGAAGTTAAACTACTCATCAGAAGCAACAAATATACCCAGAGAGTCCCATGACCCTCGGCCAAATTCTTTGATCAAGGAGCTATTATGATGGAGGCTATAAAAATGCTTAGTCTATAAAGTCTTAGTGAAGAAACATTTGGACCTGAGTTTAATCTTAGGCACTCAAGAAAAAGGCAGGCCTGGTGGCACACAACTATAATTCAAGTGCTAGATGAATCATTAGGGCTGGTTGGATAGTAAATCTGGCCTAATTAAGAAGTAAGTCCCAGGTCCCAGAGAGAGACACTGTCTATAAATTATTCTAAAGCTCGTGATCACCAGGCCTACATAAGATAAACATATATACCTGCAGGCAAAAACAGCCATACATATAAAAGCAAATAAACCTAAAAAAAATTATAGAGTGCCAGCTTTGGTGGTTGTACACCTTTAATCCCAGCACTTAGGAGGCAAAGGCAGATGGATCTCTATGAGTTCTAGGCCATCCAAGGCTACACAGCGAGACCCTGTTTAAATAACTAAAATAAATAGACAGACAGACAGATGGCTAAAAGCATGCAGACTCATCTCACAGAGGTAACATTCACCTACGTTGGGCAGCTGACAACTACCTGTACTACCTGCTTAAGGGGATCCAATCCTCTCTTCTGGTCTCTGGGGGCATTCGTGCACACACACAAACACACACAAATAAAAATAAGGAACAAGTCTTGGGCTAGAAAGATAGCTCAGTAGTTAAGAGCATTTATTCCAGAGGGCCTGAGTTCAGTTCCCAACACCCACATCAGTCAGCTCATAACTACCTACGGTGCAGCTCCAGGGGGAGCCAACACCTCTGGCTTCCACAGACACACACCCAACCCTAGTTATAATTATAACAAAACTTAGTTATAATTAAAACAAAACAAAAACCCCAAAACAATGGGGAAAAACCCAACATGGTAGAAAGCTGCTGAGAAAAGACACCTGAGGCTCACGTCAGCCTTCACATGTATCTGTGTGATGGAGGCAGGAGAATCTGTGGATGCTAGTTCAACAACAGTCCAGGCTGTGTGAACCTCTGAAAATCAATAACAAAATCCTACAGATAAATAAATTCAACAGCAGTCCAGGCTATCTGAAACTGTCTCAAAAATAAGGAAAGCAACAATAACAAAGCCCACAAATTAAAAAACAAAAAACCCACAAGCCGGGTGTGGTGGCGCAAGTTTGTAATATGAGCACTCTAGGAGGCAGAGGCAGGCTGATCTCTGTGAGTTAGGGGCCAGCCTGGTCTACAAAGCAAGTCCAGGACAGCCAAGGCTAACAGAGAAACTATATCTTGAAAAAAACCAAAACCAACCAACCAAACAAACAAAAAACCCACTGTTGTGGATGTTTCAGTTTATGATCTGTAAACATGTTTTTGTTATAATCCCAAGTGGGGGATTTTAGTTTGTCCACACCTTACTTGTCTCCTGCTGAGCGTGGTCTTTGCCAGAGGAATTCATTGAATTCTGAGGACTTTGAGGGGTGTAAACATGATAGCCCAGAGGAAAAAAGGGTGGCGGCTTGGAGAGAGCAGAGGACTACTTGCTGCATTTGCTGGTTTGCTGGTTACCTGGACTTCTGGATTTCCTGGATATTGGTATTGCCCTCAAAAGAATCCTACCACCTTACCCATCAGGAAGAAGTAGAGAGAGCAACGTTTCCTTTCCCTTACAACATTCTTTTACCCCTGCCTGGGGCGGGGGGCTTAGAAGGGAGGTATAAGCATTAAGAAACCCCCAAATAAAGTAGCGTTTGAGGAGCTAGTACCTACAGCACACAAAATATCAAATCACCAAACTGTTAAAATTTATCTATGTCAGAACAATTATTTATATTTTTTTAAAGTTCTAACACATCATTTTAGCTTTGTAGTGCCTTACAAAAGTTGAATGTCTTGAATAGTTGAATATTACTGTTTATAATAGTTGAATGTTACTGTTTAAATCAAAATTATATTTTCAAAACAACCCAATGAAAATTACCACCATAAAAAATAGTGAGGTTAGAGAGAACAGTTAACACAGAATGTTTACTGTCAAAATATGAGGACCTGAGTTCAAATCCTAAGCATCCACCTATAAAGGGCCACTGTGCTTGCCTGCAACCCCACACTGGTCAGCAAAGAGGTAAATCCTGGGAACTTGCTGTCAGACAGCCTTGCCAAAAGGCCAAGTGTCCAGTTTAGTGAGAGCCTGTCTGAAGGCATAAGAGGGAGAGTGACAGAGATAGCTGGTGTCTTCCTGCGGCCTCCACAAGTGTGGGTGCATTCCACACATGCAGTGACTGCTTTACGCACACAGTAAAATAAGAGGAAAAACAAACATGTCAAAAGTCAGATTACTGTATCTACGGAGCTAGTTCCAGGACAGTTCATGACATGACAATTAAGTTACATTAGATTCAGAGTGTTATAAAACAATCATGTACGTTATATATGCTACAGGTACGGAAGAATTAAGTTCCCTGGTACCCTTTTTCTAGGACTGGCACTTTATTATTTCATGACTAATATCCATGTGTAACATCACTTTTTATTGAGCACACCAGAGAATAATCTCAACTAGAAGCGTGAACTCTTTTGGTCACTCCAGTTAAACTACAGCAAAATTCTCCCACTCTGTGACTGGTAATCCTAGAAGTAGGATTTTCTAATAATGTAAAGAAGATACTTTTGAGTATTATGGACCAAGTAGAGTTGATGCTTGGCAACCCCCAAATAAAAAAAATATTTGATGAATCTGAATAATCCAGTATATCCTAATATACTTCAGTATATTTTTCTTTTCATGCTGAAAATACAAGAAACCCAAAGTTGAATGAAAGAGAATACATTGTGAAGAGGAATGGAATGTTGAAGAATTAAGGACTAAAAATTCTGAGTTCTAAACAAAGGTAACCCCCGACCCAAATCAGCAATTCTCAATCACAAACCGGTGTGACTATTCAAATACACATTATATAATGCTTGAAAATGTTAAAAAGTTGTTTGGTTTTTTGTTTGTTTGTTTGTTTGTTTTTTTTTAATACTAAAGAGGAAAAAATTCATTGTCCTAACCTGCTCCACACAGATAAATCCCAATGACCCTGAAATCGGTACTGTAAGTGTGGCAACTTAGACCGCAAGTATGCTCCAAAGCTGAGAGGAGGATCTCAGGGGCTGAGCACAGTGTGACACAACTGAGTGAATAAACACATTTATGCTGTCAGGACTGTCCTAACAAGAAGCTAAATTTCAAGGTATGGCACATACTTGCATGTGAGAAGACTAGAATTTCAAGACCAAAAGGAAACTTAACTATATAAAATCAGTAAAAAGTAGGTCTTCTTTGTTAAATGCTACTTATATTTAATAAATCTCACATTTCTAGAGCAGATATTCAGTCCCTACTTTAGCCAATAAAGCTAAGCAGAGCTGTTAATGGCCATGCAAAGCACTATAGGAATGTCCCAACACCAAAGAACCAAACCTAACACAGCCCTCCACCTCCCCTTTCTCTAGTGACTTTTTTGTTGTTGGTTTTTTGAGACAAGGTTTCTCTGTGAAGCCTTGGCTGTCCTGGACTCCCTTTGTAGACAGGCAGGTATCTGCTGAGATTACAGTCATGTGCCATCATGCCCAGCTTTTCCACATTTCCTTTTCTGTACTTATGGGAAAATTTTCAAAATACTAACCATAATTTTCAAAATACTAAGAGAATAGGCTTCAATAATCACATACAATAAATGATTTTAAGATATACTTCGGAAGTACATTATACACACACACACACACACACACATATTTATATTTATGTTATATAATAGCTATTACAGGAGGGAGTATATAGAAGCAAAATGAGTAGAAAATCTAACTGCAGGGAAAAAAAAAAAGACTACAAAAAGAGACAAACCAAAAAAGATAAAAAGACAGAAAACGAAAGCTAAACAGCAGAAGTCTCACAGAACACTTCATGTTTTCACTGTATAAACTGCACCTATTTGCGTATGAGCATGTGGGGGCACACATGGCACAGCACACACGGCACAGCACACATGGAGATCAGAGAACAACTTGTAAGAACTGGTTATCTCCTTCTACCACATGGTTCCCAGAGACTGATTCAGGTTGGTGGGCTTGGGCAAGTACCTCTACTTGAGAAGGCGCCTCACTACCTCCAATCACAATTTTTGTAAAAAATGTACGTTGGTGTTTTTCCTGTATGTCTGCCTCTCTCTGTGTGAGGGTGTTAGAGCCCCTGGAGCAGGAGTTACAGACAGTTGTGAGCTGTCCTGTGGGTGCTGGGATCAGGATCGTATTTAATGAACACTGGCTGTTCATTAAATTCATCCGGGGAAGCCTGTTCACCTAAGAGGAAAATATATTCATTCATTCACTGGAAATAGAATCTTTGTATTTCATCTTTCTGTGTGGCTTGTTTTGACCTCAAACTCAAAATTTTTCTACTTTGAGTCACCTGAGTATGGAAATTACAGATGTGCACCACTGGCCTGGAGTTTATCTGTAGAAGTTAAAAGCCTATTCAGGATCTGGCGAGACAGCTTTGAGGGTAAAATTGCTTGCTGTACAAGCCCCGGAACCTGTGTAAGATAGAAGGAGAGACCCAGCTTCACAAAGTTCTCCTCTGACATCCACACGTGTGCTGAGGCATGTGTCCACACACATACACACAGTGAGCAAATGTTTAAAACAACAAGGCTTTTCCAGTATTCGCAGTGGACAGGCAGTATTGTGAGCTGTAAGCTTAGATGATTGCTTGCATGTTTGCTTGATTGATTTTTTTTTTTTTGAGACAAGGTTTCTCTGTGTAGCCTTGGCTGTCCTGCAACTGGCTCGGTAGACCAGGCTGGCATCAAATTCAGAATTCTCCTGCCTCTTTCTCCCAAATGCTGGTATTAAGGTTGTATGTCACCATAGCCCAGCCAGGATCTGGGGATATGTTTTTTAAGTAGTTCTGGTGGCCTTAACTTTTTCTCTTTATCCCAGTCTCCTAAGTGATGATTGTCTTCATTTCTCCCCTGTGATTTCTTCTTGGAATTATAGACGTTTATATTTTTGTCCTTTTTTTGTTTGTTTGTTAATTGTTTAATTTAATCTTATTGTGATTGTAAAAGATATGTCTGTCTCTTAAAATGTACCCAAGCCTCTTGTTCATAATAGACAAACACTATATACCCCTGAGTGCAGCCGAACAGATTTGTGTGATTTGTTTTTGTTGTTTTGTTTTGTGCCTGAGTCTTACTGTATAGCCCTGGCTGGCCTGGAACTTGTTATGCAGACCAAGCTCACCTCAAACTCATAAGAGACCGGCTGTCTCTGCCTCCTGGATTGCTGGGATCAAAGGATGCACCCTTTGCGGATATTCTTTCTTGACCAGCAGCATTAATATCAGCTGGAAATTTATTATAAACACCAATTCTTTTGAGAATAAATACTTAAAATTGTTTTTTAAAATAATATTAATGTAATGTAATATGTGTGTGTGTGTGGTTGTTTATGTCATAGAGTGTGTATGGAGGTCAGAGGACAACTTGTGGGAATTGTTTCTCTCCTAAAGCCATTCTCCTACCCCAGCCTTCTGAGTAGCAGATACGAGCTCTAGGTCCTGAACCCAGGCTATTTTGGTTGAAATTTACTTGTGAAGCCAAGTGATTCTGATTCTTTTCTTTTTCCTTGTTTCTGAGACAAAGTCTTAGGTATCCCCAGGTTATGTAGTTGAGTTTGGGATGATTTTGAACTTACAGATCTTCTGGTTGTTTTTACCCCCAAGACAGTAGGCAGATCTTAGTGACTTGAACTTTTTCTCCTACCTCAGTCTTGAGTGGTAATCTCTCATTTTCTCCTTGTGATTTCTTTTTGGAATTGTTGGTCATGAATGCATCCTTTAGCTTTTAAATGTATTTATGAATTATCTGTTTATTGTTTGCTAACTGTTACCTAATTTCATTCTATTGTGATTGTAAAAGATATTTTATACGATTTGTTTCATAAAATATATTGTGCTTTGTGACCTAACATCTCTTGAGGGCACCTTGCATGTACTATAAAAAATGTGGGGCTTGGAGAGATGGCTCATCAGTTAAGAACATTGCTGTTCTTCCCATCAGAATAATGAATATTGGGTTTTCTCCCTTTATATTCCTACAGTACTCAGAAATTTTTATCAAGTTTGCACTTAATCGTCACTCTACCTTTGAAGTCTTGTTTCTCCAACTTGATAAATGTACATGCCATATCTCCTTTTCTTGTATCACTATAGTACAAGGATAGTGATGGATACATGGTATCAAATCTGACATTAGTTATTCCTTGAGTACTGATTTAACCTAGAATTCAGAGCCTTAAAATATGTCTAGTATATTTAATTCAGGAAACTGCATTCCGCCTTTTTAAATATAGTTACACAATAAACTCTTTTTCTTTGAGTCAGTTAACTCCTTCCTTACCCAATAGATAAATTGGAGAGAAAATATTAATATACCAAAATGATATGAATAATAAAATAATTAATAGGTTTCCAAATGGCTTCACAAGTTGCTTCCTTAGAACAAAAAGCTTTTCTAAATCCATTAAAGACTGTTTCAAAACAATTAAAGAATCAAAGCACACACATTTAAAGATATTAAAGCTCTGAATAGTTGTATGATTTGTTTTCTCAACAGATGTGCATACTTCAAACATTGAATGCAACAGATGCATATTAATCTGTCCTTTAAGTTTTTACATAACACCCCATTCTGGTTTTATAAATACACTATCACATGAAAGCAAAATTCAGCTGTTGCTTTATGGCATTAAATATTAACAGGTTATTCCCACTATACAAAATAAAAAAATACATTAAAATTCATTTTAATACAGCCAAATGTCTGCTCACTAAGTAGAGGATATGATAACCTCACCATTATTTTTGCATTTGCTGATTTCTATCTACAATATGAAACATAATGGATTTGCTAGAAACTAAAGCTAATGTCAGTCCTATACTAGGAAGGCAGAGCCTGATCTACACAGTGAGACCCTGTCTCAAAAAGAAAAGGAAGAAAAATACTACAATAGTTTAAGGCATTTTAAAAAACTGTGTGCGTGTGATCTATGCATTCCTTGTGCCCTCAGGTCAGAAGAGGGTGTCCGAGCTCTTATGACTACAGTTATAGATGGTTGTGGCTGCTTTGTGGATAATGGAATTAAACCTGGGCCTCAACAAGAGCTGAGGATGGTCTTAACTAACAAGCAGTCTCTCTCACACCAACAAGAGTTGTAAATGGTCCATTAAATTTATTGAAAAATGTATGTCTTTTATTTCTTCACTTATTTTTTTTTTTTTCTAAAATGTAGTTATATCTGTAATAGGACTACAGTGGAAGCCAGGAACCCTGAAAGTCTGTCCAGTTCCTTAGCTATACAACTCTAAGCAAATCACTTAACTTTTCTGGACTTCAGTGTCACAGCTAGAAAAGTAATGCATCTAACTTGACTTTCTTCATGCTTTCTTTCAGCCTTATGATTTCATAATCTTTTTGTTTTTAAATTTTATTTATAATGTATGTGTATGATGAGTATGGAGCTGAGCATGGGATCACAGACTCAAACTCCGGTCACTAAGCTCAAGTCTTTAGGCCTGTGCAGTAACACCTCACTGGCCCAATTTCATAATGTTTGAAACTTAACAAACAGAAGCATTAAGCGAATGGATTCCATTAAACATAGTGTGAGCTTATATACTAATTGATTTGGGGAGCATCTGTCTCTGGAGAACCTAGTGGACAGTTCCTTTAATCTGTTATTAACTAAGTGAAAACAAAGGGATGGGAACATCACTGAGTTGGTAGACTCTGTCCCTAGATGCACAAGCCCTGGTTCCACCCCCAGATCTACATAAAACTGGGCATAGTGGAAAATACCTGTAGATCCAGCACTTGGGAAATATAGGCAGGAGGATCACAAGTTCAAGGTCTTCCTCCTCTAGCAACTGTCCAGCATGAAACTCTGTCTCAAAAAGGGAGACGGGGGCTGCCAGGCAGTCGTGGCACATATCTTTAAGCCTAGCAGAGGCAAGCAGATCTCTGGGTCCCATACCAGACTGGTCTGCAGGGAGAGTTCCAGGGAGGCCCTTGTCTCAAAAAAAGGGGGTGGGATGGGGATAAAATAGCCACTAAATACGGGGCTAGTAAACTATTATTGCATTGTATCTTAGATGGTCATAATATTTAGACATTATGATACCAACTAAGGTTAATATGTTTTGGAAAACAAGAAAAATTATAAGGGGATAGAACAGATACAGAGCCAGGTACAAGAAGATCTGGTTAGCAATTAACACTCAGTCTATGACAGAACTCTCTTAGGACATCATTCTATTGCTTTCAGAATCTAGTGACTGAATTGGCTCAGGAAAAGAATATGTGTGATCTAGTAAGCCCAAAGCACAGGGCTTAGCCTAACACTAACATCCAAAGAAAAGACAGTATCCACAGGACAAAATAAGGCACAGTTCTTTCAACAAATGATAATATTTCAAAGTTAGTACAGAGGAAAATCTCGGGCTCAGCAGTAACTTCACAGATTCAAGACCAACAGTACTACCCATAGAGGGAAAATGACTAATTAGACTTTATAAACATTAAAAAATGGAAGGTAAAGAGAAGGGTTACTGATTATGAGCACTGACTGCTTTTCCAAAGGACCTGGGTTCAGTTTCCAGCACCACATAGCAGCTGATAATCAGCTAACCCTCTGGGTCCAGATGCTTTCTTCTTGACTCAACAGGCACTGCAAGAACATGGTAAAACACAATATATTCTGGCAAAACACACAAAAATAATCTTTTTAAAAATTAAAAATTGGCCACCAAGATAGTTCAGTGGATAAAGACAATTACCACACAAGCTGAATAACATGAATTCTATTTGGGGGACACAGGCAGAGGTGGAATAAAGGAATCAATTACACAGGTATCCTCTCACACATGTTCACACACACATACACACACACAGTTTTCTTTATTTTGTGTGTGTGTGTGTGCCTATTTGTTTGTATGTGCACCATGTGTCTGCAGTGTCCCTAGAGGTCAGAGGAAAGAGCATTAAATTCCCTGGAACTAGAGTCCTGGACAGTTGTGAGTTGCCGTGTGGGTGCTAGAAAACAAACTCAGGTCCTCTGTAAGAGCAGCAAGTGCCCTCACCCACTGAGCCATCTACCAGCTTGTTTTTTAATTTTACATTTTATTTAGGGCTGGGGAGATGACTTAGTGGTTAAAAGCACTTGCTGTCCACTTGATGATCTGAGTTCCATCCCTATATAGGACATGGTGGAAGGAGAGAATTGCCTCCCACAAAATGTCCTCTGATCGTCACATAAGCACTGTAGCATGGGCTCATAAGCAC
Source organism: Psammomys obesus (assembly GCF_907164565.1). Taxonomy (NCBI): domain Eukaryota; kingdom Metazoa; phylum Chordata; class Mammalia; order Rodentia; family Muridae; genus Psammomys; species Psammomys obesus. Next base: position 3,468,372 of record NW_026585691.1, on the reverse strand, counting down.
ACACTCTAAGATTTTCACTGTTACTTTGTTTTCAGACAGACTCTCCCAGTTTAGGTCTGGCTGGCCTCAACTCACATATAAGGTAGGTTGGCATCCAACTCAGAGACACATCTACTTGTACTCATGGGTGCTGGTACATACACACTGTCTCCCTCCACACACAAATATGTGTGCTGTCTCTCTCTCTCTCTCACACACACACACACACGCAGAGACACTAATACACAGACATTTTTCAAAGAGATAAGCAAGACAAAAAAAGTTGCAGAAAGTGTGATAAAGAATTTGCATCAAGGGCTGGAGAGATGGCTCAGCAGTTAAGAGCACTGTCTCCTCTTCCAGAGGTCCTGAGTTCAATTCCCAGAAACCACATGGTGGCTCACAACCATCTATACTGGAATCTGATACTCTCTTATGGCATGCAGGTGTACATTCGGATAGAGCACTCATCTACATAATAAATAAATAAATAAAGCTTAAAAAAAAGAAGAAGAATTTGCATTAAGAGTTGGAGAGATCACTCAGGTTTAGAGCACTGGCTGTTCTTCCAGAGGATCTGAGTTCAATTCCCAGCAACCACATGGTGCTCACAACCATCTATAATAAGATCTGGTGCCCTCTTCTGGTGTACAGGTGTACATGCAGACAGAACACTGTATACATAATTAATAAATCTTTAAAAGAAAAATTTGCATCAAAATATATATTATGGAACAAAACATAAGGAAAGAAACTGGGGAGATGGTAAAGTGTATAAGGATATGAGCATCAAATTTTTTTAAAGCCAATTAAGCTCTGATGACGTGTGCCTTTAATGCCAGCACTAGGGAAGCAGAGGCAGGTGGACCTCCCTGAGTTCTAGGCAGCTGGGGCTACAAAATAAGACTCTGTCTTAAACAAACAAAACAAAATACCCAAGCACAGAAGCTCATATCTGTAATCCCAACACAGTGAAGGAAAAATAAGCTCCCTGAAACTCTCTGGGTATCCAGCCTAGCCCAATAGGTGAGCCCTTGGTTCAGAGTGAGATCCTATCTCAAAAATAAAGTGGAAAGGTTGAAGAGATGGCTTACTAGTTAAGAACACTGGCTGATTTCCTGAGGACCTGGTTTTATTCCTAGCAACCATATGCTAGTTCACAACAGGCTCTAATTCCAAGGGGTCTGACAGCCTCTCTTAGCCTCCAAAGGGCACCAGGCACACATGTGATGCACAGACATACGTGATGGCAAAGCATCCATACACAAAACACTAACTAATTAAACTAAATACAGAAAAACTGAAAACAGCCAACACTGAGCTCTGGACTTCATATGTACATACATACTATATGTGATCATCCATCTACACCCCAGCACTTGAGATAGAGGCAGGAAGATCAGGAGTTCAAGGCCAGCCTATACTATATGAAAGTCTTTCTCAAAAACAAAACAAAAACAAAAACAAATAATACATGTTGTCCATCAGTTCCGGTATTCAGGAGGCAGAGGCAGGCAAATCTGTGAGTTCAAGGCCAGCCAGGGCTAGAGTGTGACCTTGTCTCACAAAGGGGGAGGAAGGGCAGAAACTAAAATGATAGGTATTTCTATAAGCCTTCAAAACCAAACAAGGCAAAAACATATCCTAAAGGAACTTATGAACTGTAGTTAACAATGCACCACATGTTGGTTCATTTATTGTAACAAACACACAGCACTAACGTAAAGTATGAGGTGAAATAGGTGAAACTAATAAAAAAGGCAACATAAACGTAACTCTGTACTATCTGCTTAAGTATTCTGTAAGACTAAACTATTAAAAATTATTAACAGGGCTGGAGAGACAGTTCAGTGGTTAAGAACACTGGCTGCTCTTCCAGAGGACCCTTGTTTAACCTCCAGCACACACATGGCAACTCAGAACTGTCAGTAACTCCAGTTCCAGGTGGTCTAACACCCTCACACTAATACACATTAAAAAAAAAAAAAAAAAAAAAAACTTAAAAAAAAGTATTAATAAAAAAAGGAACTGGAAACACACATGCAAGAAAAACACAGTAAGGCATACACAGCCATACAGGGCAGATGGTACTACTGTAGACTAAATAAATTCTAGAAAATGTAATACTCCCTCCATTTCCCTGCCATTGATCATTCCTCTGTTCACTGGCATCTATATCAGAATGACCTCCAGGAAATGAAGAAAAACTCGACTGGGAAGCTGGAAGAAACTGTAATGGTCAGTGATTTAGGAATCTGAGAGCTTATCACAGACATTCACGTATGCGTCGTATGCATGCACACATCCCCTTCCAACCTGGCAATCACAACTATTTCAAGATTTAGTGAGAGGAGTATACATCTATGATACTTTTATTGAGAGGCCCAGAAGTCCTTTTTACTATAATAAGGAGTTATATGTGGCAGAAACGGAGACCCAATGCTATGTCTCCTAGAAAAGTTCGGCAGCATTTTGATGGAGATATGAACCTGTGGTAAGAACCAAGCACTGAGCACTGCCCAAGCACCAAGAGAGATGCTGTATAAAATCCTCTTTGGTGAAAAGGGCATAACTATTTTGTCCACCCACCTTCTCTGGCCATGCTGTAAAAGCCAAGAGAAAATCCTTTCCCAGAATGTCCACACCTCCATTGTGACAGGCAAATAAAGAACAATTCCTGTCCCTGGCATCCCAGCCCCCACATAACTACGCTGCCCACTTGAAGCTTAAGTAAGGGACAGACTAGAGTGGTATAGGGACAGTCCATCTGTCTTCCTACCTCACCAGAACATTCCTGCTGGAGACAAAGCATGAGTCTCTTCTGTCCAGATGGCTCTCTCTTCAGGCCATCTCTGGGATACACATTACTTCTCTTTTACAGCCTACCCAAGATGCCAGTGTCTCCCCAGCCATACTGAGTACCAACTACTACAGCCTCAGCCAGGTATGCTTTTTCTCAGTTCTGGAAATCCAATAGCCCCTCTCTGGGCTTTATTTATATTCAAATGTGCCCAGCACCTGCCTGCCAAAATGATCCAAATCGAATTGGGCATACATTTTAGAAGAAAACCAAGACATAGGTATACAGGTAAGGAAAAACTGGCCCTACAAGGATAATTTGAAGTGGGTCACTAAATTTGTCACTAAATAAAAATTCTCAGTATATTTTTTCTTCTGGTTGTAATCTATCAAATGAATAAAGATTTATTCTAATACCTTCATTTATTCTAATACTCTTTTTAATAAGAACAAAAACAAAACAAAATAAAAAACCAAAAAAAACAGAGCTCTCACCAGTAATTAAACTATAGTAAGCTGGAATGACAAAAATAGCTATCAATACTGGGCCTGCTGGCACTTATGAGAAACACAGGAGGATCAAAAGCTTGGGCTACAGAAGACCCTAAGATGTTGTGAGAAGCTAACTCATGCCCAGGGAATGTTAAGTAATTTATCAACAAGCCAGGCATGATGGGGCAAGCCTGAAGCACTAATCCCAGCACTCGGGAGGCAGAGGCAGGAGGATCTCTGGGAGTTCTCGGCCAGCCTGGACTAATCCAGAACAGCCAAGGCTACACAGAGAAACCCTGTCATAAAAAAACAAAAAAAGAAAAGAAAAAGAAAAAAAAAAACCAAAACAAAAACAATTACCTTTATGTAATGCCTGCTATCATCCTATATAATTCAATTTAACAATCCAAGTTATTTAGTTACACATTCACTGATAGTTGATATTATGTAATCTAAATCTACTGAGGTTTGTATATTTGAAAAACAATCTGATGAATTCAAAGCCACAAAACATGGGAGGGGTGAGTAAAGAGGGAAAGGGAAACAGATGGCATCTAATTTTTTTCCTTAGTCCATCTTGAACACAATCCCAATAATGTCAAAATCCAATTTAGCTTTCTAAATAAGTAATCTATAAAACTTAAAATGGTATTTCTCAAGTAAATTCACTCCTTTTCTTCCCAGCTTTTCAGAGATTCTATATTAAACACGAATGGCTGGAGCTGCTGTTACGAAAGAAACTATCATTCTACAAATTCAAAGTTCTTCCAGGAAAGTTTACTATGCATGTAAAGCCACTGAAGCAGTTTCTATCAAAACTGGTCTTCTAAAATCCAGCTGCATTCTCCTTCTTCTTAAAATAAGGATTATTTAACTTGATTAGAAGCTAAATAATTATCTCCATAAAATATGCTGTAACACAGAAACAAGCTCAATTGAGCTCAGGAGAGAAAAGTCACTTGGTCTGAGTAAAAACGAAGTACTTTCTGGACTGTTTTTTTTTTTTTTTTTTTTAATTTTACCATTTCCACAGTAACTCTTTTATTCCTGATTTAATAGCACCACAACATAATTAACTCATTCTCATTCTATAATTCTACTGTATGGTGCATATATACAAATGTATGTGTGTATGTTTCCCTACAAATACCTAGTTTATCATGCCTAAACTTTTAAGATAATCAAAGAGTTGTTCAAGGGAGAGTCAGTAGTTTTTAGATTCCTTCACAAGTAAATACCATAACTGACAACTGCAAAGATCTTTGGATTGTTCACATACTTTTTATGGAAGAGATCACCAGGGAAAGTTATCTCCAACAGTTTATGTGGCATTCTCATTTAGGCAGAATTTTTCATAGTAACAGCTATTATCCTATTCCTTTTACAAAAATAAATGGATTATTAACATTTTATAAAAAGGTAAAAAAATAGGCAGTGCTGAGAACTAGCAAAGACAATGTGACATCAACTTTAATATTCAAAAGTGACAAAAAAAATAACAATTCAAGAAACACAGCAGGGCCAGGCAGTGGTGGTTTATGGTTGTGGCTTACGCCTTTAATCCCAGCACTTGGGAGGCAGAGGCAGGCAGACTTCTGTGAGTTTGAGGCTAGCCTGGTCTACAAATCAAGTCCAGGACAGCCTGGGCTACACAGAGAACCCCTGTCTTGAGAAAATAAAACAAACAAACAAACAAATAGTAAAAACCCTAGATATATATAAGACTGTTCCCTTAGAAGGGCCATTTAGAAATTTTAATCACCATAGTGAAAATCCTCAACTATAGCAAAACATGGTTTCAACTCTGCTTAAAACAGAGATATTGAAATTTTCTGTCAATTTTACAAAAGAATGTGTACACCTCTGAAAGGTCATACTGAATTGCAAAATTTGTACCCACTTTTCATGCAAAAATTTTTAAAGGGAGCTATTTATATTCACTTCTTTCGAGTATAAAGTACACTGGAAATGTTTTAAATTACTAGCCACAAAGAAAACCTGTTAGCTGAAAATCCAACATTAGCTGGGTGTGGTGGTGCTTGCTATTGGTGGAGCATCCAGGAGACAGAAGCAGATGAATCTTTGTGAATTCCAGGTAAGCCTGGTCTACAAAACAAGTTCCAAACCATCCGGAACTACACAGTGAGAACCTTTCTCAAAACAAAACAAAACAAGAAACGGAAACAAACCCAAACACACACACATAAAAAGCTACATAGAACTATTATTTTAAATCCACAAAAAAGTAAGTATATATCAAGATTTCATGTTCTAAAATAATTTCTACATTCTGATATCATTAGATTTAGAGGGAAAATTTATTGTATTTTCATTTATTTTACAGTTTATATGCAAGATTTTTCTGGCAGTCAGGTGAAACAGAGTACAGCTGTAAGTCCAGCATTCAAGGGTAAAGAGTATGTCAAGATCAAGACCAGCCTGATTTACATGCTGAGACTGTGTCAAAAAAAACAAAACAAAAAAAATTAAATGTTGCTAATATTATAATCTAAATCTAACTAAGATGACTCATGCAAGTGATGTTGACCTTAATCTTAAAATTACAACTACTTTCTATTTTATATCCCAAGTCTAATTTGCCTTTAAGAAGACACGTGATTAAGATTTAAATAAGTTACTTATGAATGTTTTTTATTTCAATCAATGCTATATATAAAACAGTGTAGTTTATCTGAGAAAACCCTATAAAATGTACTTTGGTCATTTCAAGAAACAAATATATTGTACTTATTACTATTGATAGGGCTAGAGAGATGGCTCAGAGGTTAAGAGCACTGGCTGCTCTTCCAGAGAACCCTGGTTCAATTCACAACGTCTGTAACTCCAATTCCAGAGATCTAACACCGTCATACAGACATACATGGAAGCAAAACACCAACGCATATTTATAAAGAAAAAAAAAAGAAAGAAATTATCAAAAACTTTTTACAAAGAAACTATTGATAATTGTATTTTGTGCTACTTATGATCAATTTCTAGGGGCTAACGTAGCTCAGTAGTTGAAAACCACAGCATGTATTCCACCTTTCTGGTTGAATGCCCAGCACTACAAATGAAATAATGACAGCCAGGGCCTGTTACACAGAGAAACAAACAAAAAGAGAAAAAAAGAATAATAATGCTGGGCATGATGGTGCACGCCTTTAATTCCAGCTCTGGGGAGTCGAAAGCAGGTGGACCTTTGTGAGTTCAGGGATAACCTGGGCTACACAGTGAGTTCTTGGCCAGCCAGAGCTACACAGCGAGATCCTGTCTCAAAACAAACAAACAAACAAACAAACAAACAAACAAAATAGGGGGCTGGAGAGATGGCTCATCAGTTAAAAGCAATGACTACTCTTCCAGAGGGCCTGAGTTCAATTCCCAGCAACCACATGGTGACTTACAACCATCTGTAATGGAATCTGATTACCTCTTCTGCTGTGCATGAAAACAGTGTTCATATACATAAAATAAATCTTAAAATAAAGCTGAGTGGTGATGGTGCACACCTTTAATCCCAGCACTCAGAAGGCAGAGGCAGGTGGATCTCTTATGCGTTTGAGGCTAGCCTGGTCTATAGAGTGAGTGCCAGGCCAACCAAAGCTACACAGAGAAACCTTTTCTTGGGGAAAAAAAAAGTAGTAATAATATAAAATAAGATGTATAAAAAACCCTCGAATTCCTGTTGTATACTCTGGATATTACCATCATTTTCAAAAATCCCCTTCCACTAAGGTGGGCTCCCTGATCTATGATTAATGACAATCTTAAAATTTAAAGGTGCTTGTTTTAAATGAAATTATATAAGTAATCACATCTTTTATGACATTGATTAGAATTTATTTCCTACTTGTGAAGAGACTGAAACTGTTACAATCTATGACTTGGCCAAGGTCAACAACTAGCAAGAGGCACAGGCTGGGTTCATTCGCAGAATTATCTTTCTCAAAGCCAACACTTCCACTTGAGTACAATTATCTCCTTAAAAGATTAAGAGACAGCTCAACAACCAAAAGGGACTCTCGTATCTCCGAATGTTCACTGGTTATTCTAAGAGATATATCACTACACTACCTACAATTCGGTCACTTAAACATTAGAATATTTCTGATTCGTTTAAACCATAGCAGGTTTGCCGGCAGGTGAGAAAAAGGTTTTGGAAAAGGCTTGCCTCAACATGTCTCATCTAGACCTCTATATATGGATTTCCTAGTTGTTTTTTTTTTTTTTTTTTTTTTTTAAGCATGTACAAAGCTACATTTGAATATAGTCAGATGCAAAGTGCAATATACCAGATGCATATCGGTCTGGGAGACTGCTAGAGTATGCCATTCTGGCACTCCACAAACACCCGAAATACCATCCAGGGGCAGCGAACCCAGTTGCACGCTCTTCTTTTACGATGTGATGCGTGCCCACTTGGGGGACACCGCTCCTGTGGAGCGCCCCGGCGAGGGAGCAATAAAGGAAGGAGCGGGGGAAGCGCACGGAAGTTGGGTGGAAGGAGGTCTCATTACCCACTCTGCTGCCCTAGCTCTGCCAAGGGCGGCTCCACGGTGCCCAGCAGACACGAAACCCCTGCAAGCTCTCCAAGCCCGGCTGTCCCGGCGGAGAGGGTCCGCGGCGCGGACAGCGTGAAGCACGCGATGACCGCAGCCTCCTGCCCATACCCTGATTTCGGCCCCGGATGGTTCTCCCCCACCCTCTTCGGAGCGGGGACTCCAGGTGGGAAACTCCTGCTCTGCATTGGCCGAAGTCTGCGCCTCAGAAAGGGCGCCTCGACGACGGGTCCAACCCGCCACCCGCCCCTCTCCGTTCGCGGGGACATGTCCCTCCGTCCCACCCCCGCAACCCTCCAGACAGGCCCGCGCCCCACCCGGGATCCCGCCGTCCAATGCCCCGCCCAGCGAAGGGCCCCCAAAGGACCCCCTCTCACACACACACACACACCACACACACACACACACACACACACACACACACACACACACACACACACACACACACACACACATCTCCTCGCTCCAGCCTCCCAGACCCCGTCGAAGCCAGAACACCTACCTGTCTCGGCCGTGCTCCTGGGCTCCCAGGGGGCGGAGGCGGTCCCCTCCCCGAGACCGCGAGTGCTTCCCTCGGCCACCCCTTCAGCGGCGGCTTCGCTTTCCCAGGAGCGGGAGGGAGACGAGGAGGCGGAGGGGAGGGGGAAGAAGAGGAGCTGAGGGGCGGCCGGAGCCGAACCGGAAGTACTAGTGCTGGCCCCGCCCATCTCCCGGAGCTGCGGCGCATTCCGCCCCTCTCCTGATAAGACAAACCCCCATCAGTCACTGTGAAATCTAGATCACCACTTCCGGGTCGTCCGAGCTGCGGCTCCGCCTTAGCAACAGCGTGGGGTTGCTAAGCGGAAGTGCCTCTCGATACCCGCCCCCGTTTCTTCGGGGGCTGTTGGGAGGTAGGTTGGGAACTTGGTGTTCTCCCTTGGAAGCACCCTTAGACCTTTAGTTTACTACGTTAGGCCGAGGAAGCGCTTCGCTGCCGGCCCTGTAGCTGGGCCCCTCAGCTATTCTCCGATGCCAGCGCCAAACTACACACGCTTCGCCCCTTTCGAGTCCTAGGCCAACCCGGCGGCTCCTCCCGAAGCTCCTCTCTGTACCTTGCGGGAGTTTCTTTCTCGCTGTCTAGCAAGCATCTCCCTTTGGTGGATTTCCTGTCGTTTCAACCAGACTTTTGCATGCATTTCGTTCTGAAACGGCCCCAGAAGTCAAATAGTGAAGTGAGTAAGAAAAGTTTTGTTTCAGCTTGTCTTTTTTTTTTTTTTTCTAAAGGATTTAGCGTATTTATGTGTGTCCTGGAAATAACCTAGCTGTATCGACGTGGGGAGGGATGTTTAGGCAAATGACCAGAGTAATTTTTTTTTTCTTTTACTCTTTTAAGACAACGAAACAAAGAATGCCGGTAATCAAGCTTGAGTAGGAAAACAGCTAATTCTCCATTCAGAATAAACCATCACACCTATACGGTGAACAAGAAAGGTGTTCGTTAAAAAAATGTCGTTTAAGCTAGGGGTGTAGCTGTATGGTACCGCGCTTGCCTGACAAGCGCAATATCCCTGCACCGAAGAAAGGAAGTGGGGGAGCGGGAAACAAAGGCCTCATTTAAATTGGACATGGTAAGCAGGCCTGTAATGTTTGGACTCCAGAGGAAGAGAGGAGGATAGGGAGTACAAGGCCTAGGCTGCAATGGTGAGTTCCAGTTTTAAAAGATTTTACCTAACCTGCCCCAGGCACTAGGTTCAGTCTTACCTTTGAAAAAAACTGGAAAACTATGGCGGGAACCAAAGCCAATAAAATAGTCCTCTTTATGTAATGACCCCTATAATTACTGTAATTACATATGGAAAAAAATCTGAGTAAAAAAAAAAATAAAATAATCACGTGACTTTATTATTATTGTTAATTATTGTTATTGAGTCAGACTCTCACTCTGAAGCCCAGGCTGACCTGGAACTAAGTAGACCAGGCTGGCCTTGAACTCAGAGATCTACCTGCCTCTGCCTCTTGAGTGCTGGGATTTAAAGCTTGCACCACTGGGATGGACTGGCTTTTCTATCTTAACTTCTGAATTTTTCTCTTCTGCACCAGTGAAAACATTTACAACTACAGGTCCTAATTTTATTGGTCGCAAAATTATTTGTAGACTGTTGTTCTCTTCAGATAAGACAGAAAACTAATTTTGCTAATTTAAAAGAAACACTGGGCCTATTCATTTCCTGGGCTCATGGCAATTAAATTGATTCATCCTAGGTAGTCAATTGAACAAAGCTTTTAGGAAACAATCTTTGGCACAAATAGGCCAGTAGTAGGTTGTTTAAAAAGTCTAAAATATTTCCACCCTGCCATCATCGTGTCTACACATGGAAATACACACAAACACACAGTGATGATAAATGTGTTACCATAGTTTAGTATTTCAACTGCTAACAGCTTGTGGTGTATCTAAAGAACTATAATATGTCTATGGTATTAAAAAAGATGGGGCCTATAGAATTTTTTGTCTCATTAAATGGAAATTGAGTAATAATCAACCATGAGCTTAAGCTAACACAGAAATGCACATCCCTCTGCGTAACTCATTTTATCCACTGCCTAAGTGGTTTATAAGCAGCATTTAGCTCCTTCCATAGACCTTTTTTAAAATTCACTTTTCTATTAGTATATGAAAATCTGGCTTAAGTCCTAAATGATCATATGAGCTTTTGTAATTCATTGCTTAGAGACTTTGAAAGATGAGTTGCAGAGTCCTAATGTTAAAACTACATGTGTGAGCTTAACATTTTTAGAGTTTTGTAAATAATATTACAGGACTCGGTATTCTTTTTCTTATGTTTATTTGTGTGTGAGTGAGTTGGTGCCAGCATACCACTGTGAACGTGGAGGTCAGAGAATTTGTTGAAGAAGTCCCTTCTTAACCATGTCGATCCCGGAGATTGAGCTCAGGGTTTCAGGCTTGGCATTGGCAGCGGTTGCTCTTCCCTTTGAATCACTTTGCTAGCACAGGAATCTATACTCGAACTGTAACACAGTACTATATACAGAGGCTGTATTGCAGATAGTCTTCATAAGCCAGACAGTACCTTCATCATGTATGACTAATATGGGACTTTCAAGCTCCCAACAATGTCTTTTTAAATTCATTTTTTAAATTTTATTTTCTTTGTAATAATGTAAAAAATTATGCTGGGCATGGTGCCTGTAATTCAGCACTTCAGAAACTAAGTTAGGAAGATTGACATGAATTCTAACCCAGCCTGGACTAAACAACAAAAAGAGCACATTTGATGCTTTTTGGGGGGAAACTCAATACTCTAGAGTAATTAGTTCTGAAACATTGAGTACTAGGTATGCTAACACACACCTGTAATCTCAGCAGCACTTGTAAGACAGATGAGGGGATCACGTTCAAGGCCAATCTGAGTTACACACAATAAAATACGTACTGCTAGAGTTTATCTGGTTTCTCTAAGCATAAAAAAAGTAAGAAAACTAGAAATGCATAGTTCATTGATGAATACCCTGGTTTAAGAAGAAATTTAGCCAAGTTAACCATTTTTGTGACTAAGCAATAAACCATTGAAAAGATATAACCCTTTATACAAGTGATTCAAAGAAACTCAGGATATATAACAAAAAATAAAATGTTAAACCTGAGCCTGGTGGTGGTGGTGCACGCTTTTGATCCCAGCACTCGGGAGGCAGAGGCAGGTAGGTCTCTCTGAGTTTGAGGCCAGCCTGATCTACAGTAAGTTCCATGGTATCCAGGGCTTTTTCTTTTTTTCTCTGGGGGAATAAAAGGAAAAAAATATATATATACAAAAAAATAATATGATACTGAATTCAATGTGTACCCTACAAAAATTCCTGTTTTTAATGTGTCCATGGAATTTTTGTTCCTAACTGTGTTAGTATTTTATCTCTTTGGTTATCAGATTTTTAAGAAAAATGGTCTTTAGGCTTTTCTTAGGTTTTTGTTGTTGTTGTTGTTATTTGTATGTTTTTGTTTTCTTTTTTAGAGACATGGCTTTTCTGTGTAGCCCTGGCTGTCCTGGAATGCCCTTGATATCCAGGGACTCAGGGAATGCCCACCTCTGCCTCCTGAGTGCTAGGATCAAAGGTATGCATCACCATACTTGGCTGACTTTTTTTAAAAAGATACACAACTAACTTTCAACATCTTATCTTTGTCCCCCACCCATGCTGATAAATGACAAGAGATAAGATTTAATTAATACTGAATTTTTTAATGTGAAAAAGACTAAGTCAGCTTTTTAAAGCAAACAAGCCATTACAGTACGTCACTATTTCTATAATCAATGCCCATAAAATGGCATCAGTACAAAGATCCAAGCAAATCTCAGACAGTAGATTAGTAATTACAGCATCTTGTAATAGATTTTAGGAAGAAGCTTAACAGGTAAAATAAACAGCATATGACATAAATTCACGTATGTAATTAGAATTTACAGATTATAAAAATTCTCCAATTTCATAGCCAATTGCTTTTGAATGGCCAAATTTTAGCCTTGTTTTTTAATTTAAATGCCTATTCAGCAAACCAATTAAACAAACCCATCTATCCAAATTTACATCCTAGAATACGTAAGTAAACTGAAGACATTATTCAGATGAGTAAGTTCTATTCATTTTCATCATCTGTGTGATCAGGTTGCAAAGGACATGCTCTGTGAAAAGAAGAGAACTACACATCACTCAAGGGTCCGCTGTTGTAAAATCAGAACATTAATAATGCGGTAGGTCTGCACAACTAGAAATGAGAAAAAATTAAATTCCACTAGGTACCAAGCGTAAACAAATTCCAAGAACTAGTGCAACAAAACTTTTTACATTATTCTCCGTGGTTTCATGGAATCATCATTTCTCGTTCTGAGTTTTATTTAAAGAAGTATCTTAGCCAAGCATGGCAGTGTATGCCTTTAATCCCAGCACCTAGAGGAAGCTCGCAATAGGACTGCCAAAAATAAGGCTACTCTGGTCTATATACCAAGTAGCCCAGCCAGAACTATGTGGTAAGATTCTGTCTCAACAAAACAAGAAACAAACTGGAGAGATGGCTCATCCATTCTTGAAAAGGTGTTTAGTTCACAGCACACACATAAGGCAGCTCACAACTTCCTATAACTCCAGCCCCGGGGGATTCAATACCTTCTTTAAAAAATAAAAATGCATATCTTGGCCTATAACTCTAGCATTGGGAGGCTGAGACATGGAGATTGCTGTAAATCCTGAGTCTTCCTTGGATTGCATACTAAGTTGTGGAACAGCTTGTACTACATAAGAAAGATTCTACAAATAAATGAAGACATGATAGGTGGAGAGATGGCTAACTGGTTAAGAACACTTGCTGCTCTTGCAGTACCGAAGTCTAGTTTCCTGCACCCATGTTGGACAGCTCATATGGCCTGTAACTTCAGTTCCAAGGGATCCAGTTCTGTCTTGTGGCCTCCCCAGGCACATGTACTCATCACGCATAAACCCATAAACATAACTAAAAATAAAATATTATTTCTATTTCTTTAAAATAGAAATAACAGGGCTAGAGAGATGACTCAGAGGTTAAGAGCACTGGCTGTTCCTCCAAAGGTCCTGAGTTCAATTCCCAGCCACCACATGGTGGCTTACAACCCTCAGTATAATGAGATCTGGTGCCTTCTTCTGGCCTGCAGACATAAACGTGGGCAGGGCCGAACACTATACATTAAAAAATAAAAAATAAATCAAATATATACATTTAAAATTTACTATGTATTAATTTTTTTAAATATATATTTTATTTATTATGTATACAATGTTCTATCTGCATATACACTTGCACACCAGAAGAAGACACTATATCTTATTATAGATGGTTGTGAGGCACCGTGTGATTGCTGGGAATTGAACTCATGATCTCTGGAAGAGCAGGCAGTGCTCTTAACCTCTGAGCCATCTCTCCAGCCCCTATGTATTAATTTTAATGTTAGGTCAATTGATAAATAAAATATAACCTATTGTGAAAGTCCATTTGAGTAAACAATATAAATATATGCAAGCAAATTGCCATATCCCTTGGACTACATGGATGTGGTTTTTTTGTTTGTTTTTTTGAGTCAGGGTTTCTCTGTGTACCCTTGGCTGTCCTGGACTCACTTTGTAGACCAGGCTGGCCTTGAACTCACAGAGATCCACCTGCCTCTGCCTCCTCAAGTGCTAGGGATACAGGCGTGTTCCACTGCGCCTGGCTCATGGATTTATTCTTTAAAAATAACACCAAAATTATTTGGTAGACTATGATAATCACAGCATTTGAATGAAGGTACATTTATATTGATACAAAGCCATTCTGTACTTACCATCTTTTTTTTGTAGTAAGTCAATTAAAAACAAGCATAAACCATTATTTTAGAGCTAATAAAACTTAGTGGTATCTACTCTAAAATCCTTAGTTTCCAATGAGATCCAATGCTCCTGAATGCTCACAGAGCATACAAAAGAAAGAATAACAAAGAGCTCAGCCCAGGATTAGATTACCACTGCTTCACACACTAAAAGACTATGCAAAATCTTCATTGTATTTTCCTGGAAACTAGGACAAGTTACAAACCATAACCCAAACTCCCTTTTTACAAGGGTCTGATTGTCTTTAGATATAAGTTATGTTCAAGAGTTGTGTAAATGGGGCTGAAGAGACTTCTTAGTAGGTAAAATGCTTGAAATGTAACCATGAAGACCTGAGTCCCCTTCACAGCCGGGCATGGTTTTTGGTTCTTTGAGACAGGGTTTCTCTGTAGAGCTTTGGTTGTCCCTGACTCGCTTTGTAGACCAGGCTGGCCTTGAATGCAGAGATTTGCCTGTCTCTGCCTCCTGGCTTTAAAATTATGTTTTAATAGAATCTTTAAAAGAGAAATTGGTATTTCTAAGAAAATGGATGAAACTAGAGACCATCATGTTAAGTGCAATAACCAAGACTCTGAAAGACAAATATTGAAGGTTTTCTTTCATACACAGATTGAAATTTAAGTTCATATATACTTGCCCATCTATATGTATGTGTAGAAAGAACACCAAGAAAAAGACACAGGGTGAGGGCAGAAGAAAGAATGAGATGGTCATAGAGGCATGGTGACGTTAAGAAGGAAGAGGAAGACAGGGTGAGGGGAGAGGAAAGAGTGAGACGGTCATAGAGGCATGACGAAATTAAGGAGGGAAGAGGAAGGGGATGTGCAAGAAGGGGAAGGCAGTGCAGAGAGACAAATAAGAATGAAACATAATGGATATGTGGAAATGAAATAAAGCCAGCATTGTGACGCACACCTTTAATCCCAGCACTCGGGGGGGCAGAGGCAGGCAGATCACTGAGATTGAGGCCAGCCTGGTCTATAGAGCAAGTCCAGGACAACCAAGGCTACACAGAGAAACTCTGCCTCGAAAAATAAACACACACACACAAAAGAAAACAAGGGACATTGGGATGACTTGGTGGGTAAAGGCTCTTGGCACCAACAACCCAAGTTTGATCTCTGAATCCAATGGTGGAAGAAAAGAACTTACTCTTAGAAAATTTTCTCTGTCCTCCAGTTACAGTGTGGCACAAGCACACAAACACACACACACACATACAAAATACGACTTTTAGAAAATGACTAAATAGGGGGAAACATTTATGTGTATAGTTTTACATACAAAAGGAGCTTGCCCTGCCTTGGGGCCAAAACAAGACTATAAGGAATAACCATGGCAAAATAGGAATTTAGAAGTTCATATTCCTTCTGATATGTTAATTTACTGTTTCAATAAAGGGACAATCACAGTTTTCCTAAATAAAGGCAAGTCTAAGAAAGAGGCCTGAAAATAGTATAAACCTCTAAAATCTGGGGGTTTTTTGAGTTTTGTTTGGTTGCTCTGAGAGTTTCTGTTTGAGTGTTCTTCCTAGGGAACTGAACCCAGGGACATACACTAAATAGTTACTCTACCACGGAGCTACATCCCTTTGTTCTCGTTCTTTGAAATGGTGTCACTATGTACTCCAGGCTGGCTTCCAACTCATGATTTCCCTGTCTCAATGTCTGTACTTAAAGGCATGTGTCACCATGTCTAGCTATTACTGATTTATTATACTATGGATTAAATTTGTTTATGAGACTATATAATTTATCTCCACGTGATGGAAGATCTTTAGTTTTGATTTATTTATGTATTTATTTATAGGCAGGGTCTCAGGTAGCCCAGACTCATCTGTGTAGCTTTTATGTATTTATGACAAGTTATGAGCTGTAGAGATGGTTTGTTGGCCAAGAAGACACAGATCAGTTCTTAGCTCCTACATCAGGTGCTCACGATCACCTGTAATTCCAGTTCCAATGAATCTATGCTCTCTGGTCTCTACAAGTACCTGTACATATGTGGTACACTTAAACTAATGCAGGCACACACATATGCATAACTAAAAATAAAGCTTCTAACAAAGAATTACCAGTTTAGCATGCTGTAAAATCCCCATCAAATGTATGATCCTTTTGCAATATTAAGATTTTGAGCCCAGGGCCTAGAGAGATGGCTCAGAGGTTAAGAGACTGGCTGTTCTTCCAAAGGTCCTGAGTTCAATTCCCAACAACCATATGGTGGCTCATAACCATCTATGAAGCTGTCTGGTGCCCCTTTCTGGTATATAGGTACACATGCAGGCAAAATACTATATAATAAATAAATAAATAAATCTTAAAAAAAAGTGAACCCAGGCTAGACAGTGGTGGCCCATGCCTTTAGTCCCAGCACTTGGTAAGCAGGCAGAGGCAGGTAGATCTCTGTGAATTCTGATCTACAGAGCACATTCTAGGATAGCCAGAGCTCCACAGAAAAACTCTCTTGAAAACAAACAAACGAAAAAACAAACAAAAACAAAACATGTTGAACCCAGGCCCTTGTACTGGCAAGCCTTCTGTCACAGAGGTACATCTCCAGGCCCAGTGCATAGCTATAACCTCATCATTAAGAAGGCTAAGACCAGATAGAGTACAAGGCTCCTAGCTACATAGTGAGTTTGAAGCAAGTCTGGGTTACCAGATGGAGGGGGATTCCTCATGAACATGATTCAACCCCATCCTTGCCCCAATGTCCATTACAGAAAGCTAAAGGCAGCCAGTTATGGTGGTTCACCCTTCTAATGCTAAAACCAGAGAGGCAGAGTGGTTAAGAGGGCCACCACTTGCTCAGGGCCAGCCTGGGCTGCAGAGTAAAACCATCTCAAAAAAAAAAAAAAGCAAGAAAAAAAGAGAACTGAGAAGTGGTGGCACATACCTTGAATCCAAGCACTTGGGAGGTAGAGGCAAAAGGGTTTCTGAGATCTGAGTTGAGGCCAACCTGGTCTACAGAGGAAGTTTCAGGACAGCCAGGGCTACAGAGAGAAACCGTGTCTCAAAAATAAAAGCAAAAGAAACAGAGAAATGAAACAGAAAAAGGAAGAAAAGAGCTATAAACGACTATAGATGGCACAGTGGTGGAAGAGCTTGCCTAATGCTGACAAGTCAGTCCCTAGCACAAAATGGCAGAGAATATTCACAGTGGTACCTGCTACTTCCTTCCAAAGTGCCTATAAAACCGGAAATCTTCATATTTCCTATCTACTTTACAGGGCTTTTGGTTTAATGAGCCATAAAGAACACTGAATCCCTATTCCACACTGGATACTTTTTCTCTAGATCAAGATGAAATTATTTTCAAGGTAGACTTTTAATGGTCCATATTTCATTAACCACATTTAATGAAATCATTAACCAATGTCTAGTGTTGTCTCTTTGTTGTTGTTTGTGAAACTCCAGTAGATTTAAGATTAGTATTCACCATCTAACTCTTAAGATGATCTTCAAGGTAGTCCAGTTTGAGCTTAAGACTTTCTGAGTTAATAAAACCGCCGGGCTGAATAGATGTGAAGACTTGTCTTTGCCTTCCTTGTGACACTGGACTGGCAGGTGGCATTCAGTCCAATATTAGAATGTGGTCTGCTCTAAGTTTCTTAGTGGAGAAGACAGAGAAAGATAAGCAAGAGCCCAAGGAGACTGTTCATAGTTTGTAGGGAGCTGGGAGAATTCGAGGGTTTGGGGGGATCAGTTTCATAGTACGTAGGGCCCGATGTGCTGGTTAAAGGGACGAATGACTCCACCTGCTTTTGGAGGACCAGGGCAAGGAGCAACAGCCACAAAAAGAGTCTGAACGCCATCCTCTTAATCCTGGAGGTCGTGGTATTAAGTGTCCAGCTTGCTGCTTGTTGAGCTGGAAGTTCGTTCTCTAAGCTTTTGGCTAGTGTGGAGATTACAAACCAGGGCTTACTTTCATGAAGACATCACAATGACAGTGTCATGGTGCCACACCCTCTCTTTCCAGGTACTTTTTTTGTTTTTGAAGCAGGATCTTCAAGTAATTGAGGCTGGCCTCAATCTCACAAATACTTTCTTTTAGAATTAAAACATTATTTTAAAAAGGTAATAGTGTGCGGGAGAGATGGTTCAGAGGTTAAGAACACTGACTGCTCTTCCAAAGTTCCTGAGTTCAATTCCCAGCAACCACATGGTGGCTCATAACCATCTATAATGAGATCTGGTGCCCTCTTCTGGTGTGTAGACATACATGCAGACAGAATACTGTATACATAATAAATAAATGGGGTGGGGGGAAATAGTGTGTAAGAAGTGATGGTGTGCAGTTTAAATCCCAGCATTCAGGAAGCAAAGGCAAGTAGATCTCTGTGAATTCTAAGCCAGCTGGGGCTACATAGTGAGTTCCAGGCCAACCAGTCTGCATAGTGAGACCCTGTCACAAAAACAGAACAAAAAGAAAATGTGGGAGGCAATGAAGTGATTCGTCTGGTAAAAGTGTTTCAATCTGAAGAGCCGAGTTCCATCCCTGAATCCCATGTAGAGGGTAGAAGTGGAAAGAGAACTGACTCCTGAAAGTTGTCCTCTGACCTCCCACACACCCTCCATGTCAATGTGCCTTGGTTTTGATACTTAAAATCTAAAAGAATTCCAATATTTTCCACTTTATCCTAGGTACACAGTCATGAAGCTACGGCTTCAAATATACTAAGTGTTCTTCCACTGAGCTATATCCCAGGCTTTGTGATTCTTTTTTTTTAACTTTTAATTTTGTTCTATTAATTAATTGACTTATGTATTATATTGTGTTCTGCCCGCATGTACACCCCCTCGCCAGAAAAGGGCAAAAGGTGTCATCTTAGATGGCTGTGAGTCATCATGTGCTGGGAATTGAACTCAGAACCTTTGGAAGAACAACAGCCAGTGCCCTTAACCTCTGAGCCATCTCTCCTGTGCTGTGATTATTTTTGGGTTGTTGAGACAGGGTTTCTCTGTATAGCCCTGGCTGTCCTAGAACTTGCTCTGTAAATCAGGCTGGCCTCAAACTCACAGAAATCCACCTGCTTCTATCTCCTGAGTGCTGGGATTAAAGGCATTTGACACCATGCCCTTTTTGTGTGTGTGATTCTTACTAAAGTAATTGATTTGGATTGTTAGAAGTTGTATTATGAGACAAGGTTTTTACCCGTATAAATAATTATTGGTGCTTGTTATATTTTCGGACAGTGTGTGTGGTGTAAAGCAGATCGTACTTTTTCATTTTTAAAAGTTTTTTTTCTGTCTACTTATTTTTATGGGTACATGTGTGTTTGTGCCCAGCTGTATTTTTGTACATGACATGCAGCAGGAACCCAGGTAGGTTAGAAGAAGCATCAGATTCCCTGGAAAACTAGAGTTATAGACAGTTGTGAGCTGCCATGTGGGTGCTGGGAACCAAACCTGAATCCTCTGCAAGAGCTGTGCACACTCTTAAAGGCCAAGCCATCTCTCTAGCCCCAAATATACTTTAATACTCAGAATTTTAGCATTCTCATTTCATTCATGGCAGCTTAAAAACAAGCTGCCATGAAAGCACTTTTAACCCCAGCACTGGAAAGGCAGATGGGTCCCTGTGAGTGTGAGGCCAGCCTTGACTACATAAATGAATTCCAGGATGACCAGAGCTACAGAATACAGGCCCTGTCTCAAAAACCAGTAATAATTTTAAAAACTCTAGCCCCAGTTTGAAGAATTCATAAGGATTTATAGAGAAAATATTAAAAAACATACAGAATTACTATGAATAGTTTCTATAGAGAGTAATTTCTGCTTAGTTTCTCTAATTATACATTTCTTATGAAAGTTAAACACATATTATTATTACTTTTTTTGAACTGGAGACTAAACCTAGCACCACATGCATGCTGAGTAATGGACTTACACTGAGCTACCCCCTCAGTTCCTAACTAGTCATTCTGTGGAGAATAAGGAGCCTAATGGAATTTAAACTGTAAGAACTGACATAGAAAATTTGGGGGGGGGGGAAACAGAAAAAAGAACACAAACAAAAGTAGGGAAGAGAGGGCAGGAGAAGGCAGGCAGATTATAAAGTATGGTAGCTCATCTTCTCATCATAGCACTTAACAGACTGAGGTAGAAGGATTACAGAAAGTTCAAGTCGACCCTGGGTTACATAGAGACGTCTCAAAAAAACAAAACAGAACCCCCTGAAAATTAGAGGAATAATAAATGAATAGGAATCTGGTTTCTTTAGAGCAAGTAAAAATTAATAATTCCTGAAAGATATTTGAAATTTTAGAATGACATAAGAAAATATTAGAAGGGCTAGAGAAATGGCTCAGTGGTTAAGAGCACTGGCAGCTCTTCCAGAAGATTTGAGTTCAATTCCCAACAACCTTATGGTGGTTCACACCATCTATACTGGGGACTGATGCCCTCTTCTGGCGTGCAGGTGTACGTGCAGATAGAGCACTCATACATTAAAAAGAAAGAAAGAAAGAAAGAAAGAAAGAAAGAAAGAAAGAAAGAAA